>NW_027555625.1:378465673-379065673 GCF_003287225.1 Phascolarctos cinereus
TCATCTAGTGAAAGCTCAGACTCCTGAAAAAGCAATTTGGGCAGCTGGTAAGGAATTTAGACATACAAACATGTATTCTCCACTGTACTGTAGCCTTTATGTCTATGGAACTTGTCAAAAGCAGGAAAAATATACTCAGCCCACGTTATCAGATGTATGTATGCTCACAAGACACTAAAAATGTCTGTTGATAGATAAAAAATAAACATATGGGGCAGAAAACATCTATCTGGAGCCTCAACAGTCACAGCAGCATCAATTGCCCAAAACACCTGGGTTGCAGGGAGCCAATAATGATAAATGGTGGAAATAAACCAGAGTCTAAAACCACTGCCATGACAAGATACGTGGAAAACAATTCAGTAAGGCTGGGAACTGCCACTGATGCACCAACAACTTCGGCAGCAAGGAACAACTATGAATCAGTTGCCAAATGACTGATTTTTAATTGTTTGCACAATTGATTGGAAGGTGTAACAATGAATTAGCTTGATTACAATGACACAATTCAGGTACTAAGGTGATTCAACTGAATCATTAAGGAGGCCAAAATGTTGGATTGGGGGAGGGCTTTATGGGTAATCTTGATAGAGCCTAATTCTAAATTAAGCCATTGTCTATACCTGCCCTGCCCAAATCAGATCTTTTAAATTTCACTCAAAAATCATTTTTTTTGTAAGCAAAAATGAATCAGAAAGCATGAAGATGCTCCACAGGTGAGAAAACAGACTCAGAATAATATAGATGCAAAGAATAATTTCAAGGCCTCTTATTGATTTTTTTCTCACTCCCAGTACCTATTTGTATCTCCCCTAACACTGTGATTTACACATGGTAAGTAATTTATACTTAGTAGGTACATAATAAATATAATAAATGAATGGAAAGGGTAAGGCAATTTCAGATGGAATCTTATTTTTAACTTGGCACATGGACTTTAAGAACACAAAGGGAATTCAGGGTTGTATACCTGCCCAAGAATTCCTTCTATGACATTCCTAATAAGTGGTTACCTAGCCTCTCACTAAATACATCCAATGAAGAAAAATTTCTTTTCCAAGGTGCCCCATTCCACTTTCGTATAGCTCTAATTATAAATAAGGTTTCCCCCCTTATATGCTGCCTAAATTGACCCCTCTTTGCCTTCCATCCTTTGCTCCCTTTTGTGCCCTTTATGGCTAAGCAAAACACCTGTTTTCTGTCTTCTTTGTGACAGCCCTTCAAATGGTAGAATTATAGTGTCTCCTCTAGCTTTTTTCTTATCCAGACCAAATATTCCCAGTTCCTTCCATTAATTTCCAAATGGTGGTATCTCAAGTCCCCATGACATGTTGATTGCTCTCCAGCTAGACACTCTCCAGTTTGTCAAAAGTTTTCCTAAAATGCAGCTTCCAGAATTGAACAGAGTACTCAGACATGATCTGGCAAAGGTAGAGTTCAGCATGACCATCATTCTCCACATTCCATGTGTAGCATGAGATAGCATTGTCTATTTTTCTTCCCTATTGAACAATTGACTCCTATTGAACGTAGAACTCACCAAAGTGCTAAGATCTTTTATTATTGTTGTTAAGTCATTTCACCACCAACCTGCATATGTGAAGATGATGATGATGATGATGATGATTGTTATTATTATTACATCTAGTTCCATTAAATTCCATGTGATATGATTTGGCCCATCACTCTGGCCTTTCAAGTTCTTTTATCTTTAGTGAAGGAATTGGCTCTCTCTCCAAGCTTCACATTTTCTACTGATTTGACAATCACGTCCTCTACACTTTCAAGATCCTGAATAGCCACATGGCCAAATTGGTATCCCTGGGGCACTCCACTAGAGACTTCCCTCAAAGCTGACATTACTCATTAATGGTTTGCTTTTGCAAATCTTAAAGTGTTGTATTATTGTCAGTTATTGTTATTCTTCTTTGGGACCAGGTTTTCAATCAGTTTCAAATTCATTTTGCTGTACTAATATTAGATATTAAATTTCTGTCTTATGTGTTTCCACCTGATTACATTTAGGTCTGAAACAGTGTAGAGGCAGAACTTCTCAAATGAGATTCATAATCACTCAAGAAAATCCCACTAAAATACCTCCACAGTAAAAATAAATTAAGCAAATAAAAAAATCACAATTGTCCAGACTATACTATGCATTCTAATAGATAGGTCCATTGGTATACATATCTTGATTAAACAGTATGGATGCAAAAATTGTTTGGGTGAAAGGATATGTATTATTTAATGACATTTTAACTACACACACACACACACACACACACACACACACATATATATATATATATATATATATACACAATGTATGTTTTTAGATGGGGGCAATGTGCTGATTTCTTTTATTGCTATGCATATAAACATACACATACACACATATATGTACACACATATGTATATATGTATGTGTATGTACATACATATATGTGTAACAAGATATTTAGAGTAGGAAGGTAGAAAGTAGAGTAGTGAGTAATCATAGATATGTGAAAAAAAGCACCAACAAATACTTTATATGCAAAAAAAGAACTACTGAATGGGATAAAAACAGAACATTTTTGTTATTATTTGTTAAAAATTAATTTGTATTGTATTGTGTTCACATTTTTTATATAATCATCTTTCTTGTTCTGTGTATAGTGAAATGTCTGTGGTTTCTTGATTATTATTAAATTCATAGTTTAAAACAAAACAAAACAAAACAAAAACCCCAAACTAATATAAAAACCAATAGGGCCCAAAATTAAATAGGATGCGAGTTAGCTAGATTGCATTTGGGAAACTTTTGAATTACTTATACTAACTATTTCTGACACAAATTATTTTTTCAGCAAAACACAAGGTTTATTAAAGATCCACCATATTGGCCAGACTCTTAAGGAATGTGAGTATCTCTGAGCTGTTGACTAGATTATAGCTATTGACTAGATTATAAAATCTGAGCAGTTGCTAGATTTTCAGAATCTGAGCACCTTAAATGAGATAAGATAGACCTTATATACAGGAAGACTATGGGAGGAATCTAGGAGTGGCCAAGTAGTCTGCCAAGACTGTGAGGTAATAGCATACAAGGAACCTGGGCCCCTGGTCAACTAATAATGAGTGGAGCCTAGATAGGATTAAGGGTGGGAAGTGGCCTGGTGCCTTTGGGAGGTAAAGCCAATGGAGGATACTTCCCCTTCCAGGAACGAAGATGGCAGAGTAAAAAGGTACTCTCTGTCACCCTCCCCTATCAACCTCTGAAAACCCAGAAAATATCACCCCAGAAAAAAAAAAAAAAACTCTGGAACAGCTGAACTAGAAGAAAGATAGGGAACAGCAGTGCAGCAGCCCAGCAAATGGGTCTCCCAGTGCCTCAGCAAAAATAAGGGAAGCAGAACTACAAAGGGCCCCAGGCAGATAAGCACCCTGCAGCACTCATCAGAAAGGAGCTGAAGAAAGCAACCTAGAGTCTTCCTAAAGTCCGAGCCTTGCTGATTCCAACCCAACACCAGGTAAGCTGTCAGAAACCTACAGCCTCCAACTGTCAACCAGGAGGAGATCCTGAAGCCCAGGTGGTAAAGCTGGCAAACACCAACACCTGAATCTCTGCGTGCCTCAGTGAGGGCAGGGAAACTGGTGGAAACCAGCTCAGAAGACCACCAGGTGCTTCAGCACTCTACCTCAAAGGAATCTCCCAGTGCATCAGCAGAAACGAGGGAGGCAGCATTGCAAGGGACCCCAGGCAAATAAATACCCTGCAGCACCCATCTAAAAGGAGATGAAGAAAGCTAAAGGAAAGGAAAAGCAGGCAACCTAGAATTGCCTGAAAGTTCCAGCCTTGCTGATTCCAGCTCAACACCAGGTAAGCTGCCAGAAACCTACAGCCTCCAATTCCCAGCATAAGAGGTGCCAGCACACAAAGCCAGTGACCAAGACCTAGGGTCCCAACACAAGAAGCTTGGGTCAGTGCCCTCTATTCCCCAGCAGGACAGCTCAATCTCTTTAAAGGCCAGGGAATAAAGAAACCATGAGTAAAAAGGAACATACCATAGATTCATATTATGAGAAGAGTGAAGATCAAGACAGAAATTCTGAAGATGACAACATTGCCAACAAACCCACACCTGCAACATCAGAAGGGAATATGAACTGATCTGAAGCCCAAAAAGCCTTCTTAGAAAAGCTCAAGAAGGATTTCAAAAGTCTAATGAGAGAGGTAGAAGAGTCCTTTAAAAACACAATTGGCCAATTGGAAAGAAGTACACTGAAGAAAACAAGTCCCTAAAAAACACAATTGACAGCCAAGGATCAACTACCCAGGAAAAGTGAGTGGAATTTTTCAAGGTGGGAGATGGATATTCAATGAAATAGGGGACTTCCAAACCTTCATCATAAAAAGACCAGAGCTCAACAAAAAATTTGATCTTCAAGTACAAGATTCAAGAAAGACATAAAAAGGTAAATGGGACAGAAAGATACAAAATATTGTTAATAAGGGCAAACTGTTTATACCCCTACAAGGGAAGATGATGCTTGCAATTCTTGAAAACTGTATTATTATTACACCATGTTAAAGGAGTATACATAAAGGGGGTGGATATTAGTTGACTTTGATGTAATGATAAAAAAAAAAACTAATCAACTGGGTTAAATGGATCCAAGTAAGTTGATTAGTCTGATCTTAGAAAATGTACTGAGAAAGGAGGAGACAGACAAGGGTAAATTACATTACAGGAAAAGACAGAAAATCCTATTACAACAGAGGGAAAGAAGGGAGCAGGGCGAGCATTGTTTGAACCTTACTCTCATCAGATTTGGCTCAAGAAGGGAATAACATAATCAGTTAGATATAGAAATGTAACTTGCCCTATAGGCAGTAGGAGGGAAAAGGGGAAAGAAAAGGGAGGGGGGAAAGAAGGAAGGGAAGAAGCAGTAAGGGTAAAGGGGAAGAAAAGGGAAAGGGATAATAGAAGGAAGGAGAGACTGAAGGAGGCAGTGGTCAAAAAGAAAACACTAGTGAGGGGGGAAAGGAGAAAGTAAAGCATAAAGAGGGGGGAAGGATGGAGAAAAAGACACAGATAGAAATCATAACTGTGAATGTGAACTGGATAAACTCTCCCATAAAACGAAATGGATAGCAGAATGGATTAAAAACCATAATCCTACAATATGTTGTTTACAGGAAACACATTTGAAAAAGAGTGACACATACAGGGTAAAGGTAAAAGGCTGGAGCAGAATATATTACGCTTCAGCTGAAGTAAAAAAAGCAGGGGTAGCAATCCTGATCTCAGACAAAGCAAAAGCAAAAATAGATCTAATCAAAGAGATAAGGAAGGAAACTACATCCTTCTAAAAGATACCATAGACAATGAAGTAATATCATTACTAAACATATATGCACCAAATGGTGTGGCATCCAAATTCCTAGTTCAGGGAATTATAGGCAGAAATAGACAGCAAAACTATACTAGTGGGGGACCTCAACCTCCCCCTCTCTCTGCTACATAAATCTAACCACAAAATAAACAAGAAAGAAGTTAAGGAGGTGAATAGAACATTAGAAAAGTTAGGTATGATAGACCTCTGGAGAAAACTGAATGGGGATAGAAAGGAATATACTTTTTTCTTGGCAGTACATGGCACATACACAAAAATTGACCATGTACTAGGGCATAAAAACCTCACAATCCAATGCAGAAAGAGAAATATTAAATGCATCCTTTTCAGATCATGATGCAATAAAAATTATATGTAATAAAGGGCCATGGAAAGATAGACTAAAAAATAATTGGAAACTAAATAATCTAATCCTAAAAAATGATTGGGTCAAACAACAAATCAAGAAACAATCAATAATTTCATTCAAGAGAATGACAATAATGAGACAACATACCAAACCTATGGGATGTAGCGAAAGCAGTTCTTAGGGGAAGTTTTATATCTCTAAATGCTTACATAAATAAAATAGAAAAAGAGGAGATTAATGAATTGGGCATACAACTAAAAAAACTAGAAAAAGAACAAATTAAAAATCCTCAACTAAACACCAAATTAGAAATATTGAAAACCAAAGGAAAAAATAATAAAATTGAAATTAAGAAAACTATTGAACAAATAAATAAAACTAAGAGCTGGTTTTATGAAAAACCCAATAAAATAGATAAATCTTTGGTTAATTTAATTTTAAAAAAAGAAAGAAGAAAACCAGATTACTACTATCAAGAATGAAATGGGTGAAGCTACCACCAAAGGAAGAGAAAATTAAAACAATGATTATGAATTATTTTGCCCAACTATATGCCAACAAATTTCACAATCTCAGTGAAATGGATACACATTTACAAAAATATAAATTGCCCAGATTAGCAGAAGAGGAAGTAAAATACTTAAATAACCCCATCTCAGAAAAAGAAATTGAACAAGCTATTGATTAATTTTCTCTAGGAAAAACTCTCCAGGGCCAGATAGATTTACATGTGAATTCTATCAAACATTTAAAGAACAATTATTTCCAATACTATATAGACTATTTGGGAAAATAGGTGAAGAATTACAACCTTCCCTGCTATGAAGATAATGTGCGGTCCCAAAGAAAGAAGAGAGAAGCTTGGTCCTGACCTGAGAACTGAAGCCCCTGACGGGACAACCACCAGCACACACTTGCACAAATTCTTTTTGTGGTACAGATATGGTGCTGATACCTAAATCAGGAAGGGTCAAAACAGACAAAGAAAATTATAGACCAATTTCTCTAATGAATATAGATGCAGAAATTTTAAACAAACTATTAGCAAATAGATTACAACAACTTATCACAATAATAATACACTATGACTTGATTGGATTTATACCAGGAATGCAGAGTAGGTTCAATCTAAGGAAAACTATCATCATAATTGAGCATATCAACACCAAAACCAACAGAAATCACATGATCATCTCAATAGATGCAGAAAAAGCTTTTGACAAAATACAACACCCATTCCTACTAAAAACACTAGAAAGCATAGGTATAAATGGAGTCTTCCTTAAAATAATAAATAGCATCTATCTAAAAACTTCAGCAAGCATTATATGTAATGGGGACAAGCTGGAAGCATTTCCAATAAGATCGGGGGTGAAACAAGCATGTCCATTATCACCACTGTTATTCAATATTGTACTGGAAATGTTAGCTTTAGCAATAAGAAATTGAAAGTATTAGAAAAAGAAACTGAAGGTATTAGAATAGGCAAAGAAGAAACAAAGCTATCACTCTTTGCAGATGACATGATGATATACTTAGAGAATCCTAGAGAATCACATGAAAAACTGCTTGAAATAATAAACAACTTTAGCAAAGCTGCAGGCTATAAAATCAACCAACATAAATCATCGGCATTTCTGTATATTACTAACAAAGCCTAACAGCAAAAGATACAAAGAGAAATTCCATTTAAATTTACTGTACACATTATAAAATATTCAGGAGTCTACCTCCTGAAACAAACCCAGGAACTCTATGAACACAATTACAAAACACTTTTCACACAAATAAAATCAGATCTAAATAATTGGAAAAACATCAGTTGCTCATGGAATAGGCTGAGCTAATATAATAAAAATGACAATTCTACCTAAGCTAATTCACTTATTCTGTGCTATACCAATCAAACTACCAAACAAATATTTTATAGAGTTAGAAAAAGTAATAACAAGATTCATTTGGAAGAAGAAAATGTTCAGAATATCAAAGGAACTAATGCAGGGGAAGGTGACCCAGCAATTCCAGATCTTAAATTGTATTATAAAGCAGCAATCATCAAAACTGCTTGGTACTGGCTAAGAAACAGAGTGGTGGATCAGTGGAATAGGTTAAATAAGCAAGACACAGTAGTCAATGACTATAGTAATCTATTATTTGATAAATCCAAAGACCCCAGCTTCTGGGATAAGAACCCACTCTTTAAAAAAAAAACTGCTGGGAAAACTGGAAAAGAGTATAGCAGAAACTAGGCATAGACCCAAATCTCATGCCACATACCAAAATAAAGTCAAAATGATTTATATATAAAAGCTGATACTATAAGCAAACTGGGAGAACAAAGAATAGTTTACCTGTCAGATCTATGGAGAACAGAAGAATTCATGACCAAACAGGAAATAGAGAACATTACAAAAAGTAAAATGGATCATTTTGATTACATTAAATTGAAAAGTTTTTGCACAAACAAAGCCAATGCAGTAAGATTAGAAGGAAGGTAGAAAATTGGGAAAGACTTTTTACAACCAGTCTCTCTGATAAGGTCTCATTTCTAAAATATATAGAGAATTAAGACAAATTTTTAAGAATACAAGCCATTCCTAATTGATAAATGGTCAAAGGATATGAATAGACAGTTCTCAGATGAAGAAATTAAAGCCATCTAAAGTCATATGAAAAAATGCTCTAAATTGTTATTGATTAGAGAAATGCAAATCATAACAACTCTGAGGTACCACATCACACCTATCAGATTGGCCAACATGAGAAAACAGGAAAATGATAAATGTTGGAGAAGATGCAGGAAAATTGGAACACAAATGCATTGTTGGTGGAGTTGTGAAATGATCCAACCATTTTGGAGAACAATTTGGAACTATGTCCAAAGGGGTACAAAAATATGCATACGCTTTGACCCAGCAATAGCATTCTAGGGCTATATCCCAAGGAGATCAAACAAATGGGAAAAGGACCCACATGTACAAAAATATTCATAGCAGCTCTTTCTTGTGGTGGCAAAGAATTGGAAATAGAGAGGATTTCCATCAATTGGGGAATGGCTGAGCAAGTTGTGGTATATGAATGTAGTGGAATACTATTGTGCTATAAGAAATGATGAACAGGCTGACTTCAGAAAAACAGGAAAATTTGCATATTCTGATGCTGACTGAAGTGAGCAGAACCATGAGAACGTTGTACACAGTAACAGCCATGTTGTGTGATGATAAACTTAACCCTTCTCAGCAATTGAAAGATCTAAGACATCTCTAGAGGCCTCTTGATGGAAAATGCTATCCACCTCCAAAGAAGGAACTATGGAAGTTGAATTGCTATCTTTTTTTCCTTCCATTGAGTTTTTCTTCCTCTTTCTGATGGTTCCTCTTATTGGTTTCAATTTTTACTTATAATTTCACTAATGTGAATATATGTTTAATAAGAATTTAAATGTATAGCCTATATCAGATTATGAGCTGTCTTGGGGAGGGTGGTGGGGAGGAAGGGAGAGAAAATTTTAAATTCAAAAGCATATGGAAGTGATTGTTGATAAATCAAAATAAATTAATAGAATAAATTTTTAAAAAAGGCAATGGAGGGCCAGGCTAGTTAAAGGTAACAGAATTGGGAGATTGGGTTTAGCCATAATGAAAGCCAAGTTAATGGGATAATAACCTCAGGGGAATTTTTCTGGGGTCCAGATCCCAACTGTATCATTCCCCCCTCAAACAAATGTGATCCAAATTCTTTTGGGTTAAGGGGCAAAGGTCTTGGATTCTTAAACTGCTTACTATCATCAAGGGGCATAGCACTGACCCTGCCTCGAGGAGGTGTCAAACCAAGCACAGGCTGATCCCAGGGAATGATGGGGGGACATTGGCTGGTACCCACTGTTTGCTACCAACTGTAGGTGAATGGCCTGTAGTCTGGAAAACACGAATCTGACAGAAAAGACTGCAGGGCCCAAATAACTGGATAAAAGCTCCTTAGCTCTGTTTGGATTCAGATAATTCAGTTTTTTATCCATGCAGTATCAAATCCACCTCATAGCCAGACTCAGGAATAGCCAGGTGGGTAACATTCCTTTTCAAAGGAACATAATGGGGAAACTGAGCCAGGAGGATCCCATCTGAGACTGAGGCTAAAATTGTCCTCTCAGATTTTCCCAGTGCTGACTTCCCACCAGTATTACAGTCTCTGAGTAGCTTGTGGTATTTCTCTCAGATGGTGGTTTATTGATTATCAATAGATTATTAAGATCCATCACAAAACTCAATCAAATCCTATGAGCTTTTACCACACACAGCAAGTTTCACTGATTATAGCATAGGAAAAACTTTTCCAGGATTTATATCTCAAACTTAAATTGTCCTGGTGTAAAAAGTCAATTATTAGAGATTATTTCTATGTACTTGCAAATTCTCAGCAAGACAAAAACCAAACAAGTGTTTTGGCAAGTTTACACGTTAAAACAATAGCCAGATTATTTTAGTGGTAACCAAATTATGAAAAGATGCTTGACCTAATTGCTACAAAAAAGTTTATCAATTTGAAACTTGAAACAAACCCGTTACGAATCAGGCGACTTCAGTTTTGTTAAATGCATTTCCAAATTACTTTACACAGAGAATCAACATCTCACCAATAACAGTTAAAACTAAAACTTTAAAAAAGTATGCTTACGCAGGTTCAGAGGCCAGCTTGAGCAGGATGTGCCAAACCTGGATGATGCTTCCAGGCAAAGGCTGCCCTAAGACCCAAGGCTATTGCCAATGGGCTATACTTTAGCTGCTTCCCCTCCCCCCTCCTTCCTTTCCCTAGCTGGGGGACGGTGAAATCAAAGGTGAGGGGGATAGGGTAAAACTCTCTTCTCCTATGAGAGGGATTAACAGATACCCTCTAGACTCAAGGGAAAGAAGTGGGAGAAGGGAGTGACCAGAATTGTAAGGAGGTGGTTCAAAACTCCTTAATGACTGATCACAAAGCCTCCAGAATCTCCAAGGTATTTTTAGCTATTCTAACTTTTTACTGTAACTTCCATGGAGGAGAATTCAAGGGTATAGAGGGAAGGGAGTAAGTAAGCCTCAGGTGAACCAAAAAGCAACTACAGTTTTTCCAATTCTGTAGCACCGAGAGAATTGACAAAATTGGGCTTGTACTTCTGGATAGGGTGTCCATCCTCATCCTGTATGCTGCAGAAGGTGTACCCAAGTCCATGGCCTCGAACTGAACCAGTGGACCAAGAGCCTGACAGCATCAGGCCTAGTGTAAGACAGCCTCATAATTGTCTACTTGAAAAGCACCTCTAAGCCTTCCTAGATGCTTGGAGAGCAACCCCAACTGTAGAGCAAGAAAAAAGGGGTTGGGGGAGGCTTACATACCTTCCACTCTAGGCTGCAGAAGAACTTGGGGTTAGGCAGTTTCCCCATAAGGGCCATCAAAATGTTGAAGTTTAGGAGTGCTGGGACCCCAAAATCACAAAAACTGGGTCCTGTCTGAAAGAATTTGACCCAAGCCTTCTTTCAGCCAAAGACAAGGTTTATTAAAGATCTGCCATCTTGGCAACACTCTTAAGGAATCTGAGCACCTGTGAATTATTGGCTAGATTGTAGCTATTGGCTAGATTATAAGAATCTGAGCCTCTGACACAATATTTATGGGATTTTTTAATCTTTAGAATTTATGCTTAGTATTTACCCTTGCCTCCTATCCAGGTCTTTAAAATCTGAGTTTGTTGATGAGTACATGCTATCTAAGTCTCTTTCTCCTCCTGGCCTTGTCCTTTACTCTCTGGACTTCAAAACCAGACCTTCCCTACTACTTATTCATCCTAGAATTTCCCTCAGTCCCTGGGGCTTCCTTGCCTTGGAATAGCTTACCGTCCCTGAAGCTTGCTCACCCAGGAAGATTTCTCAGCTTTTCTTTGTATATTGTCTTGCTCCATTAGAATATAAGCTCCTTGAGGTCAGGAACTTTTATTTTGCTTTTATTTGTATATTCAGCATGGCTCAGTACCTGGCAAAGAGTAAGCAGTTAATAAATGCTTGATTCTTTTCTACCTTTCCTGAGATAGTGGCTCCCCTTTTCCTGCCTCATTGGAACATTTCTACTTCTACCTTCCAAATTCCGTTCTTGGGATCTTCCCACTGTTATTTGTCTGATTTCCTCATCAAAATATTAAGTGTTTTAATTTCATCTATCACTTCTTGGAATTCTCCTGAGATATGGTGAACAATGAACTGCTTTTCTCTCCTCTTTTACAAACTCAGTGATAAAGTAGTCACTTGGACTAAAGTTCTTGCTATTTCTACTTCAACAACAGGTTTTCCATATTGATCAGAATCAGATCTAGACTAATAGATTTCCCTATTGCTTCCTTCATCATTTGAAGGATGAATCTATCATTCAGTCAAGTCATAGGTATATCCCCTGTTCTGCTTTTAGCACGCAGTGAGCAATAAAAGATACTTGGATGCTGTAGTCTTTCATAAGTTTCTTGTGTGTGCTGACAAGATTTGTGCTTTGATTCGCAATCTCTTCAAGAAATTTCTCCTTTTATGCAGGTGGTATATGGTATAACCATATTACTTTGTTATTTCTATTTCTAACTATTGATTCTCATCCAAAAGACTGTTCTTTATTTTTCACTTCAAGTTATTAATATTATTTTACCAGGAATCCAAAAAATCTTAGTGTAGTTTTAAGCTATTGAAGCTTAGTGATAATCTGCACACACACACACACGCATGCGCACACACACACACACATTATATTATATATATATATATATATATATATATATATATATATACATGTACACATATGTATACATACAAAAATGTAGAGAAAGATAGAGACAGACACAGGGAGACAAAGTAGAAGACAGACAAACTGAAAGAGAGAGAGAAAGACAGAGAAAGAGGGACAGGGAGATGGAGGGATAGGTAGCAGAAAGAGACAGAAACAGAGACAGAAAGAAAAAAGAGAAAATGATCCTCCATCACCATCCCCCACCTTTAATCTATTCTGCTCCTTTTGAATAAGGCATACCCTTACTGAGACAAACTCCATTATTCTATTCATGAGTCTCATTCAATCAAGTCTCAGTAATACCTATGAGGTCAAATTTGTCTCCTTGCATTAGGATCTCTGATTCCCCTTCCGTACACTTTGTGCATTTGTATATACACACCTGATGCTGTGCAGTTTATTACTGGCTCTTTGCTTGGATACTCCCTTATCATAAATTACTTCTCTTGTCTTGCTATGCTTTTCCCCAAGTTGTATGTGCTACTCTATGTCACCAGGCTTCTTGGATCTATGTGAGGAGTTTTCTTCCTCCCCTCCTTGGTAGCACATGAATCTACATCCTTTGGAAACGGCCTCATATTCTTCACCCCTATAGAAAGGGCCTGATACTGATTACATAGCACAGAAAATCCTCTTCCCCTACTTCTTCATATCATATTCTTCTACCCTTTGATTTCCTGTCACAGGTGAATATTCTCCCCACCCATTGCTGTCTCTCCATATTTCTCTCTGTTTTGGTTCCTCTTGGAAGCATTTCTTCTAATCTTCTCCATCCTGAGTGATAAGTTCTCAAAGTAACTTGGTTAAATTTCCATTATGATAAATCCCTTAGGAAAGTTCCAGGTATAGTTAGCTTCGAGGGGGTGTGACCTGCAGTTCAAGAAGTGATGAAGGGGTTGAGAGTGGAAAAAAGTTTAAGAAGCCCTGCAAAGTTGTGAAATAAATAGCATTTCTTTTAGTGCTTTCAGTTTTGTCTTTCTTTACTTTATACCACAGAAAACAAATATTTTATATGCTTTCTCTATTCCCTTCATCAAAACCTATTCTCAGGAAAGGATATGAAATTCATTCTCACTAAGGTACATGTAACTGATAAAGTATCAGTGCTACCATTCCCTGAGATTTTTGCATTTAACAAGTCATGGTTAAAAAAAAAAAGACTTGAGCAAATGAAGTATCAAAATGAAATGTTTCAGCATCAGAAACTTTAATAAGAGGTGTGTTTTGGAAAGAGGTTTTCTTGGTACCCCTGAAACCAAATATATGGTAGGCTGCTTAATCTACCCTGTATGTATAACCACTCCTATACAAATATCCTTTATGTGTTAATTTGACATTAATTTTAAGAGAGGCAGCTTGGCCTAAACGTAAAAGTAATAGATTAGATTTCTAGTCAGGTTACCATGATCTCAATATGATGACTTCTACAACTTAGCCTTTCACTCACTGTGTGAACTTCTGCTAGTCAATTCCTCTGTCAGGTAAAGAGGATGGCCTAGACAAGCTTTGAGGTTCCCTCCAGCTCTAGCCATGCTTTCAACATTTATTGAATTCATGCTGAGAGAAAGACACTGTGATGCATGCTCCACTGCCCTGGGGTGGTCCCATCCTAGTGGGGTGAAGATTAATATCAGAGCTACAATGGGCCCTCTGTGTTTCCAGGTTCATTTAGCATGTATCCTCATTGACCCATACTAGGTAACAGAGAACTGGGCACAGAGGGTAGAAAACAGCCCCGTGTAAAGGATGTGGGAAGCTAAAACATATTATTATTTTAACATAGATAATAAGTACATCCTACTTCCAAATACGATGGTGCCTATAGAAATAAAATAATACAAAAGTAGGGTTGGTGCCAAATGCCAGCAGGTACAAAAATACAATCAGCTTTCTAATCTGATAAGGCCTCTTCATCCCCGCATGATGTTAGTTGTCATTAAAGTTGATCTTTTTAAGTCTACAAAAAAGAAAAGTGTATTCTTCTCGTATTTTTGTTCACTAGCCATTCAGGAGGTATACCATAGGTTTTTTTTTCCTGTAAATTGAGAGAAGCAAATCAAACTGCGGTATTTTTTTCACTGAAACATATATAAATAACAAAGTTTCAGGGTCACCCAGTAACATTTTGGCTGTTGTCCTTATTTCAATGAATTCAAGTTGGAAGAAATTTAGGACATGTCATGTAGATTCTTAAACCAATTCTGTTACTGAAATCACAGCAAAAGTTTTCCCCCTTGAAAAACCCTCCCAGAATGGCAAATGAACCATTCTCAACAGTACTTTTCAGTGCAGAAATGGTCAATAAAAAGATCTCTGCATGATTGTCTTCTCCACAAAACAAAATTTAAGTGACTAGTCCACCATTCTCACCAAAGCCGTAGTGAAGTGGAATCAGAGAAGTATAGAAAGGGTCATGACCTTGAACAGACCATGAAAGTCAGTCCATACTGTTCGTATGTATAGTAGAGTAATAGACTAGAAATCAAGAAGACTTAAATTTGAATACTACCTGTTTCACAGGTAAACACACAAGTAACATCATTTGTTGGGCAGGAGAACGCAGAAGGGCTCCTCTCCTAACTCCTAGCACAGGTTCACAGCTTCAGAGAGGTTAAATAAGCTTACTTTATTCTAGTCTAGTCTTCTCCAAAGGGTTGCTGATAATGGGACCACGAACTCCTACGGCATTCCCTAATCACTCTTCTCACAGGGGCAGACAACAGTAGGAGTACAACTTCTACAGGATCCCCTAATCCTCAATGGGGGCCAGTTGAGGCAAACGCAGATTCCCCCCAAGCTGTAGTGGGGGACAATCAAGGTAGGTACCTGCATTCCTTTATACATTACTCAAATCCAAAAATGGGTTCCCCACTTACCGACCAGTGCCCACTTGCTTTATAGGGCAACAGACAAAGAAGGCATATTGCCACCAATAGCCTAACAAATTAACTTTAGCAATATTTTCATTCAGTAGAAGTATAGTAAATATCAATTATGTCATCACTGTATCTTACCACGAAAGGGTGGTGGAGATGTTTTCAACCATAATTCCTGGGGCTTATTATCTAAGATCCTGAAACTATTATCTAAAAAGGAAGAACAAAATTCTCCTTACATACACAAAAATTTACCTTACTTATACCACCTTAGATATGTATTAGTTTGTGACCCTGAGCAAATCACTTATCATCTCTAAGCCTCAGTTTTACCACTTGTAAAATGAAGATGATGCCTATCTGTTGTGAAAATCAAATGTGTAAAAGTATTCTGTGATCCTTAAAATGTTACATCAATGTGAACTATTGGTCACATTAGAGATCATCCCTTTACTATGCATACAGGTAAGGAAACTGAGGCTGCTATAGAAGTCACTTGTTCTGTGCCAGAGAGCTTACTGATTCCCTGTCTTGTGCTCTGTCTACCAAGCCATCACTGTGCCTAAAGGAACTAACACCTAGGGTAGCTACTATGTATCACTGTGGCTGGTTATTTGCATTTTTTCCCTTACTTTCGTAATAACTTAAGTAACTCAATAACTTGAGAAATCAGATATGCACATTGCACTTTATGACTGATTGAGGATTGATTATACAATATCATAATAACCGCACTAGAATTCAGAAACCATGCAATTTACACCATTCATTTTCCCCTCCAGGTAGCTAATCTTCAGCTGTGGACCCTACAAGAAGGCACTACATTTAGGCTTTAGAGGAATTATTGTACCACTACTGAGAAAAGTAGACTAGCATATAATTTTCCAGGCATGCACTTTGATTTTAGGCCCTATATTTGTGATAAGCATCAGCTAGAATCACTGTAACCACTGAGCTTTTTAATATAAATGAATACTCATTGACAGCCAGACTATTTTATTACCATTGTTTAAGACTTAGTAATCATTAAGGAGCAAACACTTTACCTAATAATATTCTCTGAAATTGACTTGTGTATTTTTTGTTATTCCTTTAAGCATTTTAGCCTAATCCACTTCCTGTATTGAAAAACAAAATAGAAACTGTAAAGCCATACATAATTTTATATACATATATGTATATGTATATATGTACATATATATACACATTATATATATACATATATATATATACATATGTATATAAACTTTCAAGAAATTCTAATGAGAGTTAAGGGGCAGAGAAATGACAGATATAAATTGTTGGAGTGTAAGGCTCAAGGATTGTCATGTAGAGCAATGAAGGCCCATCTCTGGCACTCTGTGTGTAACCTTGAGTAATTTATTTAACTTCCTTGAGTCTCAGTTTCCTCAACTATAAAATGAGAGATTTGAATTAGATCACCCTGGAGGTCCCTTTCAGAATTATATCTTTGATCTTGGCACTGGCATACAGTAAGCACTTAATAAGTGCTTCTTGACTGACTGATCCTATAAGGCCCAGAGTGGTTAAGTGATTTGCTCAAGGTCACACAGAGATGAAAGTAGCAGAGGCAAGATTTAAACATAAGTACTCTAACATCAAAGCCACTCTGCATGATAGCAGCACAAAGAGATATTTTGGGCACAGTTCCTAAGTACATCTCTCTCCACAGCCCAATGCACTTCTAGCTGATTTACCCCCTTTAGCAATAGAAGTGTAGACTGTTCCTGAAGAACAGTTTCTATTCTTCAAACCCAAGTGTCACCATCAGAGTGGATTTTATTGTGGCAAAATGAAACTGACAAAGAACTAGAGAAGTTTCTCTCCATCTGAGAGTTAATCTTAAAGTTGAGTTCCTTTCTGAAGAAGTAGGCAGCCATCATCTCTTAATTAACATAGGTCTTTAATTCCACCATGAGTCTCAAATTGGCAACTATAACATTAAGCATGTTTGAGAGTACAGAAAAGGAACAAATCATAGGAGCTTAAACCTGGTATGTAAAGCATTGACTGATTCTAAACTGCACAGTTGCCCATTCCCATCTCTGTTGATACCAGTACCTTTGGCTTACTGGCCTTGTCAACAGTCAAGTCAAGTCAACAAACATTTATTATATGCCTATTATGTGTCAGATATTGCACTAAGCTCTAGTAATACAAGGAAAAGCAAAAACAAACACACATAAAAAACATCCCTGACTTTTCCTCATGAGGGAAACAATTTGCAAACAACTACATTTAAATAAAGTTGATAGAAGAAAAATTGGTGATAATCAATAAAGGGGAGGCATTAGCATTAAAGGGGATTGGGAAAAGCTTTTTGTAGACAATGGAATTTTAACTGAGACTTGAAGGAAGCCAGCGAGTCAGGAGATTGAGGAAGAGAGTCCCAGGTATGGGAGACTACCAGTAAAAGCTCCTGCAACTGGAGATTCCACAAGGAGGCCAGTGTGACTGAATCAAAGAGTAAGCAGTGGGGAGTAAAGTGTAAGAATACGGGACAATTAGGAAGGGTTCAACTTATGAAGGGCTTTAAAAGTCAAACAGAAGAGTGAGAAGAGCTGCTTTGAAGAGTAGGATGAAGGAGGGGTTTCAGATCACTCTGTGCTTATTGGTATGGAGACAGGACACTAGCCAAATGATATTGCCTTTACTATAAGCAATATATTGGCAAAAGAATATTACTATTGCTCAGAATGCAATTACTCACTGCAACATGTTCTGGGCCATTTATAGACATCTGTGTCTCAAGTTACAGAGCCTCAGGATCCTGCCTCCTCCTTCTGCATACTCTATGCGTTTTTCCCTTCTAAGAAATGTGGGGGAGTCACTTGGCAATGTTATTACAGAAATATCAAGTCATAAAACCCATTAATCTGAAACCCCAAAAGGACAAGAGAAAAGAGACTTCTAACTGGGTTGGAATTATCAAATATTTGTATTAAAGGATAACAGGTCTGCATTTTAAGCACTTTAAAAGTTTTTTGAGGACTAACAGAGTAAAAATGGCATTACATTCCCTTTTCCCAATCATAATACCTGAGACATATACTTGAAGCACAAAAAAACTATAAGAAGAGAGATGTGACAATAAATGATAAGTGCTACATAGGCATTAGCAGGCAGATCTGCATATATGTTGTCCCTCCTACCCTAATCATCATCATCATCATCATCATCATCACTATAGCCATCATTGTTTTTTTCAAAATGCAACCCATCATCCACTTGGTGTGTGTGAAGGTGGGAAAGGCATAACAAAAAATATGGGAATTTCATTCAGGGTGATATAAAATAGAGGATTTCTGCATCCTGAGATTACTACCATGAAGGCCTGGGAAAAAAAAAAGCAAAACCTGGAAACATAAGCCAATTACGTTCTGGCAACATCACAGGCTGTGTTAACCCTAACCTAACTGCTTCTATCCATCTGAGAAATGCACAGGGAAGCAAAAGGTGGCAGGATTATGAACCATTGTGATTATCAGCTTGACATGGATGATACAGGATAGATGAAGCATTCTTCATGTTTGGTACCACAGTAAGATCAACTATATTAGAACAAATCAGAAATATCAATACCCTCTGTAAAAAAAAAAAAAACTGCTTTAGTGTAGATAGCACTGATCATTAAAATCCACAAACCATGATTATGCATAAAACAGACTGAAGCTATGATTTTTTATTATTATTATTACACACCAGCACTACATCATAACAAATTTGGAAACAGACCTTACTAGTTACAAGTAAAGACTTTATACTTTAAAACATCATATCCTCATGGATGAAATCAATAACATATTAACAAAGAAGCACTGAAAAACACTGAATCATCTGAATTTGATTATAGAAATATATTTATAGAGAAATCTCCTTTATTCCTCTTCTGGTTCTGCTACAAAGTCTTTGGATTCTTTATATCCTAGATATTTCTTCATCCTATATTATATTTTTCCTTCCCCTGAGGTTTTATCATACTGGATTGGGTCTCACTCCTAGAATATCTATTTTGAGGGAGTGCCCAGGTCAACTAGGCACATTCCTCCATTCCTCTCAGCTCTGATCCCTCCTCTCCAGATGCCTACTGCATGACACAATGTGCTTTTCCACTTCTGTTTTTCATTTCCCTTTTATGTGTTGTCTTCTCCTATCAGAATGTAAGCTCCTTAAGGGCAAGTACTGTTTTTCTTTTTCACCTGTATTTGTATCCCCAGCACTCACCAGTGTCTGACACGTAGTAAGCATTTAATAAATACTTGTTGATGGACTGACTGATTAGGTTTTTTTCACTGTCACATCATATTGATCTGACATGCCATTAAACCCACAGAATTTTTTCAAACTAATACCTAACCAAGCCTCACCCATCTTATACTTGTAGAGTTAATTTTTTTAACCCAAATGTATAGTTTTACATTTTTGTATATAGGAATTCATCTTATTACTTTTAGCTTCATGCATAGTGAAGTGAGCAGAACTAGGGGAATATTATACACAGTAACAGCAACATGGTAATGACAATTAACTGTTCTGATCAATCCATGACAGTTCCAAAGAACTCATGATAAAAAAAAATGCTATCTACCTCCAGAGAGAGAACTTATGAACTTTGAGTGCCATTGAAGCATATTTACTTTCACTTTCTTTATTTTTCTTGCTTTTTCATTCACAGCATGACTAATGTGGAAATGTTTTGCATAATTTCGTATGTATAAAGGGTATCATATTTATTGCCTTCTCAATGGGTGCAGAAAGGTTGGGAGAGAGGGAGAGAATTTGGAGGTGAAAATAAAAATAATAGATTCATTTCAATGCTCTAGCTTATTAAGATCTTTTTGAAACCTGGCTCTATCATTCAGTGTGATAGCTATTTGTCCCAAATATGGGTCAGTCTCCCTCCAGTCCAGACATGGATTGATGCAGATTGTGAAAAGAAATAGTCTAATATTCTTTATATATAACTAATCTCCATACTGCAAGTGTATACCCCAGAAGATCTTTCCATGAGAATTCAGTGATACAGCATTTGATGCCATCAGCATAATGAGAAACACAGATAAGGAAATCTACAGGACTTCTTGTTTCTTAGATGGCTTTAATTTTTTTTTCAAGATTTCTATATTTTGAAAGCTTTTCATACCACGTTTTATGAAGCACAGGAGTATTTTGTCTGATGTTACCTATGAAGACATTTTTATTAATGTTATTTTTATTGATCAGGGCAATGTCTATATGCAATGTTTTCCAGATATATACTCAAGGATCTTCTGGTGTTTGGGTTTGTATTTGCAGTATTATGAATGACAGGGAAGACACCAACTTTCTAGGTAGCCCATTTAATTTTGGACAGTTCTAATTGTTAAGAAGTCTTTCCTGTTATCAAGTCTAATTTTGCCCCTTTGTGTCTTTTACCCATTGCTCACGGTACTGTCCCCAGGGGCCAAAGAGAACAAGTCAGTCCCTTTTCTACATGACAACACTTCAGATACTTAAAGACTGTGATCATGTCAATCTGTCTTGCCTTTAAGTTCAAAAACTAACTTCAGCAATGTAAGGTAGGGGATACCTAGATGTGGTAGCCACATTGTCTTTTATATTATACTTTAAAGTTTTCCAAAGACATTCATTAGCATGGTTCCTTTTGGTATTGAGATAAACATTATTGTTCTCATTTCACGTTTGAGGGAACAGATTAAGAGAGGCAATGTGACAAGATTAAATGGGTAATTCGAAGCAGAAGCAAGCCTAGAACTCAAGTCTGACTCAAAGACCAACTCTCATTAAAACATTTGAGATACCACCTACCTCATGGCTAATCCTCAATAATGTCTAGCTTCTTCTACACTCAACACTTTTTTCACTCTTCCAAATATTGGTGAACACTCAGAAGAATTCTTGACATAAAACTGTGCTGCCTAGGTCCATTAAAACTTTCTTCTCTGCATCTGCAACTTAGCTGCCAAGTCTGAAAGGCAATCTTTTTCTTAATTTCTTAATGACTTCCTGCTCCATTTTCTGTAGAGGCTATTCCTTTCTCCCCAAGACCATCATTGTCTTGGTAAGCAACTTCCCCTCCAACCTTATTGAGAGAAGAATGACAGACATGAGTTTTCTTATCTCCCCTTCCCCACCCCTCAGAAATGTGTCTTTTTTCCTACCTCTAAACACATTTTCATTCTAGTCTTGGTATTCCTTTTCCTTGATAAGGATAATCCCTCCCACTTGTGTCTTTAATTCTCTGCCCTCCCTCTTCTGAAGGAATTTACCTCATTAATCGTTCTCTCTGAATCTAATCATTAATATTCTTTCTTCTGGATCTTTTCCCTCTGCTAAACACAGAAAATAATTTCTTTATCCTAAAGATAAAAATAAAATCCTTGGCTTGAATACTTTCTCAAGTAATGTCCTATTTCTTTCCTCCTTACTACCAATCTTGTGGAAAGGGTAGTTAGCTCTCCGTGTTTCTATTTCCTTGTGAACAATTGACTCCTTACTAACCTTAAAGCTGGGAGTCATATTATGCCCAAGGGAAAAGAATTTAAACTCCTAGGTCAGCTGGGGATAAGTGGTGATGGGAGGGCATAGAGTCCCTAAAACTATATGTCCCTGACTTGAGTTTGTAGGTAACCACAGAGCATGCAGTAAGCAGTTGACTGACAAACATTTATTAAGTACCTTGCATGAGCCATGAACTGTGGGCTAGACACAAGGGATACAAAGACAACAGTGAAACATTCCTTTTGCTCAAGGTTTGCATTCTATCACAGGAGGTACACACGCACATATACAAGTATTTACAAAATAAACAAATGGACTTTTTTTGGTTAGGAGGGGATTCATGAGAAGCTGTGGAGATCAAGCAAAGCTTCATAAAGAAGCTGGAATCTTCATTGACAGTTGAAGGTAATTAAGGATTCCAAAACATGGAGATGATTAAGTACTTTTTAGTCATAATGTGAGGAGAGGTTGGGTAGCCAATATAGAGACACAGAGACAGAATTCTATGTGTGAGGATCAATGAAAGGGCCAGTTTGTATGGTAGAATATATTAAAGGGAATACATGTCATAAGGGTGCAAAGGTAAATTGGAATCAAGCTACAAAGAGCTTTTAAATGTCAAACAGAGATTATATTTGGTCATATTGGAAACCCTGAAATTTATTGAGTAGAAAACTGACATAGGTATGCACTTTAGCAAAATCACTTTGTCAGCTTTATAAAGCTTGGACTGGAATGAAGAGAGACTTGAAGAGGAGAAAGTAGTTTGGAAGTTACTACAATAGTTAGTATAGGCAAGAGATGATTAAAGTTTGAGCTAGATTAGTGACTAAGGGCAGCAAGAAGACTGAAATATTAAAAAAAAAAATCTTTCATGAAGAAGGGCCAGAATTTCTGTTTCTGGGAGCCAAGAAGAACTTCCACTTCTGGGAGCCAAGAGGGCAGAGTAAAAAGGTAGTCACTCACCCTCCCCTATCAACCTCTGAAAACCCAAAAAATATCACCCCAGAAAAAAAATATCCCTGGAACAGCTGAACTAGAAGAAAGAATGGGAACAGCACTGCAGCAGCCCAGCAAACAGGTCTCCCAGTGTCTCAGCAAAAATAAGGGAAGCACTACAAAGGGCCATAGGTGGATAAGCACCCAGCAGCATTCATCTGAAAGGAGCTGAAGAAAGCAACCTAGAGTCTTCCTAAAGTCCCAGCCTTGCTGATTCCAACCCAACACCAGGTAAGCTGTCAGAAACCTACAGCCTCCAACTGTCAACCAGGAGGAGATCCTGAAGCCCAGGTGGTAAAGCTGACAAACGCCAACACCTGAACCTCTGCTTGCCTCAGTGAGGGCAGGGGAACTGGTGGAAACCAGCTCAGAAAACCACCAGGTGCTTCAGCACTCTACCTCAAAGGAATCTCCCAATGCATTAGCAGAAATGAGGGAGGCAGTGTTGCAAGGGGCCCCAGGCAGATAAATACCCTGCAGCACCCATCTAAAAGAAGCTGAAGAAAGCTAAAGGAAAGGCAAAGCAGGCAACTTAGAATCGCCTGAAAGTTCCAGCCTTGCTGATTCCAGCTCAACACCAGGTAAGCTGCCAGAAACTTGCAGCCTCTAATTGCCAACATAAGAGGTGCCAGCACACAAAGCCAGTGACCAAGACCTAGGCTCCCAACACAAGAAGCTTGGGTCAGTGCCCTCTATTCCCCAGCAGGAGAGCTCAATCTCTTTAAAGGCCAGGGAATAAAGAAACCATGAGTAAAAAGAAACATACCATAGACTCATATTATGAGAAGAGTGAAGATCAAGACAGAAATTCTGAAGATGACAATATTGTCAACAAACCCACATCTGCAACATCAAAAGGGAATATGAACTTGTTTGAAGCCCAAAAAGCCTAAAAAACACAATTGGCAAACTGGAAAAAAAAAGTACACTGAAAAAAACAAATCCCTTAAAAATACAATTGGCCAATGGAAGAAGGAAATACAGAAACTAATAGAAGAAAATAATCTGTTAAAAACTAGAATTGGACAAATGGAAACTAATGACTCTTTGAGAGAGTAAGAATCAGTCAAACAGAAACAAAAAAATGAAAAAGTAGATGAAAATATAAAATACCTCATCGGTAAAACAACCAACCTGGAAAATTGATCCGGGAGAGACAATTTAAAAATCATTGGACTACCTGAAAATCATGATAAAAAAAAAAGCCTGGACAGTATCTTTCAGGAAATCATAAAGGAAAACTACCCTGAAGTCCTAGAACCAGAAGATAATATAACCATAGAAAGAATACACCGCTTACCACATAAAAGAGATCCCAAATTGACAACACCAAGGAATATAAGACTAAAATTCCAAAATTACCAGATGAAAGAGAAAGTGCTGCAAGCAGCCAGAAAGAAACAATTTAAATATCATGGAACCACAGTCAGGATTACACAAGACCTTGCAGCTTCTACATTAAAAGACCGCAGGGTGTGTGTGGAACATGATATTCCATAAGGCAAAGCAGCTTGGATTGCAGCCAAGGATCAATTACCCTGCATAAAATGAGCATGATTTTTCATGGGAGGAGATGGATATTCAATGAAATAGGGGGCTTCCAAACCTTCCTCATAAAAAGACCAGAGCTCAACAAAAATTTGATCTTCAATTACAAGATTCAAGAAAGACATAGAAAGGTAAATGGGACAGAAAAGATACAAAATGTTGTTAATAAGGGCTGACTGTTTACATCCCTACAAGGAAAGATGATGCTTGCAACTCTTGAAAACTGTATTGTTATTACACCATGTTAAAGGAGTATACATAAAGGGGGTGGATATTAGTTGACTTTGATGTAATGATAAAAAAAATCTAATCAGCTAGGTTAAATGGATCCAAGTAAGTCAATTAGTCTGATCTTAGAAAATGTACTGAGAAAGGAAGAGGCAGACAAGGGTAAATTACATTACAGGAAAAGACACAAAATCCTATTATAGCAGAGAGAAAGAAGGAAGGGGGGTGAGCATTGTTTGAACCTTACTCCATCAGATTTGGCTCAAGAAGGGAATAACATAATCAGTTAGATATAGAAATGTAACTTGCCCTATAGGCAGTAGGAGGGAAAAGGGGAAAGAAAAGTGAGGGGGATAGAAGGAAAGGAAGAAGCAGTAAGGGTAAAGGGGAAGAAAAGGGAAAGGGATAATAGAAGGGAGGAGAGACTGAAGGAGGTGGTGGTCAAAAGCAAAACACTAGTGGGGGGGTTGAAAGGAGAAAGGAGAAAGAAAAGCATAAATGGGGAAAAAAGGATGAAGAAAAAGATATAGAGAGTAATCATAACTGTGAAAGTTGAATCACTATCTTTTTTTTTCTCTTCTGTAGAGTTTTGTTTCCTCTTTCTGATGGTTCCTCCTATTGGTTTTAATTTTTCCTTACAGCTTCACTAATGTGAAAATATGTTTAATAAGAATGTAAATGTACAACCTATATCAGATTGTGTGCCTTCTTGGGGAGGGTGGTGGGGAGGAAGGGGGAGAAAAATTTTTAACTCAAAAGCATGTGGAAGTGATTGTTGATAAAGCAAAATTAAAAAAAAAAAGAATTGTCTCAGGATTGGGAAAGATAGAACATAAATGGTTAAAAAGGAATAGAAAATCAACATACTTGATGTGATGACATGGTAACCTATAGCTTTCCTGAATGTATTCAAGTCATCAGGCCCAAGCAATTACATCCTAGATCACACACAGAAAAAAAAATGGCAGATGGGATTGTTTAGCTGCTTTCAGTGATTAAAAATGAATGGAAAATTGAGGAGTTAATAGAGAACTAGAGACCAACTTATATTTTTCTTGGGCAAAAGCTGTCCTCTTGCAGATAGAGGAAGAAAATGAGTCTGTAAACAATCGGTTTTTACTTCTTTCCTGGCATTATTCAAATCACATTAATAAAGGTATATTTTATTAATATATAGAAATGGAAACAATGATCATTAAGAGTAAATATGTTTTAGACTGTTGGAATTCCTGGTTTCCCTCGAAACTTAGCTCAAACACCAGCTTCTGTAGGTCTTTGCTATCCTACCCCAAATCCCAAGCCATTAATGTCTTCCCCTCTAAAATTATGATATAGCTAATGATTGCATCTCCTATATACTTATGTATACTTATGTGATATCTTCTCCACAAGAATGTAAGCACCTAGAAACTAAGGATCATTTAATTCTATATACTGGGTTTTTTTTATCTAACAGGGCCTGAAATAAGATTGGTTGGTTGATTGCTCAAGAAAAAGCTATGCAAAACCAAACTCATTTGCTTTCTCCATCAGGCAAACTGTATGTTTATATTACATATATAAGTATATGTATAACTATTTCATTTCATTTGGTTTGAGTTTTGTGACCTATCCTTAATCATATTCTAACTTATAGTTTGTAGAGGACTGAAGAGTCATGACTTTTTAATGTAAAAACAATAAACATTTGCAAAATTAATCAACTACTTTGTGCCAAACAGTGTGGTAGAGAATAAGATAGGCAGGAAATTTAAGTAAGATACCATACCATCTCTAATGGAGCCTATGGTACAGTAGAGCCTAGAACACAAACATAGGTTACTATAATAAACAATATTTCATGAAAGGGCATTATACTGGTAAAAAAAAAAAAGACCTAAAAAAGGGAAAGCCATTACAGCTAGGAGAGATCTGAGGAGACTGATATTTGAGCTGACTTTCATAGAATAAGTAGGCAAAATTTTGAATATGATAATGATAAAACATTTAATCTGTTTCTGGTCCCTCATTTCACTAATTAAATTTGCCTTCCTTGTCAGCGGTTTGGTACTTGGCAATTACTTTCATTTTTATTTTTCTCACTCCTTTGGTAGCATCTGTATTTGATATATCACTGTAAAGTGCTTATTGGTCTATTTTCAATTGCAGTTAACACTTTGGTAATTTTTTTAACCTTCCAAACAGCAAATTATTTATCTTTGCCCACTATGCACTTTCATATTTGGTTGAGGGTGGGGAAAGGAATAGAATGACAAACTGTCAGCAAACATTCTTTCTGTATTCAGTAATTCACTAACAAGGGCTCTCTTCTCATAACAGCTTCAAGAAAGAGTGTTGATGAAGACAAAGAGGGAAAAAAGCCCCTGACTTTCCTAGGTTAAATCAGGTGATAGTCTTAAGCCTCGCACATTCAGATGTGCAAAATCTAATGCTAACGTTCGTGCTTTAGGTACATCAAAAAAAAAACCACAGATGGCACGGAAAAAAATAGAGCATCTTTTCAGGGATACCTATGCCATCTGCGTGAAACTAAGAAAAATGCATGTGAATGTAATAGACTCCTTCCCCCTTCTCAGCACACACACAGTGGCAAGTTGTTCTTTTATATGCTTTACTCGGAGAGAAAGGACTGCACTGAGAAACTTATGAAATGAAGGAATAAAAATGATTTATCCTTGACTCTACCAAACCTTCTAAGGTGGGAATTTTGCTTACAGTTGACTGTTACAGTGCTTTGTTCAGCTTAGTTTGAAATAACTTTCTGATACTTTTCTTGGAAGACCATCTTATTTCAAAGACTTACCCATTTCAAGGGCTTTACTGACATTTGGCACAAATGCACAAATGGTTCTGTTTCTTTCAATTCTTCTTTACCTTACACTTCTTCCTTCTCCCACCACATTCCTGGTTTTATTATTAGTGCAAGAGGCCCTTAACTTACTTTTTAGCTTTTAGGAATCAGATCTACACTCCTACCCCTTTACTCCTCTTTTCCTCTTCCTTTTCCCTTCCTCTTCTTACAAATCCTAATGAGGCTGATAAAACCAGAAGGGAGGCAGCAGTGTGATATGTTTGAAGGGAAAGATCATCTTAGTTTCATGCAATGAGGATGGGGAGAAGTTATTTATTTCA
The DNA here is from genome assembly GCF_003287225.1 of Phascolarctos cinereus. Taxonomy (NCBI): domain Eukaryota; kingdom Metazoa; phylum Chordata; class Mammalia; order Diprotodontia; family Phascolarctidae; genus Phascolarctos; species Phascolarctos cinereus. The sequence continues at coordinate 378,493,529 of NW_027555625.1, forward strand.
TGGTCTACTTAACTGTCTTACTCCTAACATCCTAACATTTCTTAATCTGGTCTCCATAAACTTTTTGAAAAATATATTTTGATAATTGAATTCCAATACCACTGACTTTCTTTGTAATTCATGCATTTTAAGCATTTGAAACATTATTCTGAGATGTCTATAGGGAAGTAAAGGAGGGAGGGAATAAGCATTTATTAAGCACCTACTATGTGCTAGACACTTTGCTAAATGCTTTAATGACATTATCTCATTTGATCTTCACAAATAGGTGTGGTTATTATCCCCTTTACAGCTGTGGCTTCACTAACTTGCTAAAAGGGTTCATACCAAAAATAAATAAAGAAGAAGAAGAAGAAATCTTACCATAAATTTTACTTCCAAGAATGGCAAGGTAGATCTTCATTCTAATAATCAAAATCTGTTGCTGGTAATTCCTATCTAATATTCAGTTTTTCACTTGGTTCCCTCTTCAGATGGTAAAATCAAATGCCATCTAATCCAGAAAAATTTCCCTGACCCTCAGGTTGGCAATACCCCTTCTTTCTCCAACCCCCACAGTTCATATGGCAAGTAGTTTCATATGGCATGTATGTTTTATCCCTTTATTACAATGTAAGAAGTGTAACAGAAGGAATCTTGAATCTAAATCATATGCCACTTCGGCAAATAGCATGGTACTCCTCAGAGAGTAGATGCTACCCCAACTCAAATATCTTATCATCAATAGCCCTTTTACCCAGTGTCATAGGGGCCTCAAAGGTCATCTGCTCTAAACCGTATCAGCTGTTATGTAAAATATCCCAAGTTATGGGGAATGTATTACCACCTAAGACTATAATACTTTCACATTCTAGGAAAAATTGTGAATCAGGGCAAAGCTTCCTTTCAGTACCTGTTAAAGTACAACTCCTATTAAACAGATAATCACTCAATAAGCATTTATTAAATGTTTATTATATGCCAAGAATTTTGGTAAGTACTGGGAATACAAAACACAATGATAAATAATCCCTGCTCCCTATCATATTATGTTGTAATGGAAAAGACAGTATGAGTATACATATACACATACACAAATGTACATAATGTAAATATTAATGGAACTTTAGAAGGAAAGGGACTAGCATATGACAAAACCCAGAAAAAAATCCTGCAGAAATGGAAGCATTTCCACTAAATTCTGAAGAAAACTAGGGTGTAGTTTTCCAGGAAGTGAAGGTAAGGAAGTATATCCCTCTAGGCATGTTAAAAGCCTGTGAAAAAGCATAGAGTTAGGAGATGGTATGTCTTGTGTGAGAAATAGAAAAGAGACCAATAGGGCTAGACCATAGAATGCTGGGGCTAAAGTATTGTATAATAAAGTTAGAAATACATATTCAGTTCTGATTGTGGCTTTTCTGGCTTTAAAGGCCAGAAAAATTTCTTTTGGAACAGGGAGTCGCTGGAGTTTATTCGACAGGAAGGTAACATGATCAGTATTGTATTTTTTAAAATAATTTTAATTTATAGATTTGAGTGGGTAGAGAGTTGAAATAGAGAAACGACTTAGGAAGCAATTTCAGTAGTCTAAGCAAAAGGTAATTAAAGCCTAAACTAAGTTGCTGTCTGTGTAATTGAAGAGAAGGGGACATATGGGAAATATTGTGTAGAAAATTATTGGCAACTGACTAGATATGTGAGATGAGTGAGACTTAGGAGTTGCAAGCAAAACTTTGGTTATAAATCTGAATGAATCTAGTTATGTCTTGATAATAATTGAGAAATTTAGATGAAAGGTGTCTTTGCAGAAAATATCATGAATTCTGTTTTGGGCATGTTTCTTTTAATATGCCTATGCGATATCCATTTGGAAATGCTGCTATTAACTCTCCCCTTCTTCCTCCTTCCTCTTCTTCTTCTTCTTCTTCTTCTTCTTCTTCTTCTTCTTCTTCTTCTTCTTCTTCTTCTTCTTCTTCTAGCTGGGAGAATTTACTTTTATCTTGTGCAGTTTTCATTTTTCATTCCTTGGACTATAGCTTTGAAAAAACAGACTTTTTAAAAAGCCCTTTGCATTTTAAATTGAGCTTCTTGATTATGCCTTTAAAACCAAATCATTTTGGCTTTTATTTAATGGCCAATAATAAGCCCAGCTCAAGCCTCTGTGGTTTACTGTTTAGGTTTTGATGGCTTAGAATGAGTATAAATAGCAATTGTTTTCCGTTCTGACCAGAAACTCTGAGGATCTTTTCCTTCCGGATTGATATCTTTGGGATGATAAATTGGGCCATCTTTTGTTTAAATTCTTACCTAACTCTTAGTCATTGAATGGGGATGGCCTCAGATAAACTGAGAACTGGGAAAGTCCTTAGGTCAAGGTCACCTACTGAATCCTAGGTCATAACCAGTTACCTTGACCATTGTCTTACCACTAGACTCTGATGACTCTGGAGGAGAGAATGAGGCTGATGACTTTGCACAGGTCTAACCTCACTCAAATCCAATTTACTCTCAAGTCAAGATACCACTGTCATTGATGTCATTGGTTCTCTTCCAGATTGAAGGACAAACAAAAACAACACTTAGGTAATTTTTGCTTTTCTTTTATCTCTTCGCGATGTAGAACTTGTGGTGGCATTTGTACATAAAACAATATACACAATTTTGTGGTCCTTTAGGTATAGTTTTAAATCATTTTCTAGAATGGTTGGACAAATTCACAATTATGCAGAAAGTGCACTGTTTCTATTTTTCCACATGTCCTCTAGTTTTCATCATTTTCCTTTTCTGTCATGTTAGCCATCTGATAGATGTGAGGTGGTATTCACAAATGCTTTGATTTGCATTTCTCTAAGCAATAATGATTTAGAACATTTTTTCATGTGGCTATTGATAGCTGTGGTTTAATTTTCTGAAATTGCCTATTCATATCCTTTGACTATTTATCAATTGGGGAATGGCTTTTTTTTTTGTAAGTCAATTGAGGTTAAGTGACTTGCCTTAGGTCACACAGCTAGTACATGTCAAGTGTTTAGTCTGAGGCTGGATTTGAACTCAGGTCCTCCTGACTTCAGGGCCAGTACTCTATCCACTGTGCCACCTAGCTGCCCCAGGAATGGCTTTTTTAAAAATAAATTTGACTCAGTTTCACATATATTTGAAAAATGAGGCCTTTATCAGAGAAACTTTCTGTAATTTTTTCCCAGTTTAATGATTTCCTTCTTATGTTGGTTGTATTGGTTTTGTTTGTACAAAATCTTTTTAATCTCATATAATCAAAATTATCCATTTTACTTCCTGTGATCCCCTTTATCATCTGTTTGGTCATAAACTTTTCCCTGATGCATAGAGCTGAGAAATACATTTTTGCTTTGTCCCCTAATTTATTAATCAATTTTTATTCAACTCTATTTTTTACAGATTTTAAGAATATTAGAGATGGTCATCATTTGATGCAGAGTTATCAATATATGTAAAACCACACTGTGCATACTTCTACTTTTTAATTCTTTCTCTAGAGGTGTATGGCATTTTGCTTCATAAGTCCTTTATAGTTGATCTGAGTAACTATACTACTCAGAATAACTTGGTTGTTCACAGTTACTGTTTGAATAATATTGTTGTTACTGTATGAAATGTTATTGTGGTTGTGCTCATTTCATTTTTCATTATTTCATGTAAGTTTTTCCATGTTTTTCTAAAATCATCTGACTCATCTTTCTCATAGCACAGTAGTATTCCATCACAGTCATATACCAAAACTTATTTAGCCATTCCTCAATTGATGGGCACCACCTCAATTTCCAGTTCATTGCCACCACAAAGAAGGATGATGTAAATGTTTTAGAACATATAGGTCTTTTCTGCTTTCCCTGATGACCTTGGGAAACAGACCTAATAGTGGTGTCGCTGTGTCAAAGGGTATAGATGGTTTAATAACTCTTGGGGCATAATTCCAGTTTATCCTCCAAAATGGTTGAATCAGTTCACAATTCCGCCAACAGTGTATCAATGTCTTATGTTTTCCACATCTCCTCCAACATTTATCATTTGCCCCTTTTGTCATTTTAGTAACTCTGACAGGTATGAGATGATATCTCAAAGTTGTTCTAATTTTTATCTTTAATCAATAATAATTTCAAGCATTTTTCACATGTCTATATATAGTTTCAATTGCTTCATTGAAAAACTGCCTGTTCATATTATTTTACCATTTATCAATTGGGGAATGACTCATATTCTTATGAATTTGACAAAATTCTCTATATATTTGAGATGACACCTTTATCTATTTGCTATAAAATATTTTCCCCAATATTCAACTTTCCTCATATTCTTGGCTACATTGGTATAAAATCTATTTTTTAATTTAATGTAATCAAAATTATCCATTTTATATCTCACTATGCTTTTTATCTCTTGTTTATTCATAACTTCTTCTCCTATCCTAAGTCTGATAGGCAATGTATTACATGTTCTTCTAGCTTTCTTATATCTAGGTGATATATCTATTTTGACCTTAGCGTAGTAAATGGTGTAAGATACAGGTCTATGCCCAATTTCTGCTAGTCTGCTTTCTAGTTTTCCCAACAATTTTTACAAAATAGTGAATTCTTGTCCCCAAAACTTAAAACTTTACTTTTTCCTAATTTACTTATATCACCCTTTATGTCTAAATCATTTGTGCATTTAATCTTATTTTGATACATAATGTGGGATGTTAGTCTATGCCCAACTTCTGCCAAACTGCTTTCCAGTTATCCCAGCAATTTTTGTCATATAAAGAGATCTTATCCCAAAAGCTTAGATCTTTGGGTTCATGAAATACAGATTACTACAGTCATTATACATTACAATGGTCATTACATATCTGTGTATTGTGTACCTAATTTATTCCACTGATCCACAACTCTACTTCTTAGACAGCACCAAATTTGTTTTCATGATTATTACTTTGTAATACAGTTTGAAATCTGATTCTGCTAAGCCACCTTCTTTTACTCTTGTTTTTTCATTAATTTTTTTGATATTCTTGACCTTTTGTTTTCCCTTCCAGCTCTGTGAAATAATTACTTGGTAGTTTGATTGGCATGTCACTGAATAAGTAAATTAATTTAGGTAGAATTGTTGTTTTTATTATATTAGCTTGGCCTGTCCATGAGTAACTAATGTTTCTCCAGTTGTTTACATCTATCTTTATTTGTGTGAAAAGTGCTTTGTAATAGCATTCATAGAGGGGCAGCTAGATAACACAGTAGACAGAGCACTGGCCCTGTATTCAGGAGGACCTGAGTTCAAATTCGGCCTCAGACACATAATATTCACTAGCTGTGTGACTCTGGGCAAGTCACATAACCCCAATTCCCTCACCAAAAAAAGGGGGGAAAATAGTGTTCATGGAGTTTTGGGGTTTGTCTTGGCAGGTAGATTCCCAATTCTTTTATAGTGTCTGTATGTATCTTAAATGAAATTTCTTTTTTGTTCTCTTCCTGCTGAGTTTATAGGTAATATACAGAAATGCTGGTGATTTATGTGGGTTTGTTTTATATTCTGCAAATCTGATAACATTTAAATTATTTCAACTATTTTTTTAGTTGATTCCCTAGGGTTCTCTAAGTATACCATCATATCATCTGGTAAAATGGAAAGTTTTGTTTTTCTCATTGCCTATTCTAATTCCTTTTGTTTCTTTTTCTTGTCTTGTAGTTAGCATTTCTAGTACAATGTTGAATAATAGTGGTGGTAATGGGCATCCTTGCTTCACCTCTGATTTTAATGAGGTTCCTAGCTTATCCTCTCTGTAGATAATGTTTATTCTATGTTTAGATAGATACCTCTCATCATTTTTAGAAATGCTCCATTGATTCCTATACTTTCTAGTGTTTTTAATAGGTATGGATATCGTATTTTTTCAGAAGCCTTTTTTTTGCATCTATTGATATAACCATATGATTTGTGTTGTTTTTATTGATATACTCAATTATATTGATGGCTTTCCTAATATTGAACCATCCTTTTTCACACAGCTGTTTTCTGAGCTATTTCTGGGTATATGGAAGTTTTTGGTACTTCCAAGGTGGTGTGATCTGGGTAGAGGTGTGGGTCACTGCTCTCCTGGCCTGTGCTCTGGTCCTTACCCATGAAGGTCCTCTGCTCCCTTGAAGCTGCAATCTATACTCCTCCTCAATTGCTCTGCTACCCTGGGACTGGAAGTGATACTGTACCTCAGGGCTTCTGCTCCCTTGGGGCAGCAAGCAATACTATTTCTCAGGGCCCCTGTTCCCTTGGGACAAGAATGATATTGGTACTCAGAAGCCCTGATCCCTTGGAATTACAAGTGCTCCTTTCCATACCAAACTGTGACCCAGAAGTGGGTATGAGAAGCGGAATTGGCAAACAGCATCCTGTCTTGCACCCAGTGGTAGTATCAGGGTCCCTTGTAATGTCTTTCTTGCCAGTTACCAGTTTGCCTTACCACCTCTGGCTTGATGGCTCCTGAAGCTGCTGTGTTGCTGTTATTTTTGCTGCCTCCAAGGACCACAGCTGGTGTTGCCACCACATAGACTCTATTCTGACCTCCTAAATTGTTTTAAGCTAGAAATATGCTTCACCCCAACCTTTTGTTACCTCTTCCAGCCCAAAACTCTATTTGAGGTGTTATTTTAAAGTTTTTTGGAAAGGCTTTCTTTAGTCTACCACTTTGGCTCTGCCTCCAGAAGTTTCTATGGTTTTTCAAGGGCTTTCTGCTCTGCATGGAATCCCATGAATGTGAAATGATCTGACAGTGGTTACACAGTAAGTGATTGATAGGGTCAGGGCTAAGATAACTAGGTGGTATAGCAGACAGAATGTTGGATCCATAGTCAGGAAGACACAAGCTTAAAATTTAAATCCTGCCTCAGACACTTACGATCTATATGACTATGGGCACATATAATATTTTATGTGTATTATGTTTAATAATTCAATAAACCTTCATTAACTCCCTACTTGATGCCAGACACAGTGCTAAGTAGTGAATATATATACACAGACACACACATGATTTTGCAAACTTTAAAAGCACTATTTAAAATTATTATTACTAATAATAATCATCATCGTTTCAAGTTTTTTAAATCCCAGATCAGTGCTTTTTTCACTAGACTAAACTTTCAAAAACCTAACCCTGACAAAGATAAGAATTATGCCAACACAGATCTTTGAGACTGATTCAGCCATTTTTGCTTGGAACCACTTGATCTGAGAGAACAGACCAAGTTAACTATATGATTGATGTATTTCATTGGGTTGATCTAGTGTTGCCTTTTTAAGAAATCACTGTCCTTTTCAGTATTTACTGTTTTATTCCTTCCCTAAAAAGCCATTTCCCCCTACACAACACCAATATATCCTTACTGGTTATATAGCTATAAGCTCTCCTTAAGAATTTTGCTTCCATGAAAGTGCTCCACCTATGCACATAAACTAGAGCTTTTCAATGGAGCAATGCAATTTTCACAAAGATAAATGAAAATAATCTAGCTGAATTTGCTGTTAAACAATTAGCCTTCACAAGCTAACATTAGAATTTACATAAAAATTAAACCAATTTCTATTCAAGATAGAGTAGTTTAGAATTACCACTAATTTAATTGAGGTTCCTTAAATGGCTTGTAATTGGTATGACTGTTGTGGATTGCCTGCATCATCAGGGATGCAATCAGGATGCTACAGAAGCTTTTACCCCCAAATCAATTAAACTATAAACCAATTTGAAAAATTGGTTTAGAGTTTATTTACAGTCTAGCCTTTATTGAATTGTGACTAGTCACTGCCAACTCATTGTGAAAGTGTATGTAGTCTAAAAATCTAATCCTGGCATGTTTTAAAGATTTGCATTTTTGCCGTTACCAAAGACTGATATCATTTGGGGGCATTTGTGTGTACCACCTCATGTGGGACAACCTGGATATTCCTTCATCCTTGTCTCAGTTCAGTTGCTCTTGCTTGGTTTTCTAAAATTGAAAGTAAGGAATGGGCTCATATTCAAGTCCCAAAAACATCTATTAGGGACATGAAAGTATATCTATCAGATTTCTAGCTAAGATGACTGCTTGAACAGAGGCAGTCTTCCCAGCTCCAACAAAACTATGTAAACAAAGAATTAAAAATAGCGCTTGATGAAATAATGACCAAAAATATTATGAGAAACTACAATAAGGGACTTCATGTCCAAATTACAAAAAAAAAAAAATTAGACATTAGAGTGGAGGCAACAGAAAAAGGGGCATACTAGCAAAACCAGAACCAGTACATCCAACCAAGACAGAAGCTTTCCAATGTAACTATAAATGGGTCAGAGATAAGTGTAGATTGCAAATCTCTATTTCTGAAAGAAGAGAGGATGGCATGCTTGAAAAAGCCCCAGGTTACCCAGCATGGACCCAACTAACCCCCTGGAGTGGTAGTACCAATGGAAGTACAGCAACACTCAGACCAGTTAACTCTTGGCCTGAGGTCCTATATGACCTTAGCATTATGTCCCGAGATGTTGTTTCCTGTACTTCATTCAGGCCAGACCGTTACCCTGGGAGGTCAGGTCTTTCCTAATGTCTTCCCATGTTTTCTAACACAAACTTTTAATTATTTCAGCTGCACTAAAGTTCACTTTGAGGCATTGTTTTAAGTTGTTTATGGATGAATTTGGGAAAGCCAGGTAGTTTCTTACCTTATTCCATGATCTTCTCTAGGTGCTATTTCCCAAAATGTTGGAATGTTCAGTACTTTTCCATTATGCCCCAGAACTCTCTTCGACTTAAATGATGGTTTTAGCCTTGAATTAAAATACTCCTTCCACAACCTCCAATAAAGGAGTGTTGTGTGGTTACTGGGTCAAAATCACTTCATTTCTCACCAGGCCAAACTCCTGCAGGACTCATCATGTCCTTATTCCAAATATTTGTTCTTTATCCTACTCCTTCCTGCTTCTCAGCTTCTTCTTAAGTGTTGTCTTCCTCATTAGCATGTAAACTCTTAGAAGGCAGGAAACAAATTCCCTTTTGCTTGTATTTGTATTCTCAGTACTTAGAAAAGTCAAAGAGGTGTTTCATGTTTAATAAGTGACTGACTATATAATTAGAAGGCCCTAAAGATCCAGTACTCTGAACATCAAAGGTCCAGAAGGCCCTAAAAACTGTCATGACTTATCCTGCAAAAACCATGAGAGGAAGAGGTACTCACAGGAGACCAGGTGACCCAGGTTAAAACAAAAAAGGTTTGACAAACTCATGCAGAAGTGCAGCAAGAAACAGAGCCTGGTTCTTGCACAATGCTCTAATTCAGGAATGAAGGCCACAGTAATAGAAGATTTAAAACCACTGTAAATAATTATTATAAACATATACATAAAAATTCAACTAAGAAGAAAGTAACTCTATAACAATTACAAGAAGAACCTCAAAGGCAAAAAATGGAAAAAATAAAGCAATTTTTTTAATGAAATAAAAATTCCATGGGAAAGAATTAAGAGGAAAACAATCATTTTGGAGCAGAAAGTGGTAAAACATACCCAAGTAATGGACTTCCCAAAATTAGAATGACTAAATAATAACTCTGTTACCTAAGAGACATTAGAAAAAAAAACAAAAGATTGGAAAAATGTAAGAAAATATAAGGCATTGGCTATTAAAAACAACTGTCCTGGAAAACAAGAATTGAAAGGGAAATTTGGAAATCATTGGACTCACTAAAAGTCATGATTAAAAATGTCTGAATTTTTTAAGAAATCATAAGTGAAAATCATTCAGATGAATCTGAATCAGATGTCAATATGAAAAAACAAAGCATCCACAGATCATTTCCAGAAATAAAAGTCCCAAGAATATTAAAACCAAAATTCAGAGGTTCCACATTAAGGGAAAAAATAATGCAAGTAATTATAAGGAAAGAATTTAAATATCAGATAACCACAGTTAAGATTACACAGGATCTGGCAGTTTACACTGTAATTAACAAGAGATCTTGTAATAAAATATCACTAAATGGAAAAAAAAACCATGCAACCAAGAATACCTAAGCTTGAAAAACTGAGTATTACCCTACAGGTGGAAATGTACCTTTAACATAATAGACATCTTTCAGTGATCCCATATATATTTTTATGAAAGATCAGAACTGAATAGGAACCATAAGAAGCAAACATATTAGTGAAGAGAAACCTAGAAAGGTAAATTCAATTGACTAATTGGAATGAGTTTTACAAAGATGACATGCTCACATGCTAAAAGAAAAGAGATGAAATATCCTTTCAGATCCTTAATGCCTTCAAAGGGAATTGTGAGTTTCAAATTAGACAAAGGACCTGGTGACAGACAAAAGTAGGTAGTGAAACTTACTATTTTATCATAAGTAAGGTAGTTAAGAGATGTATATAAACTTGGAGGAAGGGGTTGGGGTGGACATCAGTTGCACTTCATTTGTCTGAACTAGAAAAAGGAGGGTTGAACACACACACACACACACACACACACACACACACAGAGAGAGAGAGAGAGAGAGAAATACATCAAACTCAATAGAAGTGAAAAAAACATGATGGGATAGGGAGAAAGCTGAGGCTTAAAGGGAAGATAATTTTAGAAGGGAACAATTTCAAACAAAATAAACTTAATTTTCCAAATGGATCCTTAAAGGGGAAAGGAGGAATTGAAAGGGCAAAAAAAGCAAAGCAAATAACTAGAAACTAAAGAGATGCCCTTCAAATACTAAATGGCTGAATTAATTATAGTATATAAATGTAGCACTATGCTTTTGTGCCTCAAGAAATTAATCTATATTTATGCATGTATGTGTATACATACATGTATATACATATATATATATAGATATATAGATATATATAATTATATATATAGATAATAATATAGATATATATAGATATATATATATCTATATATATATATATATATATATATATCTATATATATATATATATATAGATAGATAGATAGATAGATATAGATATAGATATAGATATATGTATATAAGGCTATCCTTAGGAAGATGTCCATGGACTGATGCAGTGTGAAGTAAGCAAAACCAAAATAATTTATACAATGTTGTTATTGTTGTTGTTGTTGTTCAGTCATTTTCAGTCATGTCTGACTCTTTTTGACCCCGTTTGAAGTTTTCTTGGTAAAGATACTAGAGCAGTTTGCCATTTCCTTCTCCAGCTTATCTTACAGATAACAAAAATGAGGCAAACTGAGTGGAGTAATTTACCCAGGATCACAAAGTTAGTAAGTTTCTGAGGCCAGTTTTTTGAATTCAGGAAAATGAGTTTTCTTTACTCCAAGCCTGGCACTCTGCATTGAAAATAAAAATTTCAAAAAGTAAAAAAAAAAAAATCACAATTCTGATCAAAGCAATAACTGAAAATGCCCCCAAAGCAGAGCTCTCAAATTCTTCCTGAGGCCTGTCAAAGTCCTAAGTTTCGGGACCAGATTAAAATGTAATTAGAATGTTTAACAAAATAAATTAAAAATGCAATATGACACAGATGCTATTAATTTGTTGTTTTCTAAGCCAATATACTGACACCAAGGATCTCTTTCTATTTTAGTTTGACACCATTGTCCTAAAGGATCTAAGATAAGCCAGCCACATTTCAACAGAGAGATAGCAGAATCAAGGTACAGAAACAAACATACATTTCTATATACAATCACTGTGTAGACATTTAAAAAAATTTTATGCTTATTTGTTATAAGGGGGGAAATGGAGCATTAACATTAGTGATATTAAAAGAAATAAAAGAAAAGGCCATTAAACATTTTTAAATGCACCATGGAGGATAAAAGCAAATTTATAAGGAATCAAAGCCAAGTAGGACAATTTTGAATTTATTATATACTTCAGAAAACCTATATGAAAGAAGATTAGGCAGAGTCAAGATGGTGGAATGAGATGAAAAATTATAGTCTAGAGACTCAACAAAATTCTAAAGAATGCACTGGAAGGAATTCTGATTGGGAAAGCCAGGAGGAAGTCCTAGAGTCATTTTGTTTTCCAGCCCACAGTAGGAAAGGAGATGAATAGAGAGGTCTACTGCTACCAGGTAGGAGCTCTGGTTCTAAATGCACACTAACAAGAGCAGCAATAAGAAACATTCTAGAGTCTAGGGACTAGGATGGAACCAAGTCAGGGCACTAAAAAGAGATGCCAAGGCATCTGAGCAAGCACTCTGTGGAGGAATACAGGTCGTCTGGCATTTCTGTTACGCATCACTCAGTTCAGAGTCATAGATCTAGGGCATAGAGGAGTGATCATGAGAATAAAACTTGACTGTGATTAAGCATTAAGGAAGTTCAGGGAAGCAAATGCTCACTGCATTCATTTCTCTGATCCCAGGAGCAAAGTGCCATATTTCAGACTAAAGGGGAGCTGACGGTTAAGCGGTTCTGTAGAGTTTCTTTGTAGGTGAATAGTAGACAAGTATAGTAGCAATCTGTTGAAATTCCCAATGAGAAACAACCACAATAGACCCAAACCTGTGTCAGAAACTTGCAGAACTCAGACTAGGAGGTCAATGACCAGATGTCTCCCTGAATCACTCTACTCTGGGAGTTCTACAAGCTTATAGGCCCCCAACCAGAGTTGTGAAAGTTGTAGAAGGACATATTAGGATAGAAACTTAGGCCATACATCTCCTCCAATGCCAGAAGTGTGTAGATGCTACTATTACAATAAAGTCTGAAGTAAAGAGGTAAACTGGGAAAATAACAACAACAAAAACAAAGCAAAGCAAAAACAAAAACAAACAAACAAATAATCAAAAAAAAACCACCATGTCTATAAAAACCTATTATGGAAACAGGGAAGCTCAGAGCACAAAAAAGGAAAAGAAATATTCCAAAATATCTAAAATCAAAGCTTCAGAGAAAAAATACAGATTAGACACAAAGAGTGAGAGGAGCTAATAAAAATAAATAAATGAGTAAATAAATAAATAGATAAATAAATAAATGGATGAATGAATGAATGAATGAGAGCAGTAGAGTAAAGAATGGGAAAAGAGGCAAGATCTAGGGAAGAAAAATATGAAAATAAAATTGACAATTTGAGGGGAAAAAAGTAAAAACTTTACTGAAGAATGTAACTTCTTAAGAATTAGAATTGACCAAATGGAAGTTAATAACTCTGTGAAACATCAAGAAATAATAAAACAAATCCCAAAGACAAAAAAAAAGAAAAGAAAAAAAGAAAAGAAAATGTCAAATACATCAAATTTTAAAAATAGGAATAAATGGGCAGGGAAGATCAATGCACTGGGGGAGGGGCAAATGGAGATGAAAATAGGGAAAACAATCTTGTATAAATGGGGCGTGGAAAGGGCAGTTTATACAATAATCAATGGGCAGTGGGGGAAGTGGATGACACTTGAACCTCACTCTCTTCTGAACTGGTTAAAGATGGTACAGAAATACACTAGGAAATAAGAAGGAAAGGGGGTGAGGGAAAAGGTAGGAATAAAGAGGAGGGTAGATTAAGGGAATTATTTGTCAGAAGCAAAATAGATTTTTTAAAGAAGAGTGGGGGAAGGAGAAAATACGGGTGAGAGAATAGGATGGAAGGAAGTACAGAATTGGCAATCATAATTGTGAATGTAAATGGGATAAAATCACCCACAAAATGAAAGAGAATAGGAAAATGGATTAGAAATTAGAATCTAACAATGCGCTCTTTACAAGAAACATACTTGAGATGAAAGGATACACACAGAATAAAATAAAAGATGGGAGTAGAATCTGTTATTCTTCAGCTGATTTAAAAAATAAAAGCAGAGGAAGTAATCACCACCACATCTAATGTACAAATAGACCTAATTAAAGAAATATACAGAGAGAGTACATTTTGCTTTTTTTAAAGTATAATAGAGAATGATGTTATATCAACATAAAATAAATAAACACCAAATGACACAGAATGTAAATTCTTAAAGGAAAATTAAAATTAGTTGCTGCAAGAAATGAAAGTAAAACTATGGCAATGGGGGACCTCAGCTTATCACTCTTAAATCTAGATAATTGAAATTTTAAAAAAATTTAACAAGAAAGAAGTTAAAGAACTGAAATTGTTTTTGAAAATAAGTTATGCTAGACCTCTAAAGAATATTTACTGGGGTTAGAAAAGAGTATACCTCTTACTTGGTTGTGCATGACACAGTCACAAAAATTGACCATAACTCAGGGTATAAAAGTCTCACAAGCAAATGCAGTAAAGTGGAAATATTGTATGCATCTTTTATGGACCAAAATGCAACAAAATTTGCATTCAACAAAAGTCCTTTGAAACAAAGCTTAAAAATTAATTGGAAACTAAATAAATGCATGAAATAAATTCATGGTTATATATAATCCTTTTTTATATTCTATGCCAAAATAGAAATGCTCACACTTTTTTTGGTGTTTAAGTTAAAAATTCAGTGTTTGTTTCAAAATAAAAACTATGTATCTCTTTGCGTACTCAAAGGATTTGCATTTTTAGCAGTGTAGGAAGTTTGCAGTGTAAGAACTCTTTCACCAAGGCAAATTATAACCCTATTATATATGGCTTATTAAATAAATGGATTATTAAATCAATTTATGGCTAATTAAATAAATTAAGTAAATATTAAATAAATGTCTCAGGGTTGCCTGAGACCCATACAATTTAAATGACTTACCCAGCATTGCATGAATTAGTGTCAAAAATAGTATTTAAATACATCTCTTTGTGAATAGAAATTTAATACCAGGTATGTTCTTTGAGTCTTTATTTATCATCATCTCTGCCATTGTCTTCCTATTTCTCTTTTTTTAAACTCTCTTTCTCTATATCTTTCTTTGCATATGTGTCTCTGACCCTGTCTCTATTCTCTGTCTGTCTCCCCATCCTTTCTTCTCCAATCCACTTTCCCTTTCTGCTTTCTCTGTCTCTCTCTCACTATTAGATAGATGGAAGTACTTATAGTACCAACAGGATGGGATAAATAAAACAACAATAATAGTGTTCATTCAGCATTGCAGAGGTGCCCTTCAGGTAGCATTAGAAGGTGGTTCTCTTAGTTGGGGTTGAGTACCTTCTCTCTGGGAAAATCTTGAGCTCAAAATTCCTGTGTGCCAATCCAGGACTCTGGTTTACCTCACTTTGGAAATGAAATCAACTTTGTGTATAGTTGGGATTCAAGGTCAGGCCTCATACAGGACAGCAGTACTCTGGAGAATATCACTAAAGCAAAGTTTAGAAATAGTTCATATCTAGGGTCTCCCCAAAAGGGATTTCTAAGTCCCTTCATAGAAAGGGAACAGCGTACAAATAAGATAAAAAGTATAGGACATCTATTTCCTCTACCACAAAAGATGTTTATGATACAAATGTCTCATGTGCACAAATTGAATTCATAAAATATAAAGCAATAACCCTTGGCCATCATCATCACCTCCCCTAAAAGGTAAAGGGATTATTTTTGGACCGCTGAACAGACCCTTATTGTGCTTTCACTTCAGGCTCATACTATTCAAATGCTACTCAGGGTCCATATTTCAGGGTCAGTCAGGCCTGGCTTGGGCTTTCTTGATTCTTTCAGGTTTAGGAATCCCTTGCCCCATCCATCTTCTTTTCTGAGAAGCAGTGAAACTGAGAAAGAATCACTTCCCTCTGGGCAGCCAACACACAGACTCAGGAACATGGAAACTTGTTGACATTATGAGAAGCCATTCAGGCTAGAAACATCCTTTTCTCAGGAATTTTAGATGATCTGGAGTCAAGGATAGGAATACAGAAAAAAACAGGGAGTTAGGAACTCAAAGCACCTTCTTTGGGATTGTGCTAGCTCTCTGTTGGACTTACTGCAAAAGGATAAATTTAAGAGAAAGGCAGCAGGGTCTGAAAATGACTCACTCAAAAGAGAAAGGGTAGAACTTTTCTACAGATGTTTTTACCTACTGAGGAGGCAGGTGCTGACTAACTCTATGGCCAATCATCTTGGATACCATCCTAGTTACAAAGGCCAAAATATCAGCTAGGAGTTGTTGAGTCAGTCACATCTTTTAGTGTGGGGAACATGTCCCCACAGAAAGGGACCAGGGATCAGGGAGTAGGCACAGCTATTCAGGAAGTGTCCCATTCCACTCCCTTACACCACTTGCCCAGTGTTCTTAACTCCATGAATTAAAAGGTTGCAAGGAGACATTGAAGGGCAAGCTTTGAATTCCTCAAGTATCTACTAGAAAACAGATCATTGGATTTGTAGTGAGAGGCCCCAGGTTCAAATCTAAGACATGTTACTTACTTCTTATTTGACTAGGCAAAAAAGTTCTCTGTGGATCATCATTTTTATCACCCATAAAATGAGAGTGTTGTGCTTAATGATCTTGAAGATTCATTCCTGCTCTAGATTCCATGATACAGTGTTGCTCCAACTTTTAAAGAATGAGTGACATATTTCACTCTGTATCTCCAGAATATGGCTGGAACCGTCCAATAATGAATGATCAAAGATACAGAATAAAGAAGTACACCAGCATCCCTGCCTTTCCTGTCAATGGCTCATTGATCTGTCAATCAACAATAAACCAGCCAATGTCATACAGTTGTTAAGCAATGCAGTGAGTGGCTAGCTGGATTCTAATTATCTTTTCACTCAGCTAGACAGCATTTCATTGAAAAAGGTAGAGGGAGTGGCCTCCACTTTTTAAATTTTTATGCACCTCATGAGGCCCCATTTGTACCGAAATCTTATATATGAAGCTGTTTTTTATATAATTATTTACCCAACCAAGAAAATCTGTTACTTCGAGAAAGCATTCCAGATTGCCATTTTCCCTGCCTTGTGAATCAATTTCTATAAATTATCCAATTAAGATAGGCTTGAGGGCTCGGACATAGGAATGAATTCTTAAAATATATGTGCATTTGAAATGATTGTCTGTTTTAGTCTCATATGGTAGCCAGGGTGACCACCCACATGGTATAATTTTAGGGGCTGGGTATACAGATACCCAAAAAATCCTCCCCCAACTTGGTTGGCTGGTAACTAAATCTTGCTGTCAGGTCTGAATTTCCTTTTCATTTTAATTATTGATTATCACTATAAAGCAAATGTCCCCTGGGAAGGTTAACACTTTAGGCTATTATTAGTCATTAGAAAGAGATAACAGATTTATTCTCTGGGCTTTCAACACGCTGAACTAGGAAAACTGGATGAAAGATACAGAAAGGAGTATGTTGTTTCAATTCAGGAAAGAACATCTGCCTCCTTAGAGCTGTTTTAAAGATGGAATAAGCTTCCTTGTGAAGCAGTGAGGTTCCCATCACTAGAAGTTCAGAAGAAACTAGATGACCTGCTTTTTAAGGATGATATAAAGAGGATTCCTATGTGAAGTGGGAAGTTGAAGTCAATTATCTCTGAGGGGAAAGTGAAATGGATCAAGCATTTATTAAGTAATTACTTTATGCAAGGCAATGTCCTCACAACTATGGTTGGCTGATATTATTATCTTTATTTTACAGTTGAGGAAACTGAGGCAAACAGAGGTTGTGACTTGTACAAGGTCATCCAGTTAGGAATTGTCTAAGGCTGGTTTGAACTCATATCTTCCTGACTTCAGGCCCAGTGCTCTATCCATTGAACTACTTGAGTCATATTCTAACTCTGTAATACGACGTACATCTTAGTTGAAGGGATGTGGTTCAAAGATCAGATCAAGCACCACAGAAGGGCTCTGCTGGTGCTTCCCAGTTGTCAGTGGAGGTTGGTCAACAGCTTACTTCCGCATCCTACTTCTTTATTTACTTTTTTTAATATTTTATTTGTTCTAATCAGCCTAGGTCTGCCTTCTCACCCTCTCACCTAAAACTCCCTCCTTCCCCATTGCAAATAAAAAATAGACAGACCCCATTAAAACATGTATGGTTAATCAAAACAAATTTCTACATTGACCATATCCAAAAGTAATTTGCTTCATTTTGCATTCTGAATCCTTCACCTCTTATCAGGAGATGGATAGCAGGTCATTATGCTGATTAAGTGTTCAGCAAACAATATTACATCATATTTATAAAGAGTAACTTATTCAACTACTTCCAATTTATGGTCACTGCCTAAGATTCACATCTTTTGCCACCTCAAAAGGTGTTATAATTATTTTTGTACATCCTTAGAGTTATTTTGTTTAGGACTAATCCCTCTCTTAGTCTATCCTCTCTCCCTATCTCCAACCCCACTTCTCCCCTATTCCTCTTATTTCCCTGTTGAATGAAATGTATTTCTGTACCCAACTCTGTGTGTGTTTATTCTTCCTTTTTGTTTCGACTAGTTCAGATAAGAGTGACATTCAAGTGTGAGGCTCTACTGTCTACCCCCTCCCTATTTATGTAGATGTCTCCTTGTACACCCTCATTAGGTGAGATAATTTTCTGTAACTTTCCTTTCCCTCCCCCTACTTTCATAATGTATTCCTCTTCCCTCTCCTTGCACTAATTTCTTAAGATCATCTAGACATGACAGGACCACTCCCAGGCCTTTTCTAATTGGACTACCTCTATAAACTCTAATGATGAGAAGGTGCAGAGGAAACATATTTCATCTCCCCATGTTAGAATATAAGCAGTTTATTATGGTTTGGTATTTTATCATTGTTTGTTCATGTTTACCTTCTTATATTTTTCTTCACTCCTGTGTTTGAACTTCAAAGTTTCTTCACTGCTATTATTTTTATTTTAAGAATGCTTAAAGGTACACTTCTTCCCCTGTAGAATTATTCTCAATTTTTCTAGATAAATCACTTCTGTTTGTAAGCCCATATCCTTTGCTTTCTGGAATATCATATTCTAAGTTCTCTATTCCTTTATAGTGCTGGCCAATAAACCATGTGTGAGACTGACCGTGGCTCTTTGGTACTTCTTTACTTCTAGCTGCTTTTACTATTTTTTTCTTTTATCAAGAAGCTCTGAATTTTGACTATGATATTCCTGTCAGTTTTAATTTTATGATTTCTTTCAGGAGGTGATTGGTAGATTCTTTCCAATTCTACCTTGCCTACTGGTTCTAAGAGATCTGGGTAGTTTTTATTTGAGATTTCTTGAACTATAATGTCTAGGCTTTATTTCTGGTCATAGAATTCATATAGTTCAATGATTCTTAAATTGTTTTCTTCCTCCTCAATCTGTTTTCCAAGTCATTTGTTTTTCTATGAGATATCTTCCATTTCTTTTTTTAAATTTTTAAGCCTTTTGATTTTATTACTTTTGGTGCCTCAAGGAGCCATTGGCTTCTACTTGGTCCATTCAAATTTTCAGAGAGTTTGTTGCTTAGGCAAGGTTTTGTACCTCTTATGTCAAGATGGTAATCCCCTTTCTATTTCTTTTCTTTCATAGCTCTTAATTCTTTTCCAATTTCCACCACCCATCAAGAGCTATAATTTTATTTTTAAAAGCATTGTTACTCTCATAAGGCTTTGGATCAGTAAACTTTGTTCATTAAGGAAAGTTTTTGAGCTCTTTTTTTTTCATAAACAAATCTTAGACTCCATAGCATATCATCCAGAGAGATTCTGGTTAGACAGCCATGGCATCTTCCATGCAAACATGTGATAAGATAGAGAGGCAAGAGAGCAAAAAGTTAAAAGAAGGCATGAAACAAATAAACAGAAAACATATAGAGCACCTTCCATAATCATTTTATGGACAAGTGGTTGGTATGTTAATCCCTACTGCTGCACTGGGTTGAATATTAGGCTGATAACCAAGGCTTCTACCTAGGAAATTAGGAGGTATTTTGGTTTCAGAAAAAGAAAAAAAGATGCTGCCAGTGCTTACTCCTTAAAACATTTTCCAGATTTTTACCATGAATTCCTATTCTTGATAAATTATCCTTTTTGTACAACTGTCATCATGCACATCATATAATTAATATTGGCAGCTCTGATGGAGATTCAGAGACACAGAATATGGGAATTAAGGGGGAAAATCAATAAACATGGATGCAGACTGGGTAAAAATCCCTGTAGATTAGCTAATGATATTTTATAGTACTTTTACTGAAAAAAAAAAGTGAATGAAATGAAATGTGCAATCACCAACCCAAATGCATTATTCCTCATGTCTATAAAAATTTTATGAGAATGACCTATGAACATATTATGGAATAAAAAAATTACAGATTCTTAAAAGTTGGAAAAGACTTCAAAGACTATTTATTACAACCCATACATCAACAGAATTCTTTTTTGTTTTGTTTTAAAAATTTACACTTTTACATTGTATACTACATTACATTTACAATGTCCCTGGTTACAATATTTGTGATGAGTGGACATCTAACCTTTGCTTGAAGAAGTTGCAATGTTTGTGAGAAGTGGGCATCCAACACATGCTTTCAAACCATGGGGGAGGTGCACACTCATTACCTTCTGAGGCAGTCAATTTAACCTTTAAAATAGGAAGCGTTTTCTTATATGGCAACCAAATCTACTTCTCTGAAATGTCCATGCATTACTTCTTATTCTGACCTAATTTATGAGCCAGAAAAGCAAGTCTACCCCCTCTTCTACAAGGTAGACATTTAAATATTTGAAAATAGATTGGGAAAAAACACCTATAATTTAATACTCCAGAGCAACCAATAATGTACCAGTTATATTCTTATTAAAATTTCATAAAGAAGAGATTATGGGAAACATTGTCATGTTAAGTAAAGCCTTTTGTTGCAAAATAATGCACATCTTAGTTGAACAATGATGTCCTGGCTTGTTCAGCCTCTCTACTTATGAAACTAATTGCTCCCTATGATTCCAGGAACAAATATAAAATTTTCTGTTCGATATTGACCACTCTTCATAAAAATGGCTGGTCTTATATCTACAGACTTCTTATGCTTTACTACTTTCTATGTGCTCTATAATCCGCTAACATCAGGATTCTTGATTTTCTTCATTATACTCTGTCTTTCAACTCTGTGCCTTTTCACTGTCCCCCATGCATGGAATACTCTTCCCCTTCTCCTTTTCCTACTGGTTTAGTTGGCTTCCTTCAAGGTCTTAGCTCAAATCTCATCCTCTAGGATGTCTTTCCTTGGTTCCTTTTCTCCCACTTCCTCCCAACCCCCACTTCTAGTGCCTTTGCTTTGAGATTGTTCTCCATCAGCTCTGCATGTATCTTTGATATGTATATGTTTATGTGTTGCCTCCCCCATTACAATAGGAACAATTTGAAGGCAACAATCATATTTTTGCATTTCTTTGAATCCATGGTGCTTGCCATAGTATCTTTCATTTTGTAGATGTTTAATAAATGTTTGTTGACTGCCTAACAGTTTACTATGCACCTCTACAAATGTCTGCAATGACTCTCTGTTATTCTTTTACTGTCATGAATACTATCCCTCTCCTCTACAGTAGAAAGTCAGTCTGCTACCACAATCATCCATCTGCCCTACCTCCCCAAACACACACACATACACACAAGCAAAGTGTTTACCTAACTCCTTTGGAGAAGGCAAGCAATTGTTGGTGGAAGGATACACAGCAGTAAAGAGTTATCCCATGTTCAATGTGGAATGAATCAAATAGAATCTAGAACCTAACTCTGGCTTAGCCCTGTATATTTTCCACATGGCAGAGGAGGAGGAAAAGAAGGGGAAAGAAAATGAGAAGGATGGGATGGATGATGAAAAATTATTAGAGAGAAGAGGAAAGAAGAAATGAATAAGTATTATCATACAACAAGAAAGTAAAAAAAATCCAGTGAAAAATAATATAAGATAAATCATATAGGACTCAGAGACAACAGCTTAACAGCAGAATTCCCAAGTCTAGTAATAAGAAAAATAAATAAAAATTTAAAATTTAAAGTAATTAAAGTTTAAAATAACAAATAGAGATATTAAGTAGTTCTAAAATTTGGACAAAAATGAGAGCATTGAAGGATAAATTTAATAATAAAATAAGAGAAAAGGAATTTGTGTTGGAAGAACGCATGAGATTTGTACAAATCAAAGTAACTAGCTTTGAGGGTAGGGCAAAGATATTAGCTAAGTTGAAAAGTATATGTCACTCAGAAATAAAAAAAATAATGAAGTGAAAAAGCTCAGTGGTATACTAGAGGAGATGATTATAAAGAAAATTTTCTAGACATATTGAAGTAGTAATTCATAGAATTCTCAGTTTACTGGTTTAGAGAAATACCAAGCTTCAATCTTCATGGAAAATTATAGTTGAAATTCAGAATTTCAGTCTAGTGTTTTATCTAGTCTAGTTTGTATCTATTGAAGGAAATCAATTGGTATGCTCCAGGATTGCTTAGTGGACGCAATAAGAAATTGGAATATGTTATTTGAGGGGGTTGGATTCACCAAGGAATACATAGTCTGGAAAGCTGAGTCTACTTAAAACAAAAATAGAAAGAATTGAATAGTTCAGGGAGTACTAAAATCATTCTTCCACAAGAATTGAGCTGTTAACTGAATATTCAACATGCCAACACTTGAAACAAGAGAAATGAAGAAACAGAGATAAATTGAGTTAACAAAATTCTGGTAATGATACTAACTTTCTTGCAATCATATAATTATACTGTTTAGAAACACTTCTTTGATCAAGAGTTAAAGAAACAACACAGAACTCATCAAAGGGGGAAAAAGATAAAAAAAATTGAATTAATATTTTAAGAATGAAAACTTAATTTAGTTCATAAGTGAATAATTTTTATGACATGGATACAAAGACGGTAATTTCTTAGGCAAAGAGAAGAATAAAAAGTATCATAGAAGTTCAATAATGATTCTAGAAAGCCTGGCTTTAAAAGAGACAGCTAACTGTCTTTTAGGTCTCTTGACTTCCCTTGGCAAGTAAAGGGGAGAAAGAAGGGAGAAAAGTAGGGTAAGAACAGCAGAGGAAAATGATGTGAGGTAGCAATCAGAAGGGAAGTATTGTTTTGGTTTGAGGGAACATGAAAATGTGCTCACATAACGACTTGGCTATGCTATTTTTAGCAATACAATGATTCAAGACCATTTCAAAGGATTCATGAAGAATGCTATTTGCCTCCAGAGAAAGAACTGATGTTGTCTGAATACAGACTGAAAATAAATTTCTTTCTTCTTTTTCCTTCCTTCCTTCTTTCCTCCCTCCCTCCCTTCCTTCCTTCCTTACTTCCTTCCTTCCTTCCTTCCTCCCTCCCTCCCTCCCTCCCTCCCTTCCTTCCTTCCTCCTTTCCTTCCTTCCCTCCTTCCCTTCCCTCCTTCCTTCCCTCCTTCCTTCCTTCCTTCCTTCCTTCCTTCCTTCCTTCCTTCCTTCCTTCCTTCCTTCCTTCCTTCCTTCTTTCTTCTCCTTTCTTTTTCTTTCTTTCTATCTTTTTTCTTTCTTTCTTCAAGTTTTTTTGTACAAAATGACTAATACAGAATTTTTTTTACATTATTGTACTTAAGTAACTTACATCAGATTGCTTAATGTCTCAGGGAGAACGGAAGGCAGGGAGTGAGAGTATTTGGAACTCAAAACTTTAAAAAATGCTAAAAATCATTTTGCATGTTATTGGGGGGAATAAAATATTGTTTTTTAAAAAGAAAATTAACAAAATGTACTCACATGAAGTGTGTGGGGTTGTGATGGGGACTCTGTAATGGATTTTATTTAAAGTGAATGGGTAGCTCAGGAGACTTTGCTTCTCTGACCATGGATGATGCATCTCATGATGTCCACACCAAGGAGGAGAATTATAGGACCATGCAAAAACTCAGAATTAAAACAGGATCAGGGTGAAAGAATCCAGTGATACTATAGGATTTCCTTAAGACAGGTGATGGATGAATTTAAGGACTTGATCTAGAACTAGGCCCTGTAAGTTTGGAAACATTGACTCTCACTATGTCACACTGCCTCCATCCTTAATGAATTGCTCTTTCAGGTAATGAGGCTCATAAGAAAAAGCCCTTCAACAAAATGGACCAAACAAAACAACAACAGCAACAACAACAACAACAACAACAAAGGGAAGTTAGAAGTGAGCATGATTTGTAGTTGAACTAACAGAAGGAAAGGACACAAAGTTTTTATCTCCCCTAAATTCTATCTTGAATGAGGGATAAAGCCACAAATGAAGAATTTATAAATGTATACAGGCCATGAATGGGAGGATGGCATTGAGGATGGACTAGAAAGAGGAAGAAATAAAAGAAATAAATTAGCACTTCTTAGAGTGGGTTGCCAGGAAAGTAATAAGTTCCTTGTCACTGAAATTCTTCAAGCAAACACTGATGGCTCCTTGTTGAGAATATTGCAAAGAGAAATTTTGGTCAGGAAGGGATTGGACTAGACAGTTTCTTACGCTCCTTACAATTTTGAAATTTTGTGGTTTTGAAGGAGTAATGGAAAGACATATAGGGCAAAGAATGGGAAATGTTTGTAAATTAAATTTTTGGAGAAATCCCTACATCAATGAAGTCATGTATCTGAGACGAGATATTATATTCAAAGTCATCATTAATGCTATTGTTCTTCACTAGCATGGATAATAAATAGATCACTGACTACATAGTGTAAAATTTTTACTTCAAAACCACAATTAATTCTCTTATTACCCTTATCCTTTGGCAAAATTCCTCTGATGCTTACATGACCATAAAAAGTCAAAGCAAAAAAAATTTGTTATTCTCCTACTGAGTAGTCAAGTTAATTAATTCATCAATTCCTGGCAGCATTGCAGAAGAAGGCAATAATGATTCATTAGATACCACTCCAGCCTTACCAAATCAGGACATTCTAATTCTTGCAATGGAAGAGAGTCTTTGTTATCCTAAAGGAGTTACCTTGGAGACTAAATCTATTTCTTCCAAGGGATGAAGAAGAAGATTTTTTTTTTATAAAATTGAAGCAAAAAATATTCAGGGTATGTGGTGCTATTTTCAGAAGTGGTTCTCAATTTACCTGTTTCTGGGGATAATATAGAATTTTTGCATTCTCTGAATTGGGTCTTAAAGCCACTGTACGTTGCACAACTAAAATCATACTTGTAATGCTGCTTATTTGGGTATGTATGTGTTGCACTTCAGGTGATTTTTTTTTCCCACAAGTTAAATCTTTAGATGGTAAAGGCTAGAGCAAAAATGACTGCTATAGAGCTAATACCCACAATTAATAAGGTGAAATTAACAGACCACCTAGTTTCTTTAGATGACTGTAAGTCAAGCGGCCCAGATAAATTATATTCTTGGATGCTGAAGGAAGTGGCAGCTATGATCGCTGAGCAATTGTGAGTAATATTAAAAAAAATATATATACATATATATATATATATATATATATACATATATATATATATATGGAGACCTGAAGAGATAGCAAAGGATTTGAGAAAAACAAATACTGATTTTTTATTTAGCATTTTATTTTTCCTACTTACATGTAAAAACATTTAAACATTCATTTTTAAAACTATGAATTCCAAATTTTTTCCCTCCTTCCCTCCTATCCCCCTCCCCTCATTGAGAAGGTAAGCAATTAGATATAGGTTATACATGTGTAGTCATGCAAAACACTTCCATAGCAGTCATGTTGTGAAAGAAAACAGACCAAACACAAAAATCTCAAGAAAAATAAAATTTAAAAAAGTATGCTTCAATCTGCGTACAGACACCATAAGTTCTTTGTCTGGGGATAGATAGCATTTTCATCATAAGTTCTTCAGAGTTGTCTTGGATGATCATATTACTGAGTTTAGCTAAGTCACTCACAGCTGATCACACTACAATATTGCCGTTACTTTGTACAAAGTATTTTTCACTTTGCATCAGCTCCTGTTCATCTTTCCAGGTTTTTGTGAGACCATTTCACCCATTATTTTATATAGCACAATAGCATTCCATCATAATCACACACCACAATTTGTTCAGCTATTCCTCAATTGATGGGCATCCTCTCAATTTCTAATTCTTTGCCCCCAGGAAAGAGCTGCTATGAATACTTTGTACATATAGGTCCTTGTCCTTTTTTTTTTTAAATTCTCATTTGGGATACAGATTTTCATTTGGGATATACTAGCAGTATTGCTAAATCAAAGTATATGCATGATTTTGTAGCACTTCAGACATAGTTCCAAATTTCTCTACAGAATGGTTTAATCAGTTCACAACTTCACCACAAGTGCATTAAGGTCTCATTTTTCCCACATCCCCCCCAACATTTCTCATTTGCCTTTCCTGTCCTTCTAGTCAATCTAATAGCTATGAAGGAGTACCTCAAAACTGTTTTAATTTGCATTTCTCCAATCAATAGGGAATTAGAGTATTTTTTTTTCATATGGCTATAGATAGCTTTGATTACATCATCTGAAAACTGATCATATCTTTTGATAGTTTATCAGTTGGGGAATGGCTCTCATTTTTATTTATTTAGTTGTTTGTTTGTTTATTTTTGGATTAGCCAATGGGGTTAAGTGACTTGCCCAGGGTCACACAGCTAGTAAGTGTTATGTGTCTGAGGCCAGATTTGAACTCAGGTCCTCCTGAATCCAGGGTTGGTGCTCTATCCACTGCACCACCTACTGCTCCCAGTCTCATATTTGTAATTTGCCTCAGTTCTCTATATATTTGAGAAATGAAATCTTTATCAGAGAAACTTGGTTTAATTTTTTTTTCCACAGTTACTATTCCTAACTATATTTCCATCCATCCCATTCCCTCCATTTATTCTATTCTCTTTCTCCTTTTACCCTGTCCCTCCTCAACACTGTTTTGTTTCTGACTACCCCCTCCCCCAATATGCCCTCCCTTATATCACCCCCCTCTTTTCTTATCCTCATTCCCTTACTTTCCTGTAGAGTAAGATAGATTTCTATACCCAATTGAGTATGTATGTTATTCCCTCTTTGAGCCAATTCTCCCCCCTCCTCCCCTCCACTGTAAAAGGTATTTTTTACCTTTTTTACGTGATAATTTATCCCATTGTACCTCTCTCTTTCTCTTTCTCCTAGTACATTCCTCTCTCAACCCCTTAATTTTGTGTTTTAGATATCATCCATTCATATTCAACTCACACTTGTGCCCCCTGTCTATATATATATCCCTAACTATCCTAATGATGAGAAGGTCTTTTGAATTACAAATATCATCTTTCCATGTAGGAATTTAAGTAGTTTAATTTTAATAAATTCCTTATGATTTTTCTTTCATGTTTAGCTTTTCATGGTTCTCTTGAGTCTTCTATTTGAAAGTCAAATTTTCAATTTAGCTCTAATCTTTTCTCAAGAATGCATGAAATTCCTCTATCTCATTGAATGTCAATTTTTTCCCTTGAAGGAGTATACTCAGTTTTGCTGGGAAACTGATTCATTGTTGTAATCCTAGTTCCTTTGTCTTCCATAATCTGGTATTTCATGCCTTCCCATCCTTTAATGTAGAATCTGCTAAATCATGTGTTATCCTGACTGTGTCTCCACAATACTTGAAGTGTTTCTTTCTGGTTGCTTACAATATTTTCTCCTTGACCTGGGAACTCTAGAATTTGGCTATAATATTCCTGGAACTTTCCATTTTGGGATCTCTTTTAGGAGGTGATTGGTAGATTCTTTCAAATTCTATTTTACCCTCCAATTATAGAATATGAGGGCAGTTTTCCTTGATAATTTCTTGAAAGATGATGTCTAGGCTCTTTTTTTAATCATGGTTTTCAAGTAGTCCAATAATTATCAAATTATCCATTCTAGATCTATTTTCCAGATCAATTGTTTTTCCAGTGAGATATTTCACATTTTCTTCTATGTTCTCATTCTTTTGAATTTTTTAAAAATTGTTTCTTGATTTGTAATGAGGTCATTAGCTTCCATTTGCTCCATTCTGGTTGTTTTTAAAACTTTGGGTTACAAATTTTCTCCCTTCCTCCCTCCCTACCCACCCTCATTGAAAATGTAAGCATTTCAGTACAGGTTATAGATGTGTAGTCATGCAAAACACTTCCATAGTAGTGCTGCTGTGAAAAACTAAGTATATTTCCCTTCATCCTATCCTACCCTCCATTTATTCTATTTTCTCTTTTGTTCCTGTCCCTTCTCAGAAGTGTGTGCTTTTGATTATCCCGTCCCCCAATCTGCTCTTCCTCTATCAACTGCCTGCTCTCTTGTCCCCTTCCCCCTTTATTTTCCTGTAGGGTAAGATAGATTTCCATAGCCCATCGTGTATGGTATTCCCTCCTTAAGCCAAATCCTATGACAATAAGATTCACTCATTTCCTCTCACCATGCCCCATTTCCTCTCCACTGTAAAAGCCTTTTCTTGTCTGTTTCATGTGATATAATTTACCCCATTCTACTTCTCCCTTTCTCCTTCTCCCAGTGTAATCATCTTTTCGCCCCTTAATTTTATATTCAGATATTACCCCTCCATCTTCAACTCACCCTGTGTCTTCTATCTATTTATATATACATACAATTTTTTGCCCTCCCACTACCCTAATACTGACAAAGGTCTCATGAGTTACAAATGTCATCTTTCCATGCAGGAATGTAAACAGTTCAACCTTAATAACTCTCTTTCCTGTTTACCTCTTCCATGTTTCACTTGAGTCTTGTATTTGAAAGTCAAATTTTATATTCAGCTCTGGTCTTTTCCTCAGGAATGCTTGAAAGTCCTCTATTTCATTGAATAAGCATTTTTTACCCTGAAGGATTATACTCAGTTTTGCTGGGTAGGTAATTCTTGGTTATAGTCCTATCTCCTTTGCCCTCCAGAATAGTATGTTCCATGCCCTGTGGTCCTTTAATGTAGAAGCTGCTAAATCTTGTGTTATCCTGATTGTGTTTCCACAATACTTGAATTTTTACTTTCTGGCTGCTTGTAATATTTTCTCCTTGACCTGGGAACTCTGGAATTTGGCTACAATATTCCTAGGAGTTTTCCTTTGGGATCTCTTTCAGGAGGTGATTGGTGGATTCTTTCAATTTCTATTTTGCCCTCTGGTTCTAAAACATCAGGGCAGTTTTCTTTGATAATTTCTTGAAAGATGATATTTAGGCACTTTTTTTTATCATGGCTTTCAGATAGTCGAATAATTTTTAAGTTCTCTGTCTTGGATCTATTTTCCAGGTCAGTTGTTTTTCCAATGAGATATTTCATATTCTCTTCTATTTTTTCATTCTTTTAGATTAGCATTACAGTGCCTTGATTTGTCAAATTGTCAGTAGCTTCCAATTTCTCCATTCTAATTTTTAAGGAAATATTTTCTTCAGTAAGCTTTTGGACTTCCTTTTCCATTTGGCCAATTTTGCTTTTTAGGGCATTCTTCTCCTCATTGGCTTTTTGGACCTCTTTTGCCATTTGGGTTATGCTATTTTTTAAGGTGTTATTTTCTTCAGTACTTTTTTTTTTGGATCTCCTTTAGCATCACTCTCAGTTTTTTCTTTACTTCTCTTACTTGCTTCTCAAAATCCTTTTTGAGCTCTTCCATGGCCTGGGACCAATTCATATCTTTTTTGGAGGCTTTGGATGCAGGATCTTTGGCTTCATTGTCTTCTTCTGGTTGTACATTTTGATCTTCTTCGTCACCAAAGTAAGATAATACAGTCTCACTCTTTTTGTGCTGCTTGCTTAATATCCCGGCCAATTATTTGAGTTATAAACTCTTTGTTAAGGGAGGAGTCTCTTTTCAGTGTGGAGAATGCACTGTCCCAAGCTTCAGAGGTTCTGTGCAGCTGTTTTCAGAGATACTTCTAGGGATCTATAAATTCTCAGTTCTTCCAAGGTGCTATGATCAAGGGCAAGGTGTTTACTCCTTTCTTGTCCTGTGCTCTGGTCTATGAGTGACCACAAGCACTCTGTTCTGTCCTGGAACTGTGAGAGTTTCCTCTTCACAGCCACTACCAGCTCCACCATGCCAGCACTCCTCCTTGCCTCAGGACCGCCACCCAGAAATGTGACCCAGATCCAAGCATGGGCAAAGCAAGAGAATTTTGCACCAAAACAGAGATCCCTGCAATCCCCCTCTGATCAGCCACTGGATTCCCCCTCAGTCTGTGGGCCAGAAGCTCAGGAGGCAGCCACTCCCCCTCAGGCAGAGCTCGGGAACTGGAGCTGAGACCCCATCCTCCTCTCTCACCACTGCAGAAAGAGACTTTTCCCACTGACTTTCTAAGTTTTCTTTGGCATTTGTGGGTTGAGAAGTCTGGAAACTGCCATAGCTGTCTGTGATTCATCCTCTGAGGCCTGCTCAAGGTTCACTGTGGCCTGCGCACCCACACTGAACTGTGTTCCTCTCCCTACCTGGAGCAATATACCTTTCCAATCAACCACCTAGGTTGTCTTTGGCTGGAAATTTGTTTCACTCTGTCTTTTTGTGGGTTCTGCTGCTTTAGAATTTGTTTAGAGCCATTTTTATAGATATTTGGAGGGGTTTGGGGGACAGCTCAAGCAACTCACTACTTTTACTCTGCCATCTGGCTCCTCCCACCTACTGTATTCTGTTTTTAATGAATTATTTTCTTCAGTGAGCTTTTGGACCTTCTTTTCCATTTGGCCAATTCTGCTTTATAAGGCATTTTTCTCCTCATTGTTTTTTGTACTTCTGTTACCATTTGGTCTAGTCTGTTTGTTAAGGTGTTTTATTTTTTGTATCTCCTTCACCAGTCTATTGACTTGTTTCTTATGATTTCTTTGCATCACTCTCATTTCTCTTCCTGACTTTTCCTCTACTTCTTTTACCTGATTTTAAAATGCTTTTTGATTTCTTCCATGACAATTCGTATTTTCCTTGAAGGCTTTGGATGTAGGAGCTTTGACTTTACTGTCTTATTCTGAGTGTGTGTTTTGATCTTCTTTGTCACCATAGTATTTTTCTGTAGTCAGAGTTTTTCCTATTCTTTGCCAGTTTTCCCAGCTTATTAGTTGATTTTAAAGTCTTTGTTAAGGCATGGCTCTGCTTCCAGGGTAAACTGTCCCGAGCTTCAGGGGTTTTGTACAGCTGTTTTCAGAGATACTTCTAGGGACCTGCAAGTTTTCAATATCATATCAAGTTGGTATGATCTAAAGAGAGGTGTTTACTACTCTCCTGGCCTGTACTATGGTCTGTGAGTGACCACAAGCACTCTTTTGTACCCTGGAACTGTGAGAAGTGTGCCCCTTCCACATGTCCACTAGCTCTGCTGTGCTAGTTCTCCTCCTCACCCTGGCACTGCCACCCAGGACTACAACCTGGATCCAAGTATGGGCAAAGTAACAGAGTCCTGCCCCAGTGCTAGCAAAAAGACCACTGTGATCTCCTTCTGACTAGTTGTTTGAGCCCCTTACTGTCTGTGGGCTGAGAGCTCCAGAAGCAGCTGCTGCCATGCAACTGCTGCTATTGATTCAGTCACTCACAAGGCTGACTCCTGGATTCCTGGGGCCCAGCTTGTACTGGTGCAGCCTGTGCTCTACTCTCACCCAGATGGGACAGAACTTTCCTGCTGACCTTCTAAGTTCTGTTTGGTATTTTTGGGCTGAGAGGTCTGAAAATTGTCACTGCTACCATTCATTTAGTTGTCCTGAGGCCTGCTCCAGGTTTGCTGGGGCTGGGTCTGCATGGTGTTCTAGGCTGAGCTCCTCATTTACTCTGTTTCAACAGACTTTTCCAACCAACCTTCCAAGTTGTCTTGGGCTAGAAACTTGTTTCACTCCATCACTTTTTTGGGTTCTGCTGTTCTAGACTTTGTTTAGAGTCATTTTAAAAGGGATTTAGAGGGATTTCAGGGAGAGGTCAGGCAAGTCCTTGCCTTTACTCCACCATATTGGTTCAGCCCTCTATCTGATATTGAAAGAAGAGAAGAGAATCTGAAAACTATAGTGAGCTTGACTTTTATTCCTGGCAAAATTCCAAAAAATACTTTTAAAGGGGTGGTTAATGAAAACCTAGAAAAGGAAACAACAATCACAAAGAATCAATATGACTTCTTCAAAAAAGTATCAGGTCATATTAACCTCATTTCTCTTTGTGATGGGGTAATTAAAGTGTTAGATGAGAGGAGAGCTATAGACTTCATTTACCATCATTTTGATAAAGCATGTGGTAAAGTCCTATGTGCTAACTTTGTGAAAAAGGTAAAGAGATAGGGCTAAATGATAATACATTTAAGGGATTCTGAACTGGTTCAATAATAGGTAGACTAATGAATAGAGTTCTGGCCTTTGAAACAGGATTGCCTGAATCTTTAATTCTGCTTCAGATATTTACTACCTGTGTCTCTCTGAGAAGTCATTGAACCTCACTGTTATTCAGTGGTTGACCTTTGGGGATTCCAAGTCTCTGGTGGAATGTGTTATGCCACTGTGCCCAGCCTCATACTGTTTATCAATGACATGGATGACTATCAAGGGCATACTCATCAAATTTCAAGATGACATCAAGCTTGAAGAAATAACTTACATGCTGTTTGAGAAAACTGGGATATGAGACAAGCCAAAATATAATTAAAATTTAATTTAATGAATATAAACATGAGATTGAAAAATTGGGGTAAAAACTCAGCTTCAGAAGTAGAAGATGGTTAGAGAATTCTGAAAATATCCATATACTGCAAGCCCAATACAAATCAATATCATAATATGAGAGTTAAAACCTAATTCATTTGGGGGTTATATTAAGCAAGGCATAGTTTCCCAAAATAAAAAGATTATTGTCCCTCTGTACTCTTTCCTGGACAGACTACATCTGAAGTATTTAATGCAGTTCCAGGAACCATATTTTAGGAAGGAGATTGATAAGACTAATAGTATTTAAAGGAGGGTAACCAGTATGTCAAAGCAGCTTAAGATCATGCTACATGAGGATCAACTGAAAAAAAAACAGGGATTTTTAGCCTGGAGAATAGAAGACAGAGAATAACAGACAATTTTCTAAGGAACAAATAAAAACTATTAATAATCATGTGAAAAAAGTCTCTAATTATGAATAATGAGGGAAGCACAAATTTAAGTAATTCCAAAGTCTACAAAAAAAATTACTGAGATTGGAAGGGCTTCAGGAAAACAGCAACACTAATACACTATTGATGGATCTGTAAATTAGTCCAGTCATTCTAGAAAACAATCTGGCATCATGCCCTAAAAGCTATTAAACTGTGCACACACTTTTGACCCAGTAACACAACTGCTAGGCCTATATCCCAAAGGATCAAAGAATGGGGAAAAGGATCCAAACATAAAAAAATACATATTTATAGCAGCTGTTTTGTTGTGGCAAAGAGCTAAAAACTAAGAGATGGCCCAATATTTGGGGAATGGCTATATACATACATAAACACATATAAACATATGTGTATATATGTCTGTATTTATTTATACATATCTATCCTACGAATGTGATAAAATAATATTGAACTGTATGAAATAAAGAAATAGTTTCAGATAGACTTATATGGACTGATACAGAGTAAAGTGAGCAGAACCAGGAGAATAACTTATACTATACTGTCAACATTATAAAAATGAATATTTTTGCAAGAATTAAAGCTTTCTTCAATGAAATAACTACGATTCCAGAGGACCAATGATGAAGCATATTCCCTATCTTCTGATAGAGAACTAATGGGCTCAGTGTGCAAAATGAGATATATGTACTTCCGAATATGCTGATGAAGGAATTTGTTTTGTTGATAGGTACAGATATAGACATAGATATAGATACAGGTACAGATACAGATACAGATGCAGATACAGATACAGATACAGATACAGATACAGATACAGATACAGATACAGATATAGATATAGATATAGATATAGATATAGATATAGATATAGATATAGATATAGATAGATATAGATATAGATATAGATATAGATATAGATATAGATATAGATATAGATATAGATAGACAAAGTCTGGTGTTTTTTTTTCCCCTCCACATAACCTGGAGGATAAGGTTAGGGGAAGATGTGAGAGAAGAAAAGTAGATTTTTTAAATTGAAAATAAAATTTAAGTTAAAAAAGCTGGCAGGGGGAGAGGATTACATGATTAACGTCTTCAAATATTTGAAGGACTGTAACATGGAAGATTGATTAGACTAGCTTCACTTGGACCCAGAATGAAGAAGTAGGAACACTGGGTGGAAGATGAAAAGAAGCAAATTTAGGCTTCTTAGCAATGAAAGTGATCCTGAAATAGAATGGACTGCCTCTAGATATTCTCTTCTTAGACATTTTCAAGCAAAGGCTGGCTGACCACTTTATCAAAAAGAGATTCTTTTTCAGACATATTTTTGACTACATGACCCCTGAGGTTTCTTCAAAGCCTGAAATTTTAGGCCAGCCAAATCACCTGCCTTCAATTCTAACTATGTCTCCCATACCTACCCTGACTTTATATAAAAGTGAGATTTTTTTTTCTTCTATTAGGTTTTGTGCCTCCTTTTCCATTTGGCCAATTCTACTTTTTAAGGACTTGTTTCCTACTGTCAATTTTTTTCCTTTCTTTTCCAAGCACTGACTCTCTTGCATATTTCCCACTTCTTTTCCCAATTTTTCTTCTATCTCTCTTATTTGACTTTTAAAATTTTTCTTGTGTTCTTCCAAGAAGGCTTTTTGGGCTTGAAATCAGTTCATATTTCCCTTTGAGGTTTCAGATGTGGGTATATTGACAATGTTGTCCTCTTCTGAATTTGTGCCTTGATCTTCCCTTTTCTTATAATAAAAATCTAAGGTCTTTGTTCATTTTTGCTTTTTGTTCATGGTGTTTGCCTATTCCCTGAGTTAAAAAAAAAAAGTTGACGTCTCCTGCTGGAGCAAAGGGGGCACTTACTCAAGCTTTTTTTTTTCCTGCCTACCCATTCCTTGCACTTGAATGTTTGGCTCCTGCTCACCTGGGCCTTGGACAGGGATGTTTTGCTGCTGATTGATGTCTGTCACTCTGGAGCTCTGCCTCCTAGAGTTGTGCTTCCTAGAGCTGTTCTGAGGCCCTGGGTGATTTGTCTGCTGGAGAATGCTGTTGCCCATTGTGGTTTTCCAAGAGGTGTCTACCAGTTCCCTTGCCTGTATTAAGGCTCTCGAGGGGTCCTGGTGTTTGCACTTGTCTGCTTCACCAACCTGGATCTCAGGATCTTCCCCTGGTATGCTGAGGTGTGGCTTGATGCTGGTTTTCTGGGATGCCTGCCATCCTGTACTGCTCCCCCTCATCCAGAGCAAAAGGGGCCTTCCCATTAATTCCTCAAGCTTCCTCAGCTGCAAGACTGCTGTGCCCTGTCTTTTTGCTGGCTCAGAGTTTTCCTGGGTTGATATCTTCTGGGCTTTCAGAGGTCAGTAAGGGAGGGTGAGAGTGACTTATTTCTTACTCCACTATCTTGGCTCCTGGAAGTGGAACCAAGAGTAATATTATTTTTTTTAAAGGAACAGATAGAGGAGGTAACATAGGAAGCAAAGGTAGGATGGAAACTCTGTCCTGCTTTGAAGTAAGAGAATATAAATAACTATGACAAAAGAGATATATTGGGGAAAATAATTAAATGGAAGCTAATTAAATATGCCCCAAATAATCAAATTTCAAATAATACCATAAAGTAAAAATCATTGAAAATTGTTTCATACCACTTAAAACAAAATAAAAAATCAATGAAACATATTCAATGAGCAAGACCTAAAATGATTATATATATATATATATATATGTGTGTGTGTGTGTGTGTATGTGTTATATGTGTGTGTGTGTGTGTATATATATATATATATATATATATATATATATATATATATATATATAGTTACATAGTTACATAGTTTGCTCTTTGAAAAACCCAAGCACATAGCATCCTGGGATTATAAAAACTGCTTTAAAAACTGGAGAGTACTTTGGCAGATTATTAATTATAGATTAGCATCTTATACCACATAACAATAATGTCAAAATGGGTATGTGGCCTAAACATAAGAAGTCACATTTTTTAAGTAGAGAGAAGAATGGTAAAGGGTATTTTGTTTTACTAGGGCTAAAAGAAAAATTCTTGACCAAACTGGGTATACAAGTGATCACTAAAGGAAAAATAAATTTAAATGCATTTAATTTTCCTGAGCAAAAATGATTAAGATAAAATAAGATGTCCAATGATGGTGAAATTTTTTGTGGAAAATATCTGATATTCAAAATATTTATGGAGCTGATGCAAATACATAAGAATAAAAGTCATTACCTGAAAGATATGAAAAGGCATATTTCAAAGGAAATAAAAACTATTAGCCATTATGTGAAAGAATACTCCAAATTATTTAATCACTTATAATTATAGAATTTTAAAAAGAATTGTTTTAAAACAACTTTAAAATTTTGAAATTTTACTTCAAATCCATCATATTAGCAACGATAAAAATGAATATAGAAAACCATGTAGGGGCTGTAGGAGGACAGAAATATTATTACCCTATTTTGGGAGATGTGAATTACTGCAATCACTATAGAAAACAATTTAGAATTATATTTGAAAGGACATGAAATTCTATATATACCCTTTTATCTCTAGAGATACCAGTGCTGGTCACATAGTACAAGGAGGTCTATAGCTATCCATAGATAGATGGAGAGAGAGAGAGAGAGAGAGAGAGAGAGAGAGAGAGAGAGAGAGAGAGAGAGAAAGAGAAGTGTATGTGTGTACAGTATTCCTTTTTAGAATCACAAGGAATTGTAAACAAAATGGGTACCCATTAACTTGTTGCTATTAGAACAAATAATTATGAATGTAATGGCACACTGTGGCACTGTAAGAATGACAGATATGAAAAATACAAAGAAGACGATTTGTGTAATCAAGGTAATTTTTTGGCATGCACAAGGCTGTCCTATTTGCTTCTAACTTAATCTATGTGATTCATCACTGAAGGGGTTAGGAGCTTTGAGATAACAAGGCAATCATTTAATTTGCCTTCAGTCTGAACAGGAAGAGGTAGATATTTAAGAGGATTACCCCAATCTCTTCTTTTCCAACTGTGATTGTGTTGAGATTGTTTCTACTCATTTGCAGTGAGGGGCAGAGGGAAGAATGCTTTGTCCTATATTTCAACCTCCCCCCCCACTCCCACCGAAAGGTTAAAGCACATGATCTACCTAAACAATCTAGAATTTAAGTTGTATGCTACCCATTCTTTTTGTTCTTTCCCAATTTTAGGTGAATGGAAATTAATCCTGAAGTGGATATATCTAGGCTTGAACCTCAAAAATTGATGAATTTTGACCCAGCAATACCACTTCTAGGTCTGTATCTCAAAAAGATCATAAAAATGGGGGAAAGGATCCACATGTACAAAAATATTTATAGCAGCTCTTTTTGTAGTGGCAAAGAATTGGAAATTGAGGGGATGTCCATAAATTGGGGAATGGGTAAACAAGTTGTGGTATATGAATGTAATGGAACACTATTGTCTATAAAAAATGATGAGCAGGCAGACTTCAGAAAAACCTGGAAAGAGTTACATGAAATGAACCAAACCAGGAGAACATTGTATACAGTAAACCATATTATGCAATGACTGACTTTGATAGACTTAGCTCTTCTCAGCAATGCAAGGATCTAAGACAGCTCCAAAACACTCATGATGGAAAATGCTGTCCACATCCAGAAAAAACTATGTAGTCTGAATGCAGATGGAAATATACTATTTGTTCTCCTTTTCTTTTGTTGTTTTGTCTAAGTTCTTCTTTCTTGTAGTTCCTTCCATTAGTTCTAATTCTTCTGTACATTATGACTAATGTGAAAAGATGTTTAATATGAATGTATAAGTAGAGCTTATATCATATTGTATGCTGTCTTGGGAAGGGGAAAGGAAAGGGAGGGGAAGAAAATTTAAAACTCAAAATCTTATGGAAGTGAATGTTGACAACTAAGAATAAATAAATTATTTTTAAAAAATGAATTAATGAACTTTGGAGGGCCTGGACCTTTTTGGTTGGGGCAAACTGGAAGCAAAGGGGATGGGGAGAACAGATCAGAGTTCCTAATCACTGTACCAACATTCTTGATAACTAGAGGATGGGATTAAGTCTGACCCTTTTATTAGATATTGCAGAACTAAGGCGAAATGTAAAAATGCCTGTTCAGCAATCCCCCAAACTGTTCTGGTGAGGGTGAAGTATCAACCTCCTGAAAGAATATAACTTACAGTGGTACATTTCAACCAAAGTTTAAGCCTTAAGCAAATTTTTCCAGAGCTTCTAGGGTAGGAGATATAACGAGTCAAAGAATATGAGAAAAAGAAGCCTTTTCCCCTTCTTATAAGAAATCAGGCTCCCCTTGAATTGAGTCCAGTCTTGACTACTTGCATAGTGGGGCTGAAAGCAGAGAGCTTCTTTGTGGGAAGGAAATGAAAGCAGTGATCCATACCCTTGCATCCATCAGTAGTTTTGTATTATACTTGCACAAATGGGTACAGCTCAAAGAAAGCAAAATTAGAATATTTGACACAAAGCATAAGAACAATTGTGTAAACAACTGGGGGAGGGGAATGGAAAGATAGCAGAACTGAACAAAACAGCAATCAAACTTGAATTTCAAGCATTGATGATATAACTTGTCTCCCTCTTCTCTGAATGGCTATAAATTTGGAATGAGACATAACATTTTCATGTGTGGCTAATGTATTAATTTATTGCGCTTAGCCGTATGAGGCAGGGCTCTCTAAGTAGGCTGTGTGTGGGGGTAAAGAGTGTACAGGCATTGAAAAGTAATAGCCAAGTAAGACAAAAGCATCAATATATTTTTAAATGGTGCACATTATAAGACCCTGTAAGTTTCCCTTACAGACTGTTGTTGCTGTTGTTTTCCTGGACATATGATTTGAATGGGACGGAGAATTCTCTGTGAGGTAGTGCCCTCTACCAATTCAGATTGACACCTGCTTTCCAAAGCTTAGTCTGTGAGATTTTCCTGAGCACTGAGAGGTTAACTGACTTGTTCAGAGTCACTGAGGCACTGTGTGTCAAAAGAGGGGAAATTGTACTGAAATCTTCATAATACCAAGTTTAACTCTATATCTCCTATCCCACACTGCTTCTCTAACAGGTGTTAATATTTTAAAATTACATCATAGTAAACACTTACTATCACTTAGATAGTAAACATGTGAGGAGGGATTCAAACCTGGATCTTGACTCCATGCCTGGAGCTCAATCCATTCCATGTACTACCCTTAAATGGGAGCTAAGGAGATTTGGCTCTACAGACTTTGAATTATGAGCACAATTCTTGAATGGAATGATTATTCTGCTGACTTGGTTAAGGAAGGAGGTGGTGGTTACTTATCCTCCAAGATGAAAGCTGCCAAGGAAGCATAATTGATATCGTGTGGTCTTAGCGTATCACCTGGCATCCTCATCCAGGAAAGGATTAAATGAGTTGCTTGGGGACAAAGATAGATTCCTCTGAATATTGAGTCAGCAAGTAAGTGAAGAACAGACTCAGGCTGTGGAGGCACCACATGGCAGGCTAGTCTCTAAGCACCTCCTGGGAGTTCAGGCTAATGAAGACTAGTTGATTTGACTGCTGACCCAGTTGCTATATCAAACCCTCTGGATTCACTCAGGCACATCAGGAAATAATGGAGCATGAGTTTAAAATAGTTCAAAATTCATGAGAACCTGACACTGCATTTACTAATGGAGATGATTTATGGTGTCGCATTTGGGGATGTTTTTATCCTGACAGCACAGTTTATATTCATCTTCTTAGCACATGGAGATCACAGAGCAGGGATGTAACCAAAGCCTCAAGTATTTCCAGGCTTGGCATTTCAATTTGATTGGATTTTTTAAAGTGGCCCTCCATAGCAAAGCAGAAGGAGAAGTAAATGTGCTTTTTATTAAGATTTTTTGACAAATAATTGCATTATTGGAACCCTTCCTCTTACAGTCAGCAGTTCATATCCAATTTCTGGTAGAATTAATGGACTTGTGCCTGCTTGTCATTTCTGCACTGTGGGCATTTAGGATAATCTCTAATTTTTCTGAGTAAAATGAATATAGCTAGTTGTTTTTTAAGTATCTTGAAATTTCATTGAATACCAGAAACATTTCAATTTCAGCAAATATTTACTTATTTTATACCTACTTATATAAGACCTTGTGATAGGTGCCAATAAGGATATAAAGATGATTAAGAGAAAATAGCTTACAATCTACTATAGGGAACAACTGAAGGGGGCATTGGATATGTACACCAATGGTAATAATAAAGCAGTGATGAAAGTGAATGTTCAATAGAAATGCATAAAAAGAGGAGAGGCAGTACTAGCATAGAAAGCTGCATGGCATCTGAATAGAACTTGGAATTATGGTAGTTATTACATTAGTGAAGATGGAGAAAATGAATTTTTAGGCTTAGTAGGAATAGCAGGCATGAAGATATGGGGGCAGAAAAGTGAGGGATGCATGTAGGGAGCTGACAGTGTTTTTCCATATATGGAAGATAGTAAATATGAATAATGGTAATTTATATTTCCCATACTCTCTGGTTTCTGCATAAAAAACACTGCTGCTACCAAAAACTTTTCCCTTCCCCTCCATATCGAGGTTTAAAATTTTCCCAAATATAAACATAAACTCTTATTCAAGAAGTGAGAATACTAGACTGGACTCAAAGACTTGGGTTATGTCTCTGTTACTGATTCACTTTTTTTCCCCTGGGCACATAATTAAATCTAATTGTGACTCAGTTTCCTTATCTAAAAACAAAAGGAAAAAAATACTTCCTCAATCATGCACATATGAATAAATGAAAAAAATAGGATTTTTTTAAAAAAATAAATTCATATTGATTGTTCGATATTTAGCAGTCAATGTGGTATAGTGGTAGAGTATGGTCTTCAGTTCAAATTCCATTGTTATCACTTAGCTATATGTCCCTGGATAGTACTCTTAACCTCCAGGTGCCACAAGTTAACTCCCTAGGACTTATTAACTAGGACATAGTTGGGCAGCTAGGTGGCTCAGGGGATAGAGTGTTGTCAAGAAGACCTTGAGTTCAAATCCAGCCTCAGATACTTACTGTGTAACCCTGGACAAGTCATTTAACCCTGTTTGCATCAGTTTCCTCATCTGTGAAACAAAGTGGAGAAGGAAATGGCAAACCACTCCAGTATCTTTGCCAAGAAAACCCCAAATGAGATCACAAAGAGTCAGACGCTACTGGAATGACTCAACAGTAGCAGCAAACAATAGATGGTCTATAATTTACAGTGACAGAGGCAGTTACCGTGCTGGTATTTTCACATGCCTTTTAAGTCATAGATATTTTTAATATCCATGTAGGTGAAGTAGATGAGTTCCTCAAAAGATCAGACTCCTCTAAATGAAACTCTGATCTTCCCCCCTCCCCTCTTCCTTGTATACACATAATGAAAATGGAGAAATGTTTTCAAGAATAGATATTTCAGACCCTACTTAGATGCATGGGTAGTTAGACAGCACAATGGATAGAGCACT
The DNA here is from genome assembly GCF_003287225.1 of Phascolarctos cinereus. Lineage (NCBI taxonomy): Eukaryota > Metazoa > Chordata > Mammalia > Diprotodontia > Phascolarctidae > Phascolarctos > Phascolarctos cinereus. The sequence continues at coordinate 378,534,938 of NW_027555625.1, forward strand.
AGTCCTGGAGTCAGATAGACTTGAGTTCAAATACAGCTTTAGACACTTATCAGCTACACGATCCAGAGCAAATTGCTCAGTTTGCCTGCCTCCGATTCCTCATTTATAAAATGGGGGCAAAAAAATATCTCTCAGGGTTGTTTCAAAGTCAAAATGTGATAATATTTGTAAAGTTTTGCAAACCTTAAAGCACTATATAAAAGCTAGTTTTATTGATGTTACTATTATATGGCAATTCTGCTACAGTTTCATTCCTTTGAAAGAGTACAATGGAATCAGGGTTTCTAGCTCAGACAACATGGTTTCTAGTCTTCCACTTGCCACAAACAATTGCTAGGACCTTAAGTAAGTCGTCTGTTTTAATGGCTCAGTTTCTTTGTAAAATATAACAGACAACCTTCTCTGCCTCACAGAACTACAGGTATCCTCATGAAGAATGAGAAAATTAGAGAACAGGGAAATGCAGACTGTATTTGGTTAGCTTGTGTGGTTTTCAAGCTTTTTAAGCAAAAGTTAATTCTCGGTAAAAATATAAACCTTGGTCTCTTAAACTGTCTCTCTTTTTTGGTTTCCTCTTTTTGTTTTTGCTAGTACAAACTGCCTTGGAGAATATGTATCAAATTTAATTAAATACTATAACTGATTTTTCTGATGTCCTCCATCCATCTTGGAAAGTCAGTGTCTAAAATCTAAGGAGAGATGAACAAATAGGTATTTCCAGCTGCTCATTAGAAGTTTCAAAGGAGAAATTACTTCTTATCAGCCCTTCCTATTGTGTTATCTGTGTAAACTGTTACTGATAGGGTTTGAGCAAGCAGAAAATGAAATGATGTAGAAGAAGATATAGGAGGGAAAACATGGAAATAATTCCAAATTCCATCAAGGCATGTGTAGTCTAATCCCACTGAATATCTTCCCTACTTTAAACAAATTTCATAACACCAAAATTTAAATTACTGGGGCAACAGATATCAAGAGTTACTTAAAAATGACAATTCTATAAAATTGACTATATTGTTTTGGTTCAGGTCTGTTATTTCTTTTTTTCTTTTAATTCTTTTTTTTTTTTAAGGCAATTGGGGTTAAGTGACTTGCCCAGGGTCACACAAGCGTCAAGTCTGAGGCCGGATTTGAACTCAGGTACTCCTGACTTCAGGGCCGGTGCTCTATCCACTGCGCCATGTAGCTGCCCCTCAGGTCTGTTATTTCATTTACTTAGGGAGCTTCCAGTGAACAAACTCCCTCCACTAATGCATATGAATATCTACTTTTCAATTTAGAGACCTAGAGCATTACCTAGGGCAGTGAGGATATAAACGACTTGCCTATAATCGCACAGCCAGTATGAGTCAGAGGCAGAACCTAAACTCAGATCTTACTGATTCTGAAGCCACTTTTCTTTTCACCACTCCATGACTTTTTTTTTCACAGAGCTTTGGATCAGGTGACAACTGAATTTCTACTTGCTTGATTTCACTTGAAATAGGTACCTGAGGTGGACCTCACAGATCCAGAAATTGGCAGAGAGAGGAGGAAGGGAGACCCTTGAGAAAGACCAATGACCTTTCCTACTCCCAAGATGGAATTCAAGCCACAAAGCTTGGAAGAGTCAGAAACCAGCCAGCAACCTTGGACACTTGGGCAGACGTTTACTTTCATGGCTCAAGTAACTTTCAATGTTAGGTTGATTAGCATCATTAGCTATTAGGGAAGCTTCTAAATACTTAACAAGGAAAACAACTCTATCAACCTTTAGGGTGAAATGGAAGTCCTCCAGCTCTATTTGGTCAGGGATTTTGTGTGACTTCAAGAAGCCTAATTAACTTAGGCTATTTTCTTGATGTCCATTAGCCCAAGGGTCTGGAAACAGCACATTTTTGCACACTAATGAAATAGTTTTTTCAAAAGGTAATTAGAACTACAGTTGCAGTACCTACCAGCCCAGCAGTAGGGAATTTCCACTGAGGTGAAAAACAGCCAATGGAGCCCGTATGAAGGCTTTATGCAACCAGCTTAGGTAAATGAGAAGTATAAAATGAGAGGAAAAAAAAGCAGATAATGTAGCTAAATAAACAGAGGTATTTTTGAGTCATGGGCACAAAAACACTCCACAGATGGAACACCAGAGCAAAATCTCTTTGAAACGTGTGCAACAGAGAAAGCTGAGGTAATGCCAAGTATTCAAGATCTCCCTAAATAAAACCAGGAAGAGCTTTTGGTATGGAATGAAATTATCACAAAGCATTATCCTTTGGAAAAGAAAATGGCCCATTTGGAACCACTGAGCTCTAGAGCAGTAAGCTTCAATTTTCAAATACCATGTTGCCTGATAGCGCTATAGTCAAAGGGAATTTCATTTGCTTCAATGCTTCAAAATCTGTGCTTTGGTAATGCCTCCACCAACAGAGATCACAGACCTAGTATGGCTTTGTCAATGATCTCTAAAACCTGCTGTGACCAAATATTCCGTTACCATATGTCCAGCCTGGCAATATGCCTCTCTGAACATCACTAGATAGACCCACAGAACATAAATATATACATACAGATAGATAGGTAGATAGATAGATAGATAGATAGATAGATAGATAGATAGATAGACAGACAGATATATATGTATATATATACATACATATGCATACATATATACACATATGCATACATAGATACACATATACATATACATACATACATATACACATATCTATACATCTACATAAACCCACATTATATACATGTGTGCATATATACATATATGTACACACAGCCACATACATCCCCTCATTGGAAATACGTATGAAGCCTTTCCCAACTGATAGAGCCCTCCAGAGCTTATGTTCCACCAACATGGCCACTGAGGGTCAAAGCAAATACATGCATGTCATGCTGTATAGTCTTACTTTGATGGCTACTCATGGCAAGGAAGCACACTGAAATTCTCAATGGTTACACCACTGAAAAATAAATTCTAGTAGACTGTGTCTAAGTTTAAAGGATGAGGACAGCTAGGTGGTGCAGTGTATAGAGTGCTGTGTGTGGATTCAGGAAGACTCATCTTCTTGAGGTCAAACGTGGCCTCACACTCTTACTAGCTGTATGACCCTTGGCAAGTCACTTAACCTTGTTTGCCTCAGTTTCCTCATCTGTAAAATGAACTGGAGAAGGAACCAGCAAACCATTACAATATCTTTGCCAAGAAAACCCCAAATGGAGTCATGAAGAGATAGATACAACTGAAAATGACTGAACAACATTTTAAAGGTTTTGACTATAGGCCCAGCATGTGAATCAGTCTTCTATCTGAGGAATAGCCTAGCTAACTACATACAAAGTCATTTCTAGCTAATCAACCATTTGATGAAAAATTCTTTTTATAGCAACTGATTAATAAGAGAAAAACAAATAAAAATGATCACACTCCTATGTGAACTTCTTCCATTGTGCAGTGTTGATGCTTGAGTATTAGGAGAGGGCTAGAAAATGAAAAGAAACAATGTTAAAATACAAATAAACATTAATTTACCTATTTCTGCTCTCAGTATGGTATTTTTATTCAGTTACCAATCCCCTGTAAATACCATGGGAAAAACTAAACCATACATGCATATTAATGTTCTCATTCATGGTATGAAAAAAGAAAGATATAAAAAAATTGCTTCAAAATAGAAGGGCATAGTACAGTACCCCCCTTAGAGAGATGGTTAAAAGGGATGGTTCATGTATCCAAAGCATCAAAAAGCCTCGCTTATGAGAAATAGCAAGTTTCACCCCTTTCTTCCTCCTTTCCATACTAGTGTATTCCTTTTACCCTGCCTTCTCTTTTCCTTCATAAAATCCCCAAAATGGAACCAATGCTCCTGCCAGATATTTATTTTTCTTATTTCTCAGTACTCATCAATGATGTAATGTTATAAATGCTGTATTCTTTCTCTCTTTATTAGAATGTTAGCATAGAATCATTGTGTAGCTTCTTCTAATTACTCAAATAAAGATACTTTTCTAAATTTCTCTTGTTTCCTGTGTGGGCATTTCAAGGGCCCTACTCAGCTCTGGTCTTTTAATCAGAAATGTTTAAAAATCCTCTATTCAAAGATCCCTTTTCCCCTATAAAATGATACAGATCTTTACAGGATATTGTTATTCTGTTGTAAATACATATTTTTGGCCTTTTAGAATATTATTTAATAAGATTTCCTTTCTTTATTATAGAAGCTTCTAGGTCTTGAGTGATCCTGCATGTGGTGCCTTGGTACTTGAACTGCTTCTATGTGCTTATGATATTTATGGCTTAGATTTTACCTATGACATTCCTGGGAATTTTTCTTTTGGAATTTCTTTCAGGCAGTTATTAGTGAACTCATTCTTTCTTTATTTTTTCCTCTGATTCTAATAGATCTGAATAATTTTCATTCATAATTTCTGGAAATACAGTAGGTAAGCTTTTTTCTTCATTGTTCTGTGGAGTTGAATGATTCTCAAATGATTTCTCCTGGACATATTTTCTGAGTCAGTTCCTTTTGATATCAAATATTTTATGTTTTGCTCTATTTATAACAGTTTTTAAATTTTTTCCTATTGAATTTTGCTCTCTTGTATATTTATTAATTTATGTTTGTTCTAGTCTAATTTTTAGGAAGTGTATTATGTATGTAAGTTTAGCCATTTCTATTCTAATATGTTCTAATAAATTATTCACCTTTCAGTTCTTTCTTCCACAGATTTAATTTCTTTTTTTTAATTCTCTTGTTCAATTTTTCTCTAGATATCCATGTAGGATTTATGGAAAATATAATTTCCCCCCTTTGAATATCTCCTTGCAGTTATTATGGATTTCTTTCACCTTCTAGGTTGGATTTTTGGGCATCTCTGTATCTATATCTATATCTATATTTATATCAGTCTATAGATAGATAGATAGATAGATAGATAGATAGATAGATAGATAGATATGTGTGTGTATGCATGTATGCATATGTATATGTGTATATGTATGTATATGTATATAAAAATCATCAATGTCTTCTTTGATTAACTCACCTCCTAACTTTCTGAATTGTGGGTTTATGCTAGTACTAAATTCTAACCTCTGCTGTGCTTTTAATTGAAGTGGTAGCCTTACTTGTTTTTAACTTGGAATTACTTTAGTTCCTTCACTGACTCTCTTCTAGGCTTAAGTTCTTATCTTTGGATCTTTGAGATTACAAGTGCTAGATCTTCAAAGCCTCAAGTAGCTTAAAATCTAATAAGGGAGACAGCAAGCAAACAAAGATATGTGAAGCAAGCTTAACACAAAATAATTAGAAAATAATTAACAGAGGGAAGGCATTGGAATTAAGAGGAGTTGGGGAAGATTGCATGTAGAGGGTGAGATTTTAGGTGGAGCTTAAAGGAAACCAAGGAAGTATGTAGTTGGAACAGAGAAGGGAGAGTGTTCAGGTCTAGGAAACACCAGAGAAAATTTCTGAAGCCGAAAGATGGAGTGTCTTATTCCCAGAACAGCCAAGAAACCACTGTCACTGAATTAAAGAATACCTGTTGAGGAGTAAGATATAAGAAGACTGGAAAGATAAAAGGGGCTAGGTTATGAAAAGCTGTGACTACTGAACAGAAGATTTCATATTTTATCTTGTAGATGATTGGAAGCTACTAGAAGGGGAGTGATATCATCGGACTGACATTTTAGGAAAATCACAATTTAGTAGCTAAATGAAAAGTGGATTGGAGTGGAAATAGACTTGAGGCAGTCAGCCTCACCAGCAAGCTATTGCAATAATCAATTTGTGAGATGAGGAGGGCCTGCACTAGGTTGGTGGCAGTACTAGAAAAAAGAAGGGGGCATATTCAAGAAATGTTGGAGGTAATGGATTAGATGCAATGACCTGGTTAAATTTCCTAATATTCCATTCCAAATAACTTTAAAATAACACGTCAAATCAAATTTTGGAGTGGCAGAGGCAACAAAAGGTCAAATAGAGACATTTTCCCAACCTAAGACAAATTAGAAAGTTAGCAGGAGAGATTTGTGACAATGGGGAAGTCCAAGGCACGTGTGGTGGCAACACCAGCAGTGAGCTCTGGAGGTGGCTGTGAGAGTAACAGCAGCAGCAGCTTTGGATGCTCTCAGCCTGAAGATATAAGGCAGTTGGACAGCTGTTAAAAAAGAGATTATTGTAGAACCTTTGCTGGCACTGGCTGCAGCTGGTATTGATCGGTAACTCTATTGCCCATATGCCGTTCTAAATTGTAGTTTTAGGGTGGAGAGGAGTGCTTGTGGTCAGCCACAAGGGAGCAGTGAACCTGATCACAGTTTCAAGACAGAAGAGCATTAATGCTTGCAATGTCAGGAGAGCAGGGGACCTGGTCACAGTTCCAAGGCTAAGAGGAGTATCAATAGCACTTTCAGCTGCAAGGGAGTAGGTATCATTCCTGGGTAATGACCAGGGCACGCACCAAAAGAACAATGACCATACCTTTTCCTCAAACAGACTACCTTGAAAGCACCAAACCTTTGCAAATCCCCAGCTGTGACTGTGAAAACAGTAGCATAAAAAATTCTGAAGCTTGGGATACTGTCTCCTCATGCCAAGGGGAATAGAAGTTCAAAGTCAAGAAATAAGCTGGGAAAAATGAGCAAACAACATAAAAAATAATTTGATCATAAATAGCTACTATGGGTACAGGAAAATCCAAGACATAAACTCAGAAGAAAGCAATGTGAAAATACTTATAAGCAAAGCCTCAAAGAAAAATGTCAGTTGGACCCAAGCCCAACAAGAATTCTTGAAAAAGTAAAAGAAAAAGCCAAGAGTTGTGAAGGGGGGAAATGGGGAAAGAAATAAGAGTGATGCAGAAAAAAATTGTGAAAAGAGAATTAATAGCTTGGTAAGAGGCAAAAAGAAATTAAAGAAAATAACACCTTAAAAAAAACAGAATTGGCCTAATGGTAAAAGAAGCACAAAAATTTACTGAAGAAAAGAATTCTTTAAAAAGCAGAACTGGCCAAATGGGAAAAAAAATAAAGAAGACTTTTGCTGTTGTTCTTCAGTTGTTTCAATCATGTCCAACTCTTCATGACCACATTTGGGGTTTTCTTGACAAAGATCCTAGAGTGTTTTGTCATTTCTTTCTCCAGCTTATTTCACAGATGAAGAAACTAAGGCAAACAGTGTTAAGTGACTTGCACAGGGTCACACAGCTAGGGAGTATCCGAGGCCAGATTTGAACCAGGAAGATGAATGTCTACGGCTGGATTTGAACTCAGGTCTTCTTGACTCTAACCTAGAACTATATCTGCTGTAACACCTAGCTGCCTCACAAAAGCTTACTGAGAAAAAAAAATAATTCTTAAAAAATTAGAATTGGTCAAGTAGCAGCTAATGATTCCATGAGACATCAAGAAACAATAAAAAGTAAAAAAAAAAATGAAAAAATAGAATAAAATGTGACATATTTCATTGGAAAACCAACCTACTGGGAAAAAAATTGAGAAGAGATAATTTACGAATTATTGGACTACTTGAAATTTATGATCAAAAAAGGACCCTAAACACCACATTTCAAGAAATTATAAAAGAAAACTATACCAATATCTTAAATCCAGAGGGTAATGTAGACTTTGAAAGAATTCTCTGATCACCTCTTGAAAGAGATACCAAAATTAAAACTCCCACAAATGTTATAGTTAAATTCCAGAGCTCCCAGGTCAAGGGAAAAGTATTGCAAGCAGCCAGAAAGAAACAATGCAAATGTCATAGAGCCACAGTCAGTATCACACGTATGATTTAACAGTTTACATATTAAATGAATGGAGAACTTGGAATATTATATTCTGGAAGGCAAAGGAGCTAGGATTATAACCAATAACCTACCCAGGAAAACTGAACATAATCAGGGAAAAAAATAGATATCTAAATAAATATAAGACATTCAAGCATTCCTGATAAAAACATCAGAGCTGAATAGAAAAATTATCATTCAAACACAAGACTCAAGGAAGCATAAAAAAAAATAAACATGAAAAAGAAATCATAAGGGGCTAAATAAAGTTAAACTGTTTACATTCCTATGTGGGAAGATGAGAAATGTAACTCTTAAGAACTTTATCCTTATCAGGGCAGTCAGAAAGAGTCTACATAAACAGAATACATAGGTGTGGGCAAATTATGTTGTAATGATCTCCAAAAACATGAAGGGATGAGAAAGAGGGATGCAATGGAAGAAGGGGGAAATGAGAGGTAGAATGAGGAACATTTTCACATATGAAAGGGAGATTTTTTACAATGAAAATGGAAAATAGGGAGTTGGCTGGCAATGCTTTCATGCTTTTAGCCTTACTCTCATCAGAATTGGTTCAAAGAGGGCCGACTAGATACATACACACATATATGCATATGTATATTTGTGTATGTGTATTTGTATATATGAGTATGTGTATATTCATATGTATGTGTAGAGAAAGCTATTTTATCCAACAGGGAAATAGGAAGGGAAAGGCTAAGTGAAAGGAGAGGACGATGAAAAGGAGGGCAGATTAAGGGAGGCAGTGGTCAGAAGTAAAACAGACTTTTGAGGAGGGTCAAGATTAAAAGGCAGAGGAGAGGATTCACAGAAGAAAAGGAGACGGAGAGAAATAAACACTTAGTAATCACAATTGTTAATGTGAATGGGATGAGCTCATCCATAAAATGGAAATGAATAGCAGATTGGATTAGAAACTAGAATCCAGTAATGCATTGTTTATAAGAAACACTTTTGAAACATAATTACACACACAGAGTTAAAATAATGGGCTAGAATAGAAGCTATGAAGTAAAAAAAAAAAAAAAACAACGCAGGCGTAGCAATCCTGACCTCAGACAAAGCAAAAACAAAAAATAGACCTTATTAAAAGAGATAATCAGGGAAAACTACATTGTTGTTAAAACATGCCACAAGCAATGAAGCTATACACACACACACACACACACACACACACATATATTACATATATATATCTGTAAATTACAGCAAGTTTCTCTGCTAGAGGCCTCATTTCACAAATGTATAGAGAAGTAAATCAAATTTATTTTTAAAAAGTCCTTTTTATTCATTCATATGGAATTTAGAAATTTGCAAAGCACTGTACAGATAAAATCTCATTTGATTAGAGCCTAATAATACATCTGTGAGGTAGGTGCTATTATTATCCCAATTTTGTAGTTAAGGAAATGGAGAGAAGTTAAATAACTTGTCCAGGATACCACAGTGTCTGAAATAGCATCCGAACTCTGGTCTTTCTGCTTCCACATCCAGAATTCTACTCACTTCTTAACTCATTTCTACCCCTGCCTCCAGTTTCTTATTAATATAATTTCTTTTGACATAAAATCACTTCCCAATAAGCAAAATTGTAGAATTTTAGAATTGCAACTGACAGTACACATGACTTTTTACTCATAACTATTTTTTTTTCTGAGCATGGGTAGACCTGACCAGAGCCAGGAATGATTGCCTGCCTATTTATATGCTTGTCTGCATTGTGGAGGAGCAAGCATGTGACTTTCCACCTAAGCCCACACTGAATGTAAGCAGAAAGACAGAGAAAAGCAAAGGAAAACACACTGCAAGAACTCAGTAGCTGCTCTGCTCCTTTCTATTATTTTCTTCATGCACCTCAAATGATCTTCTTGCAAACCCCCTAGTCACACATTCACTTTGGAAAATACTGGTCTAAAGCTATCAACCACCAAATGGCTTTCCATTGTTCCCAACAGTCTTTGTTGGATAAAACCATTCTCCTCTCCCTACCCCCTTTCCAAAGTAGTTACTCTTCTTTGGCTAGATCAAACACTAGGCTTTTCCTCATCACTTCACTGAGCATATATCTTTGCTCTGTAGCATATTTTCCTAATCTCTTTTCTTTGTCCTTTTAATTACTTAGGGGGCACAGTGAATTGAGTGCTGAACTTGGAGTCAAGACATTGAGTCTTAGTCCCATATCAAATTCTTAATATCATTGTGATCATGAGCAAGTCACTTTCCCTCTCTTGCCTCAGTTTCCTCATCTGTAAAATGATGAAGTTGGTTGATCCCTTTTAATTCCCTTTTTAGATCTAAATATATGATCCTATGATCTTATGATTCTATGAGATCTAGGAATGCTAGGCTTTTGATGAGGTAGATTCTTGGGGTGCTGGGACCCCAGCATGACACGTGGGTTTTGCCCAAATGAATTTGACACAAATCTTCTTTCGGCCAGAGACAAAGTTTTATTAGAGATATACCATACAGGTCAGACTCCTAAGTAATTTGAACTTTAGTGATGCTGTAAAGAGGAACAGGCATGAGGAAATCTCAGCATTTAAATGGGGGCCAGGATGGATCTTATATCCACCCAAGTAATTTTGAGTGTTAGGAGGAGGGGCTGGGAGAAAGATCCTGAAGCTGGGGTGAGTTTCTGAAGAATTCTGATGGGAATGTCTGGGAGATTGAATAGACAATGGGGATAGACAATGGAACAAAGAACTGTAAAAAAAGAGGTTTATAAATTCTAAGGTGGGATCAAAGACTCGGCTTCTTCAGAGAGAGATAGGGAGAGCCAGTCCATTAGAATAAGTACAGATAAGGAAAAGCCAGTTGAATGGAATATAGCCTCAGGCCACCGTCTGAGACCAGAGTGAGGTCAAAGAAAGTTTAATAGCTTTCTGGGGCCCTGAAGTATTATAGCTTCAAAAACTATTGGTTGAATTTCTCATATACTTCAAAGGGAAATCAAGTTGTAAACAATAGGGATTCACAGTCTGTTGACATGTGTACCTTCCTGGAAAGCATCTCTTAGAGAGAGAGAAGGTTGTGTGTATGAAGGTGGGTTTTCCTTCCCCTGGTCCATCTCCTATTTCTCTGGGGTATTATGAGATTATGGTCAAAATAATATGCTACTGTGTGGAGTCTTAGCACAATCAACACCATCCAGGAATAGCTAATGAGTACTCTGTGCCTTCAGAGTCATCAGAAGCTGTAAATATGTTAGTAATGCCACAGACATCTCCCATTCTTAGGGTGAGTCTGATAGGAGATTAGAGTATAATGAAGAAATGTGACAGCATTCTGAGATACACCTGCAGAAAGAGAACATATAATACCTCAGGATGTTTTGTGTACCAGCCATGTTGCTTAAGAGTAAAATAATGCATTTCATTTTATTGAAATGGTTTCATTGTTTTCCAAATGATTGCATAGATTGTAATTCTAGCATCAATTGTGTATCTAAAAAATCATAAAAATAACTATGGAGAAAAGCAATTTTCTCTATTGCCTTGGCTAACATTATTATAAACTAAAGCAGTGTAACCAGTTGTTGCTACTCAGAGTTAAATACTGAACACTGAAAAAATATAAATAGAAATGACTGAATATTTATTTCTTACGAGCACAAAGAATACATGCCTTTGAGAAATCATGGTGAGACAGAGTAACATCATAAAAAGAAAAGTGGGGGCTAACTCTACACAGCCCCCATAAAATAAGTGACCCTTTCCCAGTGAATCTCAGAACTTGATTTCTTGCCTCTTTCTATTCCTTTACAATGATCTGAGTTCTATGCTTCCCAGATCACCTTCACAAGGGCACATTCTATGTCTTCCCTGCTGTGATGGCTGTGAAATCCATGAACTCTTCTTTCTTTTTTCTCAAAGATTTTGTTCGTCTTGGTTAAAATTTTCAATGTTACAGAATTTTTAAAAGTTAGTCCCAATCTTTCATTTTAAGTGTGAAGTGAGGCTTAGGTTGACAGTTTTGCAAACATTAAAAGGCCCTATAAAAGTGATATATTATTATATACTCTTCTAAATCAAAATCTTGAGTTTTCCACCTGAGGGGTATTTGCTTTGACAAAGCTACTCAATTTCTCAGTCCTCTAAGAATAATATGCTTCCCAATTTTACCTTCAGTTACTGAATTGCTGATTTTCAAAAACTACATTTGATTCATTCTTCCAAAGATTCCTTCCCTGGGCTTTAGATTACCTCCCAAGAAACTTGCAGTTTCCATCTTCACCTTTCCAAAAAGTTTTAATGGTTCTGGAACCTTCTAAAGTTTTGCTGTTATCCTGGGCCCCAAGGGTGTGCTGGAATCAACTACTAGGTTTGAGATAGCCAATTGTTAAATTTCAGTCTTTATACCTGAGAAATCAGCAAACTACAGATCACACCTTGATTTGGTCTTTTTCTGATTGCCTAGACTTAAGAGTTCAAAAAAATGTTAACAATGCAGAATAAACTTAAAAGTGTGTTTGATGCATGTGTTTTTCCTCCCCAGAGAGCTGATTGTTAAACATCTGCCAACCCTGCTTAGGCCCCCAGGATTAGAGGGAATTACACCTAGCTCCAAATATTTATTCAATGTTACTTCCTGTTCTCTTATACTATCCTTGCAGTAATTGTTCATCTTTCTAAAGATTTTGATGTCTCTTGCCCCTTGAAGCCTTAATTTTAAAACTAATCCCATTCTTTTCCATCCCAGTCTAGTTTTCTAAACATTCATAAACAGGCAGCTGTTATTCCTAATTTTCCCCTGTAAGTCAAACTTGACTTTTTTTCTTTTCTCTTCTCATCTCTCCTTTTGTCTTCTTTTTCTTTTTTTTTCTGCTATTGTGGTATACTGAACTGGTACCTGAGCCCCTTTCCTCTCCGGAAGACAAAATGGCAATAACCACAAAGCCTAGAATGACTTTCTCCTTGAGGTTGCCTTCCTTACGAAGCCCCCTATAAGTTTCCTTAGCATATTCAACAACTACTTACCAAATATTTATTACACATATACCCTATTACACATATACCCTATTACATGTATAGACAGTTTAGTGTCTAGAGTGCCAGGCCTAAAGTCAGAAATTAATAATGATTAATAATAATAATAATAATAATAATAATAATATAGCAACTAGCATTTAAATAGTGTTTAAAAAGTTTAAGTACTTTATAAATATTATCTCCTTTTATCTTGACAACAATCCTAGGAGGTAGGTACTATTCTTATACCCATTTTATAAATGAGGAAACTAGGGCAAAAAGAAGTTAAATAACTTGTACAAGGTCATCCTTTTAGTAAGTATCTGAGGCTAGATCTGAATTCAGTTATTTCTGACTCCAACCACAGTTCTCCACCTACTACATAACCTTGTTGTCCTTAAGACAATCTTGGTTCAAAACCCACCTGTAAGACAGTAATTGTATTAATCTGAACAAATCACTTCAACACTACGTAACTCAAACATCACCTTAGATATATTCACTATCTGCTTCAGTAGAGGGAATTTTTATACTTGTAGGTTATCACACTGTTAGAAAGGATAGTTTCTTATCTGTGGAAAAGGGAAAGGAAAGAGAATAAACATTAATACAGTACCTACTATATACCAGGCACTGTATTAAGTACCTTTATAAATATCTCATTCAGTCCTCACAACAACCCTAGGAGATAGGCACAATTATCTTCATTACATAGTAGAAGAAACTGAGGTTAAATGACTTGAATAAGGTGACACAGAGAAGTGTCTGAGGCTGAGTTTGAACTTAGGACTTCCCAACTCCAGGCCCAGTATTCTCTCTACTGTACCACCTAGCTGTCCCTCCATGTAACTCTGTATCACAACTACGTGACATATAGTAAAAACTCAATAAATTTGTGTAGGTGGATCTATTGATTAATAAAGTCTCAGAATTTGGGGGCAACAGGAGACATAGATTAAATAACACATTTTTTCCTCACAGCTATCTTGTGCAATCTGGTTAGGGAAGAAAAGACATATATCCATGTAAAAATACAGAGACAGACAGAGAAAGACAGAGACAGAGGGACAGAGAGAGACAGATAGAACATAACAGAATGAGAGAATGTGAAAAAAAAGTATTCCATAAAATCTAAGAAATGAAAGCTCATTACTAACTGTTGGACACAAAAAAATAGAACAGTGGAGGATAAAAACCAAAATATGTTCATGGAGAGAGGCAGCAATTCAACACAGGAGTACATTGAAGTGAAGTGTGGTACAATATTGGAAAGGTAAAGTACCACCAGATTGTGGAAGGCCTTGAATGCCCACTTGAACTTTCCTTCTTGTTCAAAAACTGCATTCTGCAACATATAGCATAATTGAAGGGAGATAGGGAAAAGGTGTGAAATGGATATTTCTTTTTTCTTTTTTTTTGGTGAGGGCAATTGGGGTTAAGTGACTTGCCCAGAGTCACACAGCTAGTGAGTGTTATGTGTCTGAGGCCAGATTTGAACTCAGGTCCTTCTGACTCCAGGGCTGGTGCTCTATCCACTGTGCAACCCAGCTGCCCCTGAAATGGATATTTCAACAGGCATTTGGGTAACATTTCTGCCAAGGGAAATTGCTTTGCTCAGAGGATCCTGGAATGTAAGAGATCAACACGGTGTCTAGGCTTGGAAGTAAAAATGAATGGTCACTATGCATGAAATGGAGCCAGTGACTTGTTCAAGAATGTCATAGTGGAGAACCACATGGACACAGCAGAAGGAAGGAACCAGAAGGCAAACAGGAAGCACAGAGGCACACATTTGATTTCTTCTTGGGAACTCATTTCCTCAAAGCAGAATTCATTTGAATATACTTTTCCTCAAGCCTGGTGATAGAGATGTCAGAGTAGTTGAAATCCATGTCAGCTTCTCAAGCAAGGTATGAATCTGGGACAATCTTGTGCCATATTGTTGTACAGCTGTTTTTTGTATTCATTGCATTTGTATTTATTTTGTATTCATTTTGACCATTCATGGGCCGATTTGGCTCAGGCAAAATGCAGTGGCTATTTAATAGGCTAAATATATGAACTTAAGTTTGATTCTAAAGGGAAGAGTGAGAATGAGGAGGGAGGTAAAAGATAGGATGAGGCAGAATTACACTTCATAAGAATTCATGTTTTCATAAAGTTTTCATATTTGCAAAGAGCTTTGTATATTATCTTATTTTATGTTCACAAGAATGAATGAATGAAAATCATTTTAAGCTCTCACTATGTGTAAAGCACTATTAATAGAAATACAACAACCCTCTGAATTAGTTGCTATTATTATCACTATTTTACAGATGAAGAAATTGAGGCCCAGAGAGCTTAAGTGACTGACTTTTCCAGAGAGTTTAAGTGACTTTCCCATGTAGTATGTATCTAAGGCAGGATTTGAACCCCAATCTTGCTTAGTTCAAATTCAGAGCTATAGCCAGTAAACTGGGCTGTCTGTCTTAAGATTAGACAGAAGATTGTTCAGTCTGATTTTACTTTGGCTTTGTAGTTAGGGCTTTGAAAAAGGAAGCTATTCCAGGTTTGTGTAAACAAAATTAAACAAAAACTGAATCCATTATAATAGATCAGACTAATTCAGTTTCACCTAAAATAATCAGACAATCAAGGCCAGTGCTTTGTATTTATGTGAATAACTCCTTCAACTTTCCATTTTGCATGAAATTGACTTAAGGCCATATCTCAGTTCTGCCAATCAGATAAAAACTGGAAAAAGCAGGCAAAATTCAACAAATATTTGTTGTTTAGTCATGTCTGACATTGTGATGCCATTTGGGGTTTTCTTGGCAAAGATACTGGAGCAGTTTTTTTTTTTAATTTTCTTCTTCAGTTCACTTTACAGATGAGGAAACTGAGGTTAAATTACTTAGCTGTGGTCACACAGCTAGTAAGTGTCTAAGGGCAGATTTGAACTCAAGAAAATGAATCTTCCTGACACCAGGCCCCACACTCCATCGACTGCATCACCTAGCTTCCCTAAAGCTTTTGTTGTTTAGTCATGTCTGACTCTTCATGACCCCATTTGGTGTTTTCCTGGCAAAGATAAAGGAAAGGTTTGCCAGTTCCAACAAATATTTACTAATTGCCTAAAAGTATACTGGTCATAGAATTAGAAGTCCAAATACTATCACTGCCAGTTGCTAGCTGTGTGGTTCCAAGCCATTCACTCAATTTTTGTAACCTTCTGTGTCCTTCTCTCCATATTGATGGGCTGGACCTAGAAGGTTTCTTCTAGACAAAAGGTTCTATGATTTGGTGATTCACTAAATGGAAGATGTTAGTTTCTGACAAAACTGGGATAATTTCAGTGTTTTCATTCATATGTTGGATATTGTATAGACATAACTTCAATAAATCTAGCCCTGAGTGGCAAAGCATTTTGAATCCAGAAAGGGGAGTTGCGTCATGTAAAGTAAAGAATTAATGGATATATTGCTGTGATTATAACAGAAAATACTAGGTCATCACTGGCATGTTCTAAGACTTTCCAAACATCTCCTGCCTTCAGCTATTTACTGCCTGCACCATTGAATTAGATGCTGGATTTCATTATCAAAACCAATAACTAAGTATTGTGTTACAAACCTCACTATGTTGCACTTTGCCTAAATGAAACCTAGCACTAGGTTTCTTATCACATTTTAAATTGGATTTTAGCTCTCTACCTTTTATATTTTATCATAGGCTTTATTAGGTTTAATTACAAATCCATACCTATTTATTAGGAAGCTCTGGTTTGATTTTTTTTCAGTGACAACTACATTTTGTTCAAGGAAAATGTATTGGGGGGAAATAGCAAGAGACTGACTCATTGTATAAGTTGATTAATTTAATTCCTGATTTATATGCATTTTTGATAAATGATTACACACTATAAAATGACTTGAATCGTGGCTCAGGGCACCGTTCTTCATTTTAATAGGCTTGCACAAAGTGCATATCACCATTATTATAGATCAGCTGTGAAAATGCAAGTTCCATTCAGGCACCATCCATCTTTAAGGCTGACAAACTTTGTTCTGTTAACTTTTCAGGAAAAAAATATACTTCAAGGGCATTATGAGGGAAGATTAGCTAGCTCGGGAAAGAAAAATGTGAATCTGTTGTCTGTCACTATTATCTACCTAATGGTTTTCAATTAAATAGGAGTCATCGATCTAATTTCACAACCACTCTATGAAAAACTTTAGGAACTGTCAAAATCTGCAATGACTCCTACTCACTGTTCATTTTCTTTTAAACCTTGGACCAGTGATTTCATCAGTGTGGGAAACCTCCAGTGAAGAAATGTCCTGTACCAATGCAGATTGACACCTGCTCTGCAGCTTAGAATCTTAGAGAATCTCCCAGGGCAATGGGACATTAATTGGCTCACCCAGCATTACCCAGACAGGATGCTGTCATCAGAGGTGGAACTGGAATCTAGGTCTTCCTGGCTCACCTCACTATGTCAAATTGACTATCTTTTGCTCATTCTAACTTGGAAAATTAATAAAAAGAGCAGGTGAGCCTAGGAAGGGAACACTATAGGAAGAAATAGGAATAAAAAGGTGGCAGCAAGTCGAATCACATCAAGTCAATAAGACTTTATTGAGTGCCTACTATGTGCCAGGCACTGGGGGGGGGGATAGAGAAAGGCAAAATAATGGCCTCTGACTTGAAGGAGCTCCCAATTTAATGCAACTACAGTTTTAAATAGTTCAAGGTCTTGCTTGATATGGAGATGAGTGATGCAGAGAGTGAGAAAAATCATAAAATTTGACTTTAGATTACCTTGTCAACATCTTCCCTTTCACTGTGATGTAGGGTGCTTTTTTACAATTTCTTTCAATTTAGGTTCACTTGCTTCTTGGCATGTTCAGAAAGGATGATTGCTTTGGGATCTATTCATTTTTTTGTACCAAGCAATTTCATAACTTCAGAAATATTTGAGTAAAACTGTCTATGTATACAATTTGTGTGTATCTGTATATATACATACGTATGTGTACATATATGTATATATTATGTAAAGAAGTCTTTCCTGATTCCCTGTAATGCTTGTGTCTTTGCTCGCTGTTTATTAGCTCTAATTTATCCTGGGTATATCTTGTTCGTTTGCATGTTATCTTCCCATTAGATTGTGAGCTCCTTGAGAGACTGTCTTTTGCCTTCTTTTACATCCCCAGTACTTACTATACTTCATATAGTCCAATCTTAATAAACATTTATTAACTGAATGTGTGCATACACACACATAATTATATACACATAGACTCCCTTCCTTGTGAAGTGTGCCAAAATTCTGCAGAACTGATACTTATTCTTTTCTCAGACTTTACTAGACTTATATGCTATTAAAACTGGAAAAACTTTAGAGATCATTGAATGCAGCACTCTCATTTAATAAATGAGAAACTTGAAGCTTATAGAGGTAACATAACATGCCCAAGGTATCAAAATGAGTCAATGGCAATGCCAGGACCAGAACTCCAGAATCCTCACAACCTTTTATGTAATTTGTATTTTATTATTTCTCATATGTATTACTTATAAGGTTAAGAACCATATCTTCAGCAGGGTGTAGTAGGAAGAGCTTTGGATATAAAGGCAGAAGACGTGGGTTCAAATTATGACTCTGACACTATCTGTGTTACTATAATTTAAATTTTCTGATATTCAGGTTCTTCACCTATAAAATGAGAGAGGGCCTGATCAAGGCCCTGTGTGAGCTGACCTGAATGAATACCTGTCAGGTACCTTATGGCTCTAAGTCTATGATCCCATATATCTCCCCCAGTGCTTAGCACAGTGTTGGGTATAGGGCAGGTTCTAAATAATTCTTTTGAATATTTGAAGCAGCAATAAAAAGAATTTAATTCAAAAAATATTTATTAAACACATAGTGAATGCAGAATATTATGCTAAGTGATAGAAAAGATATTGTTAGATGTGATCCCAGCAGTAATGACACTTAAAGGGAAAACATACATGCACAGATACTGGAATATAATATATAATTATCTCATGATAAGTATTTTGGAGAATTGAAAATTTCAGTATTGTATGAACTTCCAGGAGGAAGTTTATTAGCAATTAGGGAAATCTTCTTGACATTTCAGTTGGCCTTTAAAGTTTAGGTAGGAAATCACCAGCAGAAGGGTTTTAGGGATGTCAGTCCAGGTATAGGAAACAGAGTGAACAAAGTAATAGAGGTAGGAGGATGCAGAACGTGTTTTGTAAACAGAGGGTAAGGGAGCCAAGATGATGGTGTAAAAGTAGTAACTTGCTTAAGCTGTCCCCTAAACCCCTCCAAATACCTGTAAAAAATGGCTCTAAAAAAATTCTACAGCAGCAGAACCCACAAAAAGAGAGAGTGAAACAGATTTCCAGCCCAAGACAACCTGGATGGTTGATCAGAAAGGTATATATCATGTCAGGTGGGGAGAGGAACACAGTTCAGCTTGGGTGCATAGCAAAACAGGCCTCAATGAACCTGGAACAGCCCTCAGAGGATGGAATCACAAGCAGCTGTGGTGGTTTCCAGACTTATCAACCCACAAATACCAAAAAGAAGCTAGAAGGTCAGTAGGGAAAGTCTGTGACTGCAGTGAGAGAGAAGCTTGGTTCAAGCCCCAGACCTGCGATCATCCCTGGGGTGGTGGTTGCTTCCAGAGCTGGCCCACAGACTTAGGGGGAATTGAGTGGCTAATCGGAGAGGGATTGCAGGGATCTCTTTGCTGGTGCAGGAGTCTCTTGCTTTGCCTGTGCTTGGATCTGGGTCACAATTCTGGGTGGCAGTCGTAGGGCGAGAATGAGCACTGGTTGGTGAAGCTTGTAGTGACGGTGCAGAGAGACTCCTCCTCACTGTTAAGGCAGAAAAGTGCACCTGTGGTCACCCATAGACCACAGCATGGACCAGGAAAGGAATAAACCCCTCGCCTCTTATCATAACACCTTGGAAGAACTGAAAATTTACAGGTCCCTAGAAGTATCTCTGAAAACAGCTGCACAAAATCCCTGAAACTTTAGACAGTACATTCTCCACACTGTAGGCAGACCCTACCTTAACAAAGAGTTTATAACTCAAGTAATTGGCTGAGATCATGAGCAAACAAAGGCACAAAAAAAAAGTCAGACCGTAGAATTTTTCTTTGGTGACAAAGATCAAACATACAACTAGAAAAAGACAGCAAAGTCAAAGCTCCTACATCCAAAGCCTCCAAGAAAATATGAATTGGCCCCAGGCCATGGAAGAGCTCAAAAAGAATTTTGAGAAGCAAGTAAGAGAAGTAGAGGAAAAACTGGGAAAAGAAATGACAGTAATGCAACAAAATCATGAAAAACAAATCAACAGCTTACTAAAGGAGAACCAGAAAAACAATACTGAAGAAAATAACACCTTAAAAAAATAGCCTAACCCAAATGGCAAAAGAGGTCCAAAAAGCCAATGAGGAGAAGAATGCCTTAAAAGGCAGAATTGGCCAGGTGGAAAAGGAAGTCCAAAAGCTTACTGAAAAAAATATTTCCTTAAAAATTAGAATGGAGCAGTTGGAAGCTAGTGATGTTATGAGAAATCAAGACACTGTAAAACAAACCAAAAAGAATGGAAAAAGTAGAAAACAATGTGAAATATCTCATTGGAAGAACAACTGACCTGGAAAATAGATCCAGGAGAGATAATTTAAAAGTTACTGGACTATCTGAAAGCCATGATCAAAAAAAAAAAAAGCCCAGACATCATCTTTCAAGAAATTATCAAGGAAAACTGCCCTGATATTTTAGGACCAGAGGGCAAAACAGAAATTGAAAGAATCTACTGATTACTTCCTGAAAGAGATCCCCAAAGGAAAACTCCTAGCAATATTGAAGCCAAATTCCAGAGTTCCCAGGTCAAGGAGAAAATATTGTAATCAGCCAGAAAGAAACAATTCAAATATTGTAGAAACACAATCAGGAAAACACAAGATTTTGCAATTTCTGCATTAAGGGACTGGAGGACTTGGAATATGATATTCCGGAGGGCAAAGGAGATAGGATTACAACCAAGAATCACCTACCCAGCAAAACTGAGTATAATCCTTCAAGGGAAAAAATGGGAATTCAGTGAAATAGAGGATTTTCAAACATTCTTGATGAAAAGACCAGAGCTGAACAGAAAATTTGACTTTCAAATACAGGACTCAAGAAAAACATGAAGAGGTAAACAGGAAAGAGAAATCATAAGGGACTTATTAAAGTTGAACTGTTTACATTCCTGCATGGAAAGATGATATTTGTAAATCATGAGACCTCTGTCAGTATTAGGGTAGTTGGAGGGGAAAATTATATGTATATATGTATAGATAGATAGATACATAGATAGATAGATAGATAGATAGATAGATAGATAGATAGATAGATAGATAGATAGAGGGACCAGAATGAGTTGAAGATTAAGGGGTGATATCTGGAAGATAAAATTAAGGCATGAGAGAAGATCATACTGGGAGAAAGAGAAAGGGAGAGGTAAAATGGGGTAAATTATCTCACACAAAACAGACAAGAAAAGGCTTTTACAGTAGAGGAGAAAGGGGGAATGTCGGAGGGAATGAGTGAATCTTATTCTCATGGGATTTGGCTTAAGGAGGGAATAACATACACACTCAATTCAGTCTGGAATCTGTCTTACCCTACAGGAAAATAGGGGAGAAAGGGACAAGAGATCAGGGGGATTATATAAGGTAGGGTAGATTGGAGGAGGAGTTAATCAGAAGCAAACACTTCTGAAGAGGGACAGGGTCAAGATAGAGAATAGAATTAATGGGGAGCGAGATAAGATTAAGGGAAGTATACTTAGTTTTTCACAACATGACCACTATGGAAGTGTTTTACATGACTGCATATGTGTAACTTGTGCCAAGTTGCTTGCCTTCTCAATGAGGGTGGGTGGGATGGGAGGAAGGGAGAAAATTTGGAACTCAAAGTTTTAAAAACGAATGTTAAAAGAAATCGTTTTCACATGCAACTGAGAAATAAGATATACAGGAAATGAGGTATAGAAATCTATCTTGCCTTACAGGAAAATTGAAGGGGAAGGTGATAAGAGAAGGGGAGGAGAGATAGAAGGGAAGGCAGGTTAGGGGAAGGAGTATTCAGAATGCATGCCATCTTGGGGTGGGGGGAGAGACAAGATAGGGAGAAAATTTGGAACTCAGAATATTTTGGAAGTGAATGTTGAAAACTAAAAAATTAATTTATAATAAAAAATAAATAAAAACAAAAGATCTAAAAAAACTGAAAAAAAAAGAAACAGAGGGCAAGACTATTTAGTTAGAGCATATAATGAATGGAGGGGCACAATGCAGAATAAAGCTAGAAAGGTAGATTAGTCCAATATTGTAGAAGGGTTTGATAAATGGCAGCAAGTATAGGAAAATGGGAAGAATTCTACTTTTTGAATCAGAGGACATAGTATTAAATTCCATGTCCGCCCTGTTACCTCTGGGACCTTCGGCATTCACTTAACCTCTCTGGGTTCCTCCTTCAACTGTAAAATGAAACTGGTTGGACTAGGTGGTCTCAAAGATGCCTTCTGGTTCTAAACACACACACACACACACACACACATATATATGTATATATATACACATATATTATATGTGTGTGTGTGTGTGTGTGTATGTATATATGTGTGTATTTATATGTATGTATGTATATGTGCATAAGTACCACATATATATGTGTGTGTGTGTGTGTGTGTTTAGAATATATATATATTCCTAACCAAAGGTAGGGTTTTAATTGGTAGAAAAGGAAGACCCACTGAAGATTTTTTTTTGAATTAAAGTGTGTTATGAGAGATCTATACCTATGAAAGTGCATTCAGACAGTGAAACAAAGGGATACACTGGAAGAGGAAAAAAATGGAAGCTAGTATTGCTAATAATAAGAATCTGTATAACTGAATAGGGTGGTAGTAGTGAGAAAAGATAGGGGACCCAACGCAAAGGATGTTGTACGGATGGAATTGACAGGACTGGTTAAGTTACCAGATGTAAGACGAAAGAAAAGTTAAGAGCAATCCAAAGTTTCAAACACAAGTGATGGGGAATTTTGATGACATAGAAATACTGGAGTGAAATTATAAAAGGACTTTGGGTTATGTGAATAATCATAAACTCATTTTCAGACGTGTTGAGTTTGGCCAGTGGGACATTCAGCTCCTATAAGAAGTTGGATTCACTATCCTGAGTCTCAGAAAGAACAATAGGGCTGAAGATTTTGATTTTAAAGGCATCTACATAGAGATGGTAATCTATGCTTGGGAAGTTTTTGAATTCCCTAAGGAAAGAGTACAATGAAGGAGGAGATGATCAAAACAGCTCCATTGGAGAACAAGCTATATGGTTGAGAGAAGGGAAAAAACAGGCCTTAATTTGATCAAGATGTTCAAAAATACTCTTAGATCTAGGGAAGAGGAGGAGAAATGCAATACCTTTTATAAAGGCAGTATCTTTTTAAATGGCTATGAGGAGAAAACCCAGGGCTCATGCCTGGTACATTTATTTTAGCTCTCATTAAATCCTTTAGAGTGAGTTATGTTGATCTGAATTTTTCCTCAATTCCTGTGGGACTTTATAGTTTCCAGGTGAGTTCAAATTTTTGCTGAGTTAGAATGCCACCTAACTTACTTCAACTCTAATTGGGATAAAACTGCCTAGTTGACCTTTGAAGCTGATACAACATGAATGAAATTCAACACCCCATGTTGTAATCCAACAATGTGCCTGACAGAGAGTGATAAAACTTGGAGCAGCCTGGTAAATGTGGTCATGGAGATGGCCTTTCATATTTGCAACTCTATTAGAAACTAATTCTATGGATTTCAGGGACTGAAAGTGACTAAAATTATGTATAATAAATCCAAGTGACCATTTGAATAAGAATAAAATTTAAGCTGAATAATAAGTAGTCAAATATGAAATACCATCTCATTTTCTGCATGATCCTCCTTAAGGAAGAGTTCTTTACTCAACAACCTACAATAACTCCCTGTGACTTTTTACATTAAAACAGTACTCTTTTGCCTGTCTTTCAAGGTCTTCCTTTTTTATTCTCATCCTTTCTATCTAAACATTTCCTCTTACTCCATAACACACGTAACTACTACTTCAGTGATAGTGAGCTTTTTAATCTCTAACAATTTTTCTGTGCTCCTATTTTCAGTCTTTTATTCCTAGAATGTGTACTAACTAGAATATCGTAATATTTCTGTCTTTAAAAAAATTCTCTTCCTTTTATCTCAACAGAAGGAGAAGGAGAAGAAGAAGAAGAAGAAGAAGAAGAAGAAGAAGAAGAGAAGAAGAAGAAGAAGAAGAAGAAGAAGAAGAAGAAGAAGAAAAGAAACAGCTAGGTGGCACAATGATTAAAGCACCAGCCCTGAAGTCAGGAGGATCTGAGTTCAAATCTGCCCTCAGACACATACTACCTGTGTGACCTTGGGCAAGTCACTTGACACCAATTGCCTCAAAAATTATGATAATAATAACTCACATTGGAATAGCATTTAGGGTTATAGATACAAGAGCTTTTATGTTTATAAGACATTATCTAGTTGGATCTTTTCAGGAGACTGCTTTAAAGTCATATTGTATCTCTTCTCAGTTTTTGGAAACTAACTTATGTATTATCTTTATTTTATAGATGTTGAAACTGATATTCAGAGAGGTTAAGCAACTTGCTCAAAGTCACAGAGTTAGTAAATGGCAGATTTGGAACGACTCTCAGGTCCTTTGATTCCTTGGTCTCTATGTTTTCTACATCAGTATGTTGTGTTCTAGTTCAACACCCACCACCATCAAGCATTCTCTGACTACTTGAATATACATTAATCTCATCATGATAGCTACTGTGCTAACAGCAACAGCAGCAGCAACAGCAGCAACAACAATAATAATAATGATAATGATATTTCATATTTATATAGCACTTTAATATTAACAGGGCATTTTCCCTACAGTAGTCTTGTGAAGTAGGTAAGGTAAGTATTACTATCCTCATTTCACAGATGGGAAAACTAAGGCTCAGAGAAGTTAATGGCCTATCCAATAACTTTTGGGGTACGCTAGAGGTCTGGTTGTGTTTAAGACATCAGATGAATGTAGCATAGTTATGAAAGCTGATAAAATTTCTCTGGAAACATACAAGGAAATGGGAAGATCCCCTATTGGGGACCTGCCTATGCTCTGGCCATAGGTAGGGAAAAGTGATATATTTAATGGGGCAATACTTAGGTCAAATACCAAACTTGCCTCATATGAGGAAGTTAGCAAATTCTAAGGTTTATATTGATGGAACAATGTTCAGCTATTAATTTGTGGTCCATTTATAAACTTTAGGCTATGAAGGATGCTAAGATTAATGCTGTAGTTGGAGAAATTTTTTTAAAATGATAATGAATCACATTCAAAAAGTCACATTCCTTTTTGTGGGCTTGCTTCCTCTATGCTGGGCCTGATGGGTAAGGGGTTCAGTTCTTTTTAGTGCAATCACCATATCTAATTGGCAGCTAAGTGGAGCAGTTAATATACTGTTAGCTTGGGAGTAAAGAAGACCTGCAATCAGA
Organism: Phascolarctos cinereus; assembly: GCF_003287225.1. Taxonomy (NCBI): domain Eukaryota; kingdom Metazoa; phylum Chordata; class Mammalia; order Diprotodontia; family Phascolarctidae; genus Phascolarctos; species Phascolarctos cinereus. The sequence goes on from NW_027555625.1 coordinate 378,560,321, forward strand.
CGTGGACTCAGACTTACCAGTTGTATGACCTTGGGCAAGTCACTTAACCTCTTTTGCCTCAGTTTCCTTATCTATAAAGTCAGAATAATAATACCACCTACCACTTTCCAGGGTTATCGTGAGGATTAAATGAGAAAACATATTTAAAACACTTTGCAAACTTTAAATACTAGCTATTGTTATCATTGGGTAGCTGGATGCAGCGAATAGAATGTCAAGCCTGGGGTCAGAAAGACTCGTCTTTGTGAGTTAAAATCCATCCTCAGACACTTACAAGCTGTATGACCCTGGGCAAGTCACTTAAGCCTGTTTGCCTCAGTTTCCTCATCTAAAGAAGAAAACAGAAAACCGTTCCTGTATCTTTGCTGAGAAAGTCCCAAATGGGGTCACAAAGTGTCAGACAGTACAGAAGAACAATTACTATTATCATGGTTATTATCATCTACTTCCATACTACAGACCTCAAAAGATACATCTGTAATGATATTACTACTAGAAGTAATAATCACTAGCATTTACATAACAACTTCTAAGTTCCAGGCACTGTACTAAGTACTTTACAAATATTATCTGTACCACTAAGCAGGTCCCACAGAAAAAGAGAATTATACTTCATAGCACATCAAAAACTATTATCACTCATTCATTCAACAACCACTTATTAATAGATTATTATGTGCCTGGCATTGTCCTGGGCTCCAGGGGTACAGAAATATGAAAAAATAACTTTCTGTCCTCTAGGAACTTACATTTTATTAGAGAGAAAAAGCCTGGAGGCAGATAAGGAAAACAAAGTATATGCAAAGTAATTATAAAACTATTTCTACAGAGGAAGATACTAGCACCCTAAGAGATCAAGGTATTTAGATGCTTCATGGAGGAAATTGGGGTCTTAAGAGGTAGAAGATAAAGAGAAAGTATAATCCAGGTATGGACAAAATCCTAAGCAAAGACAGAGGAAGCAAAAAGGAATGTATGAGGAACAGATAATAGGCCCATTGGCTATATAATGCAGAATATAGGAAGGTGAGTAATGTGCAATAAGACTAAAAGACTAGAGTAAAGCCAGATTGTAAAAGGTTTAAAATGCCAAGAAGGAGTACCTTTTCTTAGCAGAATTTGGCAGCCATTCGAGTTTCTTAAGCAAAGGAATAGCATGATCAAACCTCTGCTGTAAGAATTTCAATTTTTTAGCTGTGTAAAAGATTAAGTGAAGAGAGGAGAGTGGGACCATGCAAAAAGATCAAACAGGAGGCTATAATGACTGTCCGGGTGAAAGGTAGAAAAAGCTTACTAGGGTTATTGCTACACGAGTGGAAAGAAATGGATAGGTCGGAGAAATGTTGGAATAGAAAAGTCAATAAGGTGCAAGTGACTGTAAGAGTAAGTAAAAGAGACATAAGTGTTAAGGATGAAGTCAAAGTTACCAACTAGAGTGGTTAGAATGATAGTGGTACTCTTAACAGAAACAGGGAAGTTAGGAAGAGAGAAGGGTTTGGAGAAAAGATCATCAGTATTGTTTTGGATACATTGAACTTTAAAATTTAAGGGAAAGGCTGTTGGAAATGCAGAACAAGAAATTAGTGATATGAGACCAGAATCCAAGAGAAACATATAACATTATACATACATACATACATACATACATACATACATACATACACATATATATATACACACACACAGACACATATATGTATATGTATAATGTTATATGTTTCATACATATATATACACACAGAAATACACACATATATACTTACATACATATGTATATACACATATATGCATATACACACATGTGTGTACATACACACATATATTATATGCTATATGTTATATATTTTATCTATACATTAAGCATGTATAAAATATGTGTGTAGAAGCTTAGGTCAGTGCCCTCTGTTCCCCAGCAAGAGAGCTCAATCTCTTTAAAGGCCAGGGAATAAAGAAAGACCATGAGTAAAAAGAAACATACCATAGATTCATATTATGAGAAGAGTGAAGATCAAGACAGAAATTCTGAAGAGGACGACATTGTCAACAAACCCACATCTGCAACAACAAAAGAGAATATGAATTGGTCTGAAGCCCAAAAGGCCTTCTTAGAAGAGCTCAAGAAGGATTTTAAAAGTCTAATGAGAGAGGTAGAAGAGTCCTTAAAAAATACAATTGGCCAATTGGAAAAAAAGTACGCTGAAGAAAACAACTCCCTAAAAGACATAATTGGCCAATTGAAGAAGGAAATACAAAAACTAACAGAAGAAAACAATCTGTTAAAAACTAGAATTGGAGAAATGTGAACTAATGACTCAATGAGAGAGCAAGAATCAGTCAAACAGAAACAAAAAAATGAAAAAATAGATGAAAACATAAAATACCTCATTGGTAAAACAACCAAACTTGAAAATCGATTCAGGAGAGACAATTTAAAAATTATTGGACTACCTGAAAATCATGAGGAAAAAAAGAGCCTAGACAGTATCTCTCAGGAAATCATAAAGGAAAACTGCCCTGAAGTCCTAGAACCAGAAGGTAAAATAACCACAGAAAGAACACTTCTCACCGCCTGAAAGAGATCCCAAATTGAAAATGCCAAGGAATATAACAGCAAAATTCCAAAATTACAAGATGAAAGAGAAGGTGCTGCAAGCAGCCAGAAAGAAACAATTTAAATGTCATAGAACCACAGTCAGGATTACACAAGACCTTGCAGCTTCTACATTAAAAGACCGCAGGGTGTGGAACATGATATTCCATAAGGCAAAGGAGCTGGGATTGCAGCCAAGGATCAACTACTCAGCGAAAATGAGCATGATTTTTCAAGGGAGGAGATGGATATTCAACAAAATAGAGGACTTCAAAACCTTCCTCATAAAAAGACCAGAGCTCAACAAAATATTTGATCTTCAAGTACAAGATTTGAGAAAGGCATAAAAAGGTAAATGGGACAGAAAGATACAATATGTAAACAAGGGGAGACTGTTTACATCCCTACAAGGGAAGATGACACTTGCAACTCCTGAGAACTGTATTGTTATTACACCATGTTAAAGGTATACATAAAGAATGTGGATATTAGTTGACTTTGATGTAATGATAAAAAAATCTAATCAAGTGGGTTAAATGAATCCAAATAAGTGGATTAATCTGATCTTAGAAAATGTACTGAGAAAGGAGGAGGCAGACAAGGGTAAATTACATTACAGGAAAAGACACAAAATCCTGTAATAGCAGAGGGAAAGAAGGAAGGGAGTTAGCATTGTTGAACCTTACTCTCATCAGATTTGGCTCAAGAAGGGATTAACATAATCAGTTAGGTATAGAAATCTAACTTGCCCTGTAGGCAGTAGGAAGGAAAAGGGGAAAGAAAAGGGAGGGGGGATAGAAGGGGGGAAGAAGCAGTAAGGGTAAAGGGGAAGAAAAGAGAAAAGGATAATAGAAGGGAGAAGGGACTGAAGGAGGCGGTGGTCAAAAGCAAAACACTAGTGAGGGGGGAAAGGGAAAGGAAAAAGAAAAGCATAAATGGGTGAAAAAAGGATGGAGAAAAAGACCCAGATAATAATCATAACTGTGACACTATCATTTTTTTTCTCTTCTGTTGAGTTTTGTTTCCTCTTTCTGATGGTTCCTCCTATTGGTTTTAATTTTTATTTACAACTTCACTAATGTGAAAATATGTTTAATAGGAATGTAAATGTATAGCCTATATCAGATTGTGCCCTGTCTTGGGGAGGGTGGTGGGGAGAAAGGGGGAGAAAAATTTTAAACTCAAAAGCATATGGAAGTCATTGTTGATAAATCAAAACAAATTAATAAAATTTAAAAAAACAATAAAAAAATAGCCAAATTATTTTAGTGGTAACCAAATTATGAAAAGTTGCTTGAGATAACTGATACAAAAAGCTCACCAATTTGAAACTTGCAACAAACCCATTACCAACTAGATGACTTCAGTTTTGTTAAATGCTTTTCCAAATTACACTAAACAGAAAATCAAATCTCATCATTTACAGTTAAAACTGTAACTTTAAGAAGAGTGTGCATACCCAAGTTCACAGGCTAGCTTCTTTTCCTTGAGCAGGATGTGTTGAACCTGGGTGATGCTTCCAGGCAAAGGCTGCCCCAGGGCCCAAGCCCATTGCTAGTAGGGCCCATGCTGTAGCTGCTGCCCCTCCTCCCTCCTTCTTTCCATAGGTGGAGGAGGGCAAAATCAAAGGTGAGGGGGAAAGGGTGAAACTTTCTTCTCCTATGAAACGGGTTAACAGATACCTCATGACTCAAGGAAAGGGAATGACCAGAGTTGTAAGGAGGTGTTTCAAAACTGCTTAATGATCAATCACAAAACCTCTAGAATCTGCCAAGATATTTTTAGCCGTTCTAACTTTTCCCTGTAACCTCCATGAAGAGGTATAGAGGGGTATAGAGGGAAGGGAGTAAGTATGCCTCAGGAAACCAAAAAGCAGCTGCAGTTTTCCCCAATTCCCTAGCACCAAGAGAATTGACAGACTTGGAAATACACTTCCAGATAGGGCATCTGTCCTTGTCCACTATGCTGTGGAAGGTGTACCCAGGTCCATGACTTCGAATTGACGAAGTAAACCAAGAGCCTGAGAGCATCAGGCCGAGTATGAGACAGCCCAATAACTGTCTGCCTGAAAAGCAACTCCAATCCTTGGTGCTTGGAGAGTGACCCCAAATGTAGAGCAAGAAAGGAGAGGTTGGGAGAGGCTTATATACCTGCCAGTCTTGGGTGGAGAAGAACTTGGGGTTAGGCAGTTTCCCTATATGGGCCACCAAAATGTTGAGGTTTAGGGGTTTAGGGATGCTGGGACCCCAAAATCATGAGTCGGTCCTGCCTGAAAGAATTTGACCTAAGCCTTCTTTCAGCCAAAGCCAAGGTTTATTAAAGATCTGCCATCTTGAGAGACTCTTAAGGAGTCAGAATGTCAGTGAGCTATTGGCTGGATTATAAGAATCTGAGCCAAAAAAAATGATTTTAAAAATGGAATGAGAATACTGAAGGAAAATATTGGAAAAGGAAGAACAGCTGTGGAAGAAAGAATTGGAATGTAAATTGGAAAGTAAACTAACAGCTTGGTACAGGAGTTACAAAACCTTGCCCAAGCAGCAAACTTCCTAAAAATTCTAATTGCCCAAACAGAAGCCAATGACTTTTATGAAACTACAAGAAATATTAAAGTCAAAAAGCTAAAGAAATAGAAAATGTAAGCTATCTCATAGTAAAGACAACTGACCTGGAAAAGGAATCAAGGAGAAAAAAAAATTAAGAATCATTGGACTATCTGAAAATTATGATCAAAAAATGAGTCTAGACTTCTTATTTCGAGAAATCTTACAGGAAAATTTACCAAATTTCTTAGAACCAGAGAGCAAAGTAGAAATAGAAAGAATCTAGTACTCACCTTCTGAAATAATCCTCCAAATTAAAACTCCCAGGAGCATCATAGCCAAAATCCGGAGCTTCCTCTTGTAAGAGAAAGTAATGGAAGCACCTAGAAAGAAGTATACAGGAGCCACAATTACGATTACATGAGATATAGCAGCCACACTGTAAAAGAGTGGAGAATTTGGAGTATGATATTTCAAAATGCAAAGGCTTATAGGTGAGAATAATTTACCCAAGAAAACTGAGTATAAACCTACAGGGGAAGAAAAAGATCTTTGCTAAAGTAGAAGACTTCGGAGGGGGGCAGAGCCAAGATGGCAGAGTGAAAGCAGTGACTTGCTTGAGCTGTCCCCCAAACCCCTCCAAATACTCATAAAAAATGGCTCTAAACAAATTCTGAAGCAGCAAAACCCACAAAAAGACAGAGTGAAACAAATTTCCAGCCCAAGACAACCTGGATGATTGATCAGAAAAGTGTATCCTGCCGGGCTGGGAGCGCAGCGCAGCGCGGCACCGGTGCACAGGCCACAGCGTGGGCACACAGGCTGCAGCAAACCTGGAGTAGGCCTCACAGGACTGAATCTCAGGCAGCTGTGGAAGTTTCCAGATTCCTCAATCCACCAATGCCAAAGACAAATTAGAAGGTCAGTGGGAAAAGTCTGTTTCTGTCGGTGCCTGAGAAAGGAAGGGGGTTTCAGCTCCATTCCCCAAGAGCGTGGCCCTGTGGGGGGCAGCTGCTTCCGAGCTTCCAGCCCATAGACTGAGGGGGAATCCAGTGGCTGATCAGAGAGGGATTACAGGGATCTCTTTGCCAGTGCTGAGGCAGGAATCTCTTGCTTTGCCCGTGTTTGGATCTGGGCCACAGTTCTGGGCATCAGTGCTGGGGTGAGGAGGAGCACTGGCTTGGTGGAGCTTGTAGTGGTTGTGGAGAGGATCACAGTTACAGGACAGAAAGGAGTACTTGTAGTCGCAGGCCAGGAAAAGAGTAAACACCTTGCCCCTTATCATACCACCTTGGAAGAACTGAAAATTTACAGGTCCCTACAAGTATCTCTGAAAACAGCTGTACAAACCCCCGAAGCTTGGGACAGTACATTCTCCACATTGGAAGCAGATTCTACCTTAACAAAGAGTTTAAAACTCAAGTAATTGGCGGGATCATGAGCAAGCAGCACAAAAAGAGTCAGACTATATTATCTTACTTTGGTGAAAAAGAAGACCAAAATATACAACCAGAAGAAGACAACAAAGTCAAAGCCCCTACATCCAAAGCCTCCAAGAAAAATATGAATTGGTCCCAGGCCATGGAAGAGCTCAAAAACGATTTTGAGAAGCAAGTTAGAGAAGTAGAGGAAAAACTGAGAGTGATGCTAAAGGAGACCCAAAAAAATACTGAAGAAAATAACACCTTAAAAAATAGCCTAACCCAAATGGCAAAAGAGGTCCAAAAAGCCAATGAGGAGAAAAATGCCCTAAAAAGCAAAATTGGCCAGATGGAAAAGGAAGTCCAAAAGCTTACTGAAGAAAATACTTCCTTAAAAATTAGAATAGAGCAATTGGAAGATAGTGACTTTATGAGAAATCACAACACAGTAGAACAAATCCAAAAGAATGAAAAATTAGAAAACAATGTGAAATATCTCATTGGAAAAACAACTGACCTGGAAAATAGATCCAGGAGAGAGAATTTAAAAATTATTGGACTATCTGAAAGCCATGATAAAAAAGAGCCTACACATCATCTTTCAAGAACTCATCAAGGAAAACTGCCCTGATATTTAGAACCAGAGGGCAAAATAGAAATTGAAAGAATCCACAGATCTCCTCCTGAAAGAGATCCCCAAAGGAAAACTCCTAGGAATATTGTAGCCAAATTCCAGAGTTCCCAGGTCAAGGAGAAAATATTACAAGCTGCCAGAAGGAAACAGTTCAAGTACTGTGGAAACACAATCAGGATAACACAAGATTTAGCAGCTTCTACATTAAAGGACCACAGGGCATGGAATATAATATTCTGGAGGGCAAAGGAGATAGGATTACAACCAAGAATCACCTACCCAGCAAAACTGAGTATAATCCTTCAGGGGAAAAAATGGTCATTCAGTGAAATAGAGGACTTTCAAGCATTCTTGATGAAAAGACCAGAGAATAGAAAATTTGACTTTCGAATACAGGACTCAAGTGGAACATGAAGAGGTAAACAGGAAAGAGAAATCATAAGAGACTTATTAAGATTGAACTGTTTACATTCCTGCATGGAAAGATGATATTTATAACTCATGAGACCTTTGTCAGTATCAGGGTAGTTGGAAGGAAAAAATTATATGTATGTATATGTAGATAGATAGAGGGCACAGGGTGAGCTGAAGATTAAGGGGTCATATCTGGAGAATAAAATTAAAGGATGAGAGAGGATTATACTCGGAGAAGAAGAAAGGGAGAGGTAGAATGGGGTAAACTATCTCACAAAAAAAACCCAGAAAAGTCTCTTACAGTGGAAGGGGAAACAGAGGAAGGTGAGAGGGAATGAGTGAATCTTATTCTCATAGGATTTGGCTTAAGGAGGGAATAACATACACATTCAATTGGGTATGGAAATCTGTCTTACCCTACAGGAAAATAGGGGGAAAGGGGACAAAGAGCAGGGGGATGATAGAGAGGAGGGCAGATTGGGAAAGGGGTTAATCAGAAGTAAATACTTCTGAGGAGGGATAGGGTCAAAAGAAAGAATAGAATAAATGGGAGGGCAGGATAGGATTAAGGGAAATAGAGTTAGTTTTTCATAACATGTCTACTATGGATGTGTTTTGCATAACTGCACATGTACAACTTATATTGAGTTGCTTGCCTTTTCAATGAGGGTGGGTGGGGAGGGAGGAAGAGAGAAAATTTGAAACCTAAAGTTTTAAAAACATATGTTTAAAAAAATGTTTTCACATGCTACTGGGAAATAAATATAGGAAATGGGGTACAGAAGTCTATCCTGGCCTACAGGAAAATAGAAGGGGAAGGGGATAAGAGAAGGGGAGATAGAAGAGAGGACAGAGTAAGGGAAGGGATATTCAGAATGCATGCCATCTTGGTGTGGGGTGAGGGGGGAGATGGGGTGAAAATTTGGAACTCAAAAACTTGTGGAAATGAATGTTGAAAACTAAAAATAAATAGATATAAGTGGCACATAAATTTCTGCTTACAAATTTCCCTATGTTATAAAATGTCAAAATTAACATTTGTTTATCAAATTCCCCAAATTACAAATATTAGTCCCTACTAAATGCTTATACAATATTTAAAAAATCTTACAATAAAAAAAGAATAACTTTGATGCCATAAAAAAAGAATACTTCTAAATATTTCTGATGAAAAAGCAAGAGCTGAGAAAATGTAAATATTAATGAATAATAATAAAGGACTAAACAAGTATAAACTGTGTTGCATTCAAATGCAGGGAAATGATATGTGACCCCTATGATCCCTATCATCATTAGGATTCATAGAGGAAGTCCTATTAAACAAGGTCTGGGAGTGGTTCTCATAAGAATTGACAATCTGTTTTTTTTTTTAATGGTTTTCTAACATGTTTTAAAAATATTTCCTCCAGTTACATGCAAAAACAATTTTAGTGTTCATTTTAAAAACTTTGAGTTCCAAATTTTCTCCCTTCTTCCCTTTCCACCCATTCACCCCCAGCCCACACCCACCCATTGAGAAAGCGACCAATTCTATGTAGGTTATAAATGTGTAGACATGCAAAACATTTCCATATTAGTCATGTTGTGAAAGAAAAACAGAGACAAAAAAGCCTAGAGAAATATAAAGAAAGTTTAAAAAGTGTGCTTCAATCTGTATTCAGATGCTGTTAGTTCTTTCTTTTGCAATGGATACATTTTTCATTATAAGTCTTTCTGAAGTGTCTTGGGTCATTATATTGCTGAGAATAACTAAGTCATTATGGCTGATCATCTTACAATAATGCTCTTACTTTGTACATAGTATATTTCACTTTGCATCAGCTTCTGTAAGTCTTTCCAGGTTTTTCTGAAAGCATCTTGTTCCCCATTTTTTATAGTACAATAACATTCCATCACAGTCACAATTTGTTCAGCCCTTCCATTGACAGGCATCCCCTACATTTCAAATTCTTTGCCACTAGAAAAGAGATGCCATAGATGTATTTGTATATATAAGTCATTTCCCTTTTTGTTTTGTTATCTCTTTTGGGATATAGACTTTGTAGTGGTATTGGTAAGTGATCAGAGGGTGTGCATGGTTTTATAGCCCTTTGGGCACAATTCCCAATTGTTCTACAAAAAAATTGGATCAGTTCACACCACCAACAACAATGCATTAATGTCTCATTTTTCCCATATTCCCTCCAACATTTGTCATTTTCACTTTTTTTTTTGGTCCTCATTGTTAATCTACTAGGTATAAGGCAGTACCTTGGAATTGTTTTAATTTACATTTCTTTAATCAATAGTAAGTTAGAGCATTTTTTTTAATATGGCTATAGATACTTTGATTACTTCATCTGAAAACTCATCATATCTTTTGATCATTTATCAATAGAGGAATAGCCCTTCTTATAAACCTGACTTAGTTCTCTATATGTATGAGAAAGGATACCTTTATCAGAGAAATGTCCTTCAAAATTTTATTTCACAATTACTATTGCTAAACTGTATTTCCTTCCATCATATTTCTCCGATATATTCTATTATCTCTTTCTTTTCACCCTGTCCATCCTCAAAAGTATTTTGTTTCTGAATACTCCCTCCCCCAATCTGCCCTCCATTCTATGACCACCACCACCACCCCTTTCTTATCTCTTTCCCCTCCTACATTCCTGTACAGTAAGATAGCTTTCAATACCCAAATGAGTATGTATGTTATTCCCTCTTTGAGCCAATTCCAATGAGAGTAAGGTTCACTCACTTCCCCTCTTTGTCCCACTTCTTTCCCTCTACTATAAAAGGGTTTTTTTAAACTTTTTTATGTGAGATAATTTACCCCATTCCACCTCTCTTTTTCTTTTTCTTCCAGTATATTTGCCTCTCTCATCCCTTAATTTAATTTTTTAGACATTATCCCCTCATATTCAACTCACGCTTGTGCCCTCTGTCTCTATATACTCCTTCTAACTACCCTAATAGTGAGAAAGGTCTTATGAGTTATAAATATAATCTTCCCATATAGGAATGCAAGCAGTTTGACCTTTTTGAATCTCTTATGATTTCTCTTTTCTGCTTACTTTTTTACGCTTCTCTTGCATCTTGTATTTTAAAGCCAAATTTTCTATTCAGTTCTGGTCTTTTCACCAAGAATGCTTGAAAGTCCTCTAGTTCATTGAATATTCATTTTCCACCTGAAGAATTATACTCAATTTTGCTAGGTAATTGATTATTGGTTATAATCCTAGCTCTTTGCCCTCCAGAATATGTTCTAAGACCTCTGATCCTTTAATATAGAAACTGCTAAATCTTGTGTTATCTTGACCGTGTCTCCACTATACTTGGATTGTTACTGGCTGCTTCTGATATTTTTTGCTCCTTGACCTGGGAGTTTTGGAATCTGGCATTAATATTCCCATGAATTTTCATGTTAGTATCTCTTTCAGTAGGTAATCAGTGGATTTTTTTAATTTCTATTTTACACTCTGGTTCTAGAACTTGAGGGCTTTTCCTTGATAATTTCTTGAAAGAAATTATATTGTCTTCTATTTTTTTTCATTCTTTTGTGTTTGTTTTATTGTTTCTTGATTTCTCATAAAGTCCTTAGCTTCCACTTACCTAATTCTAACTTTTAAAGAATTATTTTCTTCGGTGAGTTTTTCTGCCTCCTTTTATGTTTGACCAATTCTGCTTTTTAAAGAGTTTTTGTTTTGTTTTGGTTTTCCGTGAATTTTTGTGCATCTTTACATTTGGCCAACTACGCTTTTCTTTTTTTTTCTTTTTTTTAAATTTTATTAATTTATTTTGATTTATCAACAGTCAGGTCCATATGCTTCTGAGTTAAAAATTTTTCTCCCCCTTCCTCCCCCCCACCCTCCCCTAGACCGTACACAATCTGATATAGGCTTTACATTTACATTCCTATTAAACATATTTTCACATTAGCAAAGTTGTAAGTAAAGATTAAAGGCAATAGGAGGAACCATCAGAAAAATGAAACAAAACTCAAAAGAAGGTAAAAATAAGTGATATCGATTTGACTTCCATAGTTCTTTCTTTGGATGTGGACAGCATTTTCCATCCAAGGCCTCTGGAGATGTCTTAGATCCTTGCAATGCTGAGAAGGGTTCAGTTTAACAATATTAGTCATCACATAACATGGCTGTTATTGTGTACAAAGTTCTCTTGGTTCTGCTCACTTCACTCAGCATCAGACCATATAAGTCTTTCCAGGTTTTCTGAAGTCAGCCTGTTCATCATTTCTTATAGCACAATAGTATTCCACTGCATTCATATACCATAACTTGCTCAGCCATTCCCCAATTGATGGAAATCCTCTCAATTTCCAATTCTTTGCCACCACAAAAAGATGCTATGAATACTTTTGTACATGTGGGTCCTTTTCCCTTTTGTTTGATCTCTTTGGGATATAGCCCTAGAAGTGCTATTGCTGGATCAAAGGGTATGCACATTTTTGTAGCCCTTTGGGCATATTTCCAAATTGTTCTCCAAAATGGTTGGATCATTTCACAACTCCACCAACAATATATTTGTGTTCCAATTTTCCCACATCTTCTCCAACATTTATCATTTTCCTGTTTTGTCATGTTGGCCAATCTGATAGGTGTGATGTGGTACCTCAGAGTTGTTTTGATTTGCATTTCTCTAATCAATAACAATCTAGAGCATTTTTTCATATGACTATAAATGGTTTTAATTTCTTCATCTGAGAACTGTCTGTTCATATCCTTTGACCATTTATCAATTGGGGAATGGCTTGTGTTCTTATAAAGTTGTCTTAATTCTCTATATATTTTAGAAATGAGGCCTTTTATCAGAGAGACTGGTTGTAAAAATTCTTTCCCAATTTTCCACCTTCCTTCTAATTTTAGTTGCATTGTTTGTGCAAAAACTTTCAATTTAATGTAATCAAAATGATCCATTTTGCTTTTCATAATGTTCTCTATCTCCTGTTTGGCCATGAATTCTTCTGTTCTTCATAGATCTGATAGGTAAACTATACCTTGTTCTCCTAGTTGACTTATGGTATCAGCCTTTATATCTAAGTCATGAATCCATTTTGACTTTATTTTGGTATATGGTGTGAGATTTGGGTCTATGCCTAGTTTCTGCCATACTATTTTCCAGTTTTCCCAGCAGTTTTTTTCAAAGAGTGAATTCTTATCACAGAAGCTGGGGTCCTTGGGTTTATCAAATAATAGATTACTATAGTCATTGACTATGTCTTGCATATTTAACCTATTCCACTGATCCACCTCCCTATTTCTTAGCCAGTACCAAGCAGTTTTTATGATTGCTTCTTTATAATACAATTTAAGATCTGGAATTGCTAGGCCACCTTCCCCTGCATTTGTTTTCATTAGTTCCTTTGATATTCTGGACCTTTTGTTTTTCCAAATAAATCTTCTTATTATTATTTCTAACTCTATAAAATACCAACTATACTTTTTAAGGCATTCTTTTCCTCATTCCTTTTTTTTTTTTTGGTACCTCTTTTACCATTTGTCCTAGTCTATTTTTCAGGTGTTATTTTCTTCAGGGGGTGTGTGTGTGTGTGTGTGTGTTCGCTCATGTGTGTCTTTTACTAGTAGCTGCTGCCTTGTTTTTCATGATTTTCTTGCATCATTCTCATTTCTTTTCTCAATTTTTCCTCTATCTCTCTTATTTGATTTTCAAAATCCTTTCTGAACTCTTCCATGGACTGAGACCAATTCATATTTTTCTTGGAGACTTTGGATGTAGGAGCTTTGATTTTGTTATCTTCTTCTGAGAGTATGTTTTGATGTTCCTTGTCACCATAGTAACTTTCTATGGTCAGAATTTTTTGTTCTGTTGCTTGATCATTTCCCCAGCTTACTTCTTAACTTTTAACTCTTTGTTAAAGTAGGGCTCTGCCTTCAGGGTAAAGATGGTATAGGGTAAATTCTATCCAAAGCTTCAGAGGTTTTGTATAGCTTTTTTCAGGGATACTTCTAGGAACCTGTAAGTTTTTAATTCTTCCAAGATTGTATGATCTAAGGAAAGGTGTGTTTACTCCTCTCCTGGTCTGTGCTCTGGTCTGTGAGTGACCAAAAGCATTCTTTTTTGCCCTGAAACTGTGAGTAGGGTTCCTGCTCCACTATAGCCACAAGCTCTGGTGTGCTAGTACTCTTTCTCTCCCTGGGATTACCACCCAGGACTATGGCCTAGGTCTGAGTAAATGCAAAACAACAGAGTCCTGCCTCAGTATCTGTAAAGAGACCCGTGCAATCTCCTTCTGAGCAATTGTTCAACTCTGCCTTACTGTCTATGGACTGAAAGCTCCAGAAGCAGCTGGTGCCACTCTTGATTCAGTGGCTCCCAAGGCCTGCTCCTGATTTGCTAGGGCCCAGTCTGTGCTGGCACAACCTCCACTGGACAGTGCTTCACTCTCACCCAGGTAGGAGAGACCTTTCCTGCTGACCTAAGTTGGCTTTGGCTGGAAGATTATTTTACCCCAGCATTTTGTGGATTCTGCTGCTCCAGGAATTATGGCATTATTTAAAGGTATTTTGAGGGGTGACCTCAGGTGAGTCACTACCTTTCTTCTGCCATATTATGGCTTGACAATCTTAAGGAAAAAAATGAAAACAGAGGGGAAGATGAATACATTGGGGTCAGGGAGGGAAAAGTAAGTTACAGAAAATTATTTTACTTAATCAGGATACAGGCAAGTAGACAGTAATACAAACAAGAAGAAGGGGGTAGGAGAGCCATTGATGCTTAACACTATCATCTGAACTAGTCAAAAAGGGAAGATTGCATTTACATACACAGTTAAGTACAGAAATATATTTCACTCAACAGGCCACCTGGGAGAAGGTAAGGAGTGGGGAGGGGGATTAAAGAGAAAGTAGTCTAAGGGAAGGATTAGTCTTAAGCAAAACGTATTTGAAGGGTATACAGAAAAGATTATTGATATTTTTGAGGTAGCAAAGAATGGGAAGCTGAGAGGGTATTCATAAACTGGGGAAAGGATGTACAAGGTATGGTATATAAATGTGATGATATAAATTTTATGTCTATAAATGTGGTTTTTTTCCCCAAAGTATTGGTCCAACCATGTCACTCCCCTACTTAATGAACTCCAGTGATTCCTCTACAACAAATACAAAATGTTCCATTTTAACCCCTTTAATCTTTCCAGTCTTCTTTCACCTGACTCCCTACCACAAATTCTTTGATCTAGTGACACTGGCTTCCCGGCTGTTCTGCTAAGAAGAAACTCATCTCTTGGACCTGAGAATTTTCTTTGGCTGTCCCCTATACCTGGAATACTCTCCTCCCTCAACTCTGCCCTTGATTTCCCTGTTTCTTTTAAATATCAAGTAAAGTCCCATCCTTTATAAGCCTTTCCCAATCTTCATTGAACATTAACAACTATTCTATCCAAAAACAACTGTCAACTGTAATTATATCCACATCATCCAGTTCATTAATCCCATCAAAAAAGAAATAAAGTTAAGCTGTCATGATCTGTTCTTGATGACATCATGCTGACTATTAATAATCACCTCTTCCATTTCTACATGCCCACATTATCTCTTTAGTAATTTTTTCTACAATTTCTCTAGAAGCAAAATTCACTGGTCTACAGTTTACAGAATCTTCACTTTTGAAACCTGGAGCATTTGTCCTTTTGCAGAAAAATGTAGGCACTTTATACTTTCTCCCTTTGGGCTTAGTTATTCATTTATAAAAATCAGAAAGTTGAACTAGACAATCTCCAGGTAATCTCAGCTCTGGAATAGAACATGGAACAAAAAAAAAAGAGAAATCTGGTCCTGTCCTCAAATATTGTCCTTCCCCAAGTGAATTGGAGATTTTAATTGCTCCATTTCATTACTAACTGGATTAATGTAAAGAACTGTGTTAAGGAAATATATTTTACCCAGAGCTTTTCCATGAGGAATTTATTGTATCAATCCTTCATTCTATGTCTTCAGCTACTGGTTTCTAATTAAATGAGCTGACATTTTCCTGCCCTTGTGAGTGTGTGTGTGTGTGTGTGTGTGTGTGTGTGTGTGCATATATGTTTCTAGGTCAATTTTAATTTAATTTAATAATATATATTTTTTCAATATGCAGTAAAATTTCAGCAATTCAGAGCTCACTTAACTCAGACTTTGTGGTATAGGGCCAGAGCTGAATACTTTTAATTCCATCAATGAATAAAGACTTTGATTTCTAATCAATTTAATAGCATAAATAAAGGTGTAGGAGGACTGTTTAGCCTATGTGGTAGGAAAAAAAACCCTGCTTTTAGGCCTCCCTCACATACTTAGAAGAATCTTTCATGCCAATAATCAGTATGCTAATTAGATATAATTCTTATATATTCATTAACAAATGTTGCCATGAGACCTTCTGCTAATAAATTTTATACACCATGCCCAAGTTCAGAGTTATAGATTCCTAGATTTGTAGATTTAAAGTGGGACCTTAGAGATAATCTACTCTAAGCCACCTATTTAATATATGAGGAGACCAAGTGATTGGCCTCCAGCTATAAAACCAGGAAGTGGCTGAATCAGCATTTGAATTCAAATTCTCTCATTCCAAATCCAGTTCTCTTTATGCTAAACCATAGAAAATTGGATTATGTCAATAGTATAAATGGTTCAAATAAATTAAGGTATTATTTAAAATTGGTATTCTCACACATTTAGCCTGAATTAATAAAGCTTGGCTGTAAGATATCTCTGGAGGACAAAGGTCATTAACAGTTGTGGAGACTGCAAATAGCTGTTCTCTGTATGCCAATTGAAAATCTTTCACTCAGTAGTTCCCATGAATCTTACAACAATGCTTGAAAACTGTTTAGTTGCATGCATATGTGCACATGACCATCATTATTAGCTCCAGTATAATTATATCATAATCACAAAATCCAAGAACCCTAATTATGGAACCATAGAAATCAAAGAATGGGAAAAATAGTATTTCATCATTGCTTCTGCAATGTCTGATTTTGTGGAAGCATAATAAAATATTCATATCATCAATAATGCAAATGATCCTGCGGGATAAATTGGTTGATAATGATAGTAATGATGGTGGTGACAATGATCCCTTATACTTGTATTATTCTTTACAGAAGACAAAGCATATACGCACTGTATTTCATTTGATCCTCATAGCAGCCATGTATTTTTTTTCAATATACAGTAAAATTTCAGCAATTCAGAGTTGTGGTAGTATGCAGTTTACATGTAGTATCTACATGTAAGGTAGATAGGGCAGGGATTGTTATTATCCCCATTTTACAGATAATGTTCTCTACAGACATACATTTATATTAAAAATATATCATACATATATGTATGTATATAGGTAATATATGTACCAATCTGCCTATCATCTCTCTTTCCGTGACTGTCTGCCTTTCTCTCTGCTTCTGTCTCTCTATTTCTGTCTTTCTGTGTCTCTCTATCTCTCTGTCTTTGTATCTCTCTGTCTCTATCTTTCTCTTCCCATATGCATATCTTTTGAGACCTCTTACCAAGTAATCTTATGGGAAGACAAGAAAACATTTTATGGACTCTGTCATGTCATTTTGAAATTTTAATCTTGCTGCTTTAGATTTCATTTCACTTTATTCAGCAGAGAAGGTGCATAAATACATTCTTTATTCAATACATGGATAATTTTGATTACATCAAATTAAGAAGGTTTTGTACTAACAAAACCAATGCAGCAAAGCTTTAAAAAAAAAGGCAAGAAACTGGGGGCAAATTTTGTAGCAAGTTTCATAATAAAGGCCTCATTTCTCAAATATATAGAGAAGTGAGTCAAATTTAAAAGAATACAAGTCATTCCCCAATTGGTAAATGGTCAAAGACATGAATAGGCAGTTTTCAGAGAAAAATCAAAACTATCTATAGTCATAAAAAAATGTTTTAAATCATTATTGATTAGAGAAATGCAAATTAGTAAAACTCTGAGGTACTATGTCACACCTATCATATTGGCTAATATGACAGAAAAGGAAAATGATAAATGTTGGAGGGGATGTGGAAAAATTAGGTCACTAACCTACTGTTGGTGGAGTTGTGAACCAAGCCAACCTTTCTGGAGAACAGTTTGGAACCATGTACAAAGGGCTACAAAATTGTACACAATCTATTTACAGTAGCTTTTTTTGTGGTGGCAAAAAACAAATTAAAATTGAAGGAATCAATTGAAGAATGACCAAACAAGTAACAGTATACCATTGTGACAGAATATTATTGTGCTCTAAGAAATGACAAGCAGTATGCTTTCAGAAAAAAAAAAACTGAAAACATTTACATGAATCAATGCAAAGTGAAATGAGCAGAACAAAGAGAATGTGGCACATCATGACAAAAATATTGTATGATATTAACTTGCGAATGGCTTAGCAATACAATGATCTAAGAGAACTCTAAATGACTTATGATGAAAAAGTTATTCCCTCTAGATAAAAAACTGATGGAATCTGAATGCATATTGAAGTATATATTTTTTCAACTTTATTATTCTTCAGTTTTGTTTTGGTCCACATTTTCTTTTGCAACATGGTTAGTATGGAAATGTTCTGTATAACTGCACATGGACAATCTAGATCAACTTACTTGGCTTTTTAATGAGGAGAGGAGAGGGAGGGAGGGAATATGGAGTTCATTTTGTATAAATGTTAAAATTTTTGTTTATTTGTAATTGAGAAAAAATAAAAATTAAATATAATAAAAATGATGAATTGTCACTGATTGCCCATTTTACATTATGGAACAAAATGCTGAGAGTAGTAGTATAATAGATAGATTGCTCAGTAGTCTTTCTGTAAGATCTGGAAAACAAATACTTTATCATTTGGAAGGAATAAAAAATTTCTGAATGATGCTTGTTGTCCCCCACTTGATACAGACAGATAATAATGAAAGCATGGTGTAGTAGATAAAAGAGTAGCTTTGGACTCAGAAAGACCTGAGTTCAAATCCTGCCTTTGTTGCATATTAGCTATGAGATGAGTCATTGAATATCATCACCCAGAATTCTCCAAGTTTTTTTGGCTTTGGGCTTTAAAGGAACGTGTCTCTGGGAGAGAGGAAGCAAAAAAAAGCCCGCAGAGAAATCAGCTAGAGAAGTTGGAAGACAAAGAGTTGGACAAGATAAAAAGAACTATGCTGCTGAAGCCCATATTAGCTAAATGCAAGTTGAAGTGGACATCCTTACATTTGGGAACACAAGCTCAGGCAGAGTAATGACCAGCATTCACTGTTTAATTGACCATTATGGAACTAAACAGTAGGATGATGAGAGTAGTGACTGAGGCAATGTGCTTACCAGATATGAGTAAAATATGGATGGATCAAAATTGGCCATAAGAATATGATGCAGATTGGATTGAAATACCAGATAAGTGGTTGATGAGATACCTAGAATCCAATCTACATTCCTGTATGTTTTCTTTTCTTCATGGGGCTCTTCTAGGGAAAATTTTTTCTCCTCTTTATTTTTTTTTAAGTTAACAGAAATCTGTTTCTTCTCCCTCCCAACATTTATTCCATTGGAAAAAAAAGAAAAAGAAAACATTCTTGTGACATATATGTAGTTAAAAAAACCTAAATTCCTTCATTGTCCAGGTCATTCATACATACACACACATACATATAATGCATATGTGTATATGTATATATATATATATGTATATGTATGTGTGTATGTGCGTGCACACACAAACACATGTGTATATATACATGCATATGTATGTTTGTCTATATAATGTATATACATATGTGTAAATAAATATACATGTGTATATATATGTGTATAAATTACATGGCCAATGAAGGATGTATACATATTTATACATGTGTGTATGTATACGTGTGTGTGTATGTATTTTTTTCTTATAATTTATCTTGAATCCATTACTCCTCTGTCACGAAGTGGATAGCAGTCTTTGTCATTGATCCTTTGTAATTATGAATAATCGTTATATTGATCAGAGTTCTTACAGATTTCATTTTTTTGTTTTTCCAGTAGTATTATTATAGAAATTGTTCTTCTAATTCTGCTTACTTCTGCATCAGTTCATACATATTTTCAACTTCCTTTAAAAAATATATATATATATATATATATTTTTTCATTTCTTATAGCACATATAATATATTTCATTACATTCATATACCACAATTTATTTAGCCACTCCCTAATTTATGGATATTCCCTTAGTTTCTGATTTTTGTTTTGTTTTTTGTTTTAGCTACAGCAATTGGGGTTAAGTAACTTGTCCAGGGTCACACAGCTAGCAAGTGTTATGTGTCTGAGGCCGGATTTGAACTCAGGTCCTCCTGAAGCCAGGGCCAGTGCTCTATCCACTGCACCACCTAGCTGCCCCCTGGTTTTTGAGTCCTTTACATATTGTCATTTGTCTTTCATTCTTTTTTTTTTTTTGGCAATTGGGATTAAATGACTTGCCCAGGGTCACACAGGTGGTAAGTGTCAAGTGTTTGGTCTGAAGCTGAATTTGAACTCAGGTACTTCTGACTTCAGGGCCAGTGCTCTATCTACTGTGTCACCTAGCTGCCCCCTGCGTGTCCATTTTAAGTGATTCTTATCCAAGTCTATCGGAATGCAATGTTTCTAAAAGTTAACGATTGAGAAAAGGGATAGTAACTTAGAAGATTCTTTGCAGCCCAGACTGGAATCAAAGCAACAAGCCACTGAGACAATTTCTGTGACTTTAGTGATATTCAATTGTTAATTCATACCTTAAACTATCTTTTAATCCTAGAGAGAGAAACTTAATAAGGATAAGAGCCTACAAATTGAAAAAAATGGGATAGTTACAGTTTGCCTAACTGCACCTTTGACATTGTTACTGCTTGGCACCTAGATTTGATTAGTTAGAAGAATTTTAGCATGATACATACTTCATGCTCCCACTGTATCCCCACTCCAAGAGGAAAATAACCCTTATACATATATAATAAATTTACACATATATACTATTGATATCTATCTATAAATAAGTAAGATACACCCACTTAAATTAGTAGAATTCAACTTTAAAAGGAATGTCATTTGCTATTCTTACTTCAGGCTATCAAGTATTCCTTTACATTTACAAAGACCAGTTCCCATTTATCCTAAATCACATACAACTAGAGAAAGAATAGCCATTAGATTTTCATCTTTACAATCATATTGTTGGTGTTTGTTGCCTTAAGTTCTCTTCTCAAAGTCCTTACCATTGACTGCTTCATAGTAGTGATAATCTCACTAACATGATGTAAATATTCACACGATTGCCCTCAAAGTATTACTTTATCTTCTTCTCTTTTTACACGGCACCCTATTGTGGTGAGTGTATTTGCATTACTTTCATTTATTTCTTTTGTCTTTAATTTTTTTTGTTTTTAAATTGCATTAAAAGTGCAATTACACAAATCCTGAGTTAGTATTAATATGGGATCTCAGGAATGAGTAAAATTTGTCCCATTGAAATTACTTATAATTACGTTTCTACAATACGATAATTCTCTTGATGAGAGGCTTTCTTTTTTGTTTTGTTTTCCAAGGAAGTAATTGCCTCCTAAATTGAGGAAAGACTATACTGAAATGATTTTAAGGATGTGGATACTCTCTCTACTGAGGCAGAATACAACTCCTCCCTGGCACCTATAAGGGATTAGAGGAAGTCATAATTGGTGGTAATTTTTTGTCACTTCCAGTTTTATTGATGTGTTTTGTGTTTTAAAATTACATAAATTTACAGAATTCTCCCACTACATAAGAGGTCTCTTATAACAAAGTAAAATGATTCTGTAAAACTAATAGTACAGCAACCTCATCTGAAAGTGTGTGCAATATTCTAGATCTATAGCACCTCTCCTTAAAAAAAAAATTTAACAATCTATTTTTTCTCTCTCCTCCACTCTTCACCCCACTGGAAATAGAAAAGAAAAAAAAATCATGTCACAACTGTGTATTGTCAATCAAAGCAAATCTCTTTGATGCTTGTATATGATAGATTGATAGATGATAGATAGATAGATAGATAGATAGATAGATAGATAGATAGATATTCTACATCCTACATCCATCACCTCTCTGTCATAGATAGTATGTTTAACCATCAGTGTTATGGAATCATCAGTGATTATTGTATTGATTATTGTTTCTACAGATTCCAAAGTTGTTTATTTTCACAGTTGTTATTATCTAAATCACTCTTCTGATTCTGGTTATTTAATTCTTCATCAGTTTATGGAAGTCCACAAAATTCTCCATTTTTAAAGCATTTATGTTATAGCATAAATTGCTCTTATTTTGCTCACTTCACTTTGCATAAGTTCATGTAAGTCTTTCCAAGACTCTCTGAAATAATCTATTCCCTCATTTCATGCAGTACAATAATACTCTATCATACTCATGTACTACAACTTATTCAGCTATTCCTCAGCTCATAACCTCAATCAAATAATGCAATTTAAGTGTCTTTCCAACTCTAATGCTGAGAATGAGTATACCAGTGGAACTCACAGGCTACCCC
The DNA here is from genome assembly GCF_003287225.1 of Phascolarctos cinereus. Classification (NCBI taxonomy): domain Eukaryota; kingdom Metazoa; phylum Chordata; class Mammalia; order Diprotodontia; family Phascolarctidae; genus Phascolarctos; species Phascolarctos cinereus. The sequence goes on from NW_027555625.1 coordinate 378,582,465, forward strand.
TTGGATATTCGTTCCTCTCACCATATAAGTGGACCCTTTTCTTATTTGATGACACATTTCTTTGAAGACTTTTTTTCACTCCAGTTATCTTTTGCCACTTTTTTGTCTGTAATGTGTTATAAAAAGCTTGCCTCTCAGTTGAACTTTGAGTAGTAATTATTTTTAATTCTTCAGAAATTATACTGTTCTATGATCTACAACCATGTAACAATGCTGTTAGAATACTTTGGTAATAAAAATGTGGGCCTCTTTTTCCCAAAGAGGTCTGAAGTCATTAAATGAACTTGGACAGAAATTGCAAAAGGGCCCAGAATTAAGTGTTGCCTTTGGGTCAAATGATTAAGAGTAAATAATTTTAAGAAACTCGGGGCCAGGATTTAATTAAAAATTAAACCAAAGGCCATGAATAGGAAAATGTATTTGGAAAGCCCTTTAGTGGTGAATGAGAGGAAGGAAGGACATACTCAAGTGAACAAGAAGCAATAAAGTCTTGTCCCAGAAGTTCTTGCTGTTTGAAATGGTGTTTCCAAAGCACAAATGATGGCTCTTTTTTCCACTGAAACATCACATCAGTTCCTATCAGGTACATTTATTGGGCCTTAACCACTTTGAAGTTGTTCGGATGCATTTTTTCACTGGTAGATATATACTAAATGTCAACAAAAGCTAGCATATGGGAAAATCCCCACGGACAGGCTTCTTAAATGTAAATTTTGTTCTAGCTTCACAGATTAACCACTTGTCACATTATGATTGCACGTTGCAAGCAGTCACCATATTCCTATATATGGCTGATAAAATCTACTTTTCAGAAATACATAGTTATTGAGGAATGAAAGGAAGGTTCTATTATCCAAAAAATGAGGAAAGATCAAGTAGATTATAAGAGAAATCATAGCCAGTTTGGAGTGCCACGTGTAAGTACCTTGACGGTGAGGGAATACTTTATTAAAAAAAAAACTCTTTGTATCTAGTATACTGCCTGTCACATAGTAGATTCTTAATAAAAGATTGATTATTTGATTGACATCTCTTCATTTGCTAGAGAAGTAAAGACTGCTGGTTCAGAATGTTGCATATATTATAAGATGTGATTGCTTTTTCAGTCGGTTCAGACAAACTGAGGTTTGTCTTACCTTTTTTTCTGTATTTCAAGAAAGTTTTCAAAGATTTTATGGGAGAAGTATTGCCCTGAAATGGGTATAGTTAAATATCCCAAACAACATCAATAATAATTTAAAAAGAAGTAGAAATCATTAATTTTTTACAGCAGACAACAATAGAATTCACTAGACAGAAACAAAATAGATGCTAAAAGACCATGAGAATGTAGCATCAGCAGAGACCATTTCAAGATAACTGGAAGATAAACTGAGTCACTGATATGGAAGCAATGTAGGAATGTTAAAAGCACAATGGCTAAAACTCATAGTGAAAAGATTGAGTTTGGGCTGATTTCAGGAAAGGGTTTAGGGTAGAGAAATACTTGTGAATGGTATGGGTGTGTGGGGGGAGAGTAGTATATAGTTTATTGAATATGAAGTACTGCACATAAAGGAGAAATTGGACTTAAATTATGGATGCCAAGCAAATTTGCTCCTCAGAGCTTTTAGCTTGAGTGATATGGACTTCAGAAGGGATTTTTAAAAATCTGTCTTGGAAGCCTGAAAGAAGGAAATGTCAAGGAGTAAATTTTTTTCACATCACTGGGGACAAGGAACAAAATTTGAAGTGTAGAAAGAACAATAAGAAATCTTGGTTTGACTAAAATATTGTATAAATGATAATGATGATAATAACTAATATTTATGAAGTGCTTACTATGTGCCAGACAGTATTCCAAGTGCTTTACAATTACTATTTCTTTTGATCTTTAAAACAACCTTGAGAAATAGGTGCTATTACTATCCCCATTTTACAAATGAGGAAACAGAAACAAACAGTGAGTGGTGACTTTCCCACAGTTAACGTTTGAGGCCAGATTTGAACTCAGATCTTTCGTACTCCAAGCCCTGTGACCTATCCAATGTGCTAACTAATTAATTCCTCAATTAAAATGAGAGGAGTAATGTCTAAGAAAGCTGAAAAGATAGACTTGAGACTGGTTATGAAGGGTTTTAAAAATCAAAAAGAACAGTTTAAGCATGCATATATCTTTGTTCATATATAACATAAAATGTATATTATATGCATACATATATGTGTATATAATACATGCACATCCACTCATGTATGTATATAACATAACAAAACTTTAGTGACGTCCTCCCTAACATTTCTATAATTTCACACACACACACACACACACACACACACACGTACTTAGACTTATAGTTAAAGTTATTGCTATGTGGGAGTAAGTTGAGACCGGAAATGGTCCTGAAGTGTATGAATTCTGACAGAAGAAAAGAGAAACATATGTAAGAGAAGAATTCATTCTTAAGAGGGAACAACTTTCCACCTATTTGTGGGCAGAGGAAAAGACTTGCAGTAGAATACACCAGAACTAGTCCTTAATCAAGAAAAGGAACCAGCTTCAGGAGTGTTATTCTTGTAAGTCAGAGAGAGCCAAGATGATCTGATAGAAACAGTCTAAAAGAGCCCAGAAAAATGACCTACTGAGCAGAGATGGTGCCCCGAGAGAGCATGAAAGCACTACTAGGGAAAGGAGATCAGGCCTTTGAAGTCCCCAAGCTATAAATTGTTTGGGCCATCTGGGTCCCTTCATGTATATATATCTACCAGTTTACTCAATGCATATGCCAGCTCTTTCTATTGATGATGTGGGAAAGCATACCCAAGGCTTATGGGAAAATGCTTTATTACTATTCTTCTTAAAATGCCATCTCAGTTTGAACTAAGTTCCCCACACTGGCTGACTGTGAAAATAAGTATACCATGGATGGCTATGGGCTATATAACTAATTTTACGAGTATGGATCCACAGAGGACCTTGAACCTAGGGTAGTCACCTACCAAGTGAACAAGCCTATAAGTATGCTTTGAGAGGTGGCTCCTGGAGAGATTGCTACGTTATGGTGGTTCATTGGGACATGTTTATTTTCAGGGACCAAGAGGAGAGATTCTCTATATTTAACAACCTAATTTTGCTTCTTTCCTTCCTTCCTTTCTTTCCTTCCTTTCTTCCTTTCTCCCTCTCTCTTCCTCTCTCCCTTTCTCTACCTTCTTTCTTCTCTCCTTCCTTTGCTCCCTCCCTTTCATTCTGTCTCATTCTTCTTCCCTCCCTTCTTTTCCTTTCTTCCTTCCCTTTCTCCCTCCTTCCTCACTCCCTTCTTTTCTTCTTTCTTTCTTTCTTTCTTTCTTTCTTCTTTCTTTCTTTCTTTCTTTCTTTCTTTCTTTCTTTCTTTTCTCTCTTTCTCTCTTCTCTCCTTCCTTCCTTCCTTCCTTCCTTCCTTCCTTCCTTCCTCCCTCCCTCTCTCCTTCCCTCCCTTCCTTCCTTCCTTCCTTCCCTCCTTCCTTCCTTCCTTTCTTTCTTTCTCAGAATGAAATTAAATGGTTCTCTGGTCTGTTTCCTCCAGACCCATTGCTCACAGATAACTTTTACATGATTGGGTACTTAAGTACTTGTAATTGTTGTATTACTGTATCCATCATGAGTATGGAAGCCAGTTTGAGCATTAAGGATATTACATCCTTAGAATACAGAAGCCTAGAGAACACTATGGCCATTCAGCCCTGTTACGTTTTTGTTTGTTGCTTTGTTTTTACTTTAGACCAGATATAGATTGCTTGTCTTTTTGTGACATGAGTTTGAGCAGCTTATTTGAGATCCTTATGGATTGCAGGCCCATATGATAAAGTTTAATTGATAGCCTAGTGTGACAAGCCCTGTTCTGGTTTTGTGGGGACTTTGAGATGAGTGCTAGAGAGCTATTGGGGAGGTAAGAGAAAGACAACTTGGGGTTCTTTAAAAACATGAGATAAATCCCCTAGGAATGAGTTGAGCCTGGAAATAGCTATGAAGATTGTAATCCCTAGCATAAGAGAAAAGTGAGATGTGGAAAAAAAAATCTAGCTTTTAAGAGGAAATACCTCCTTGTCTTGAGGAAGATGAGGTTGGTTCAGCTATCACAACTTGACTATCAGGAAGAAACAAACTCTTGGAGTCCAAGTGAATGGCCTGAGCAACAAAGATGCTACACCCTTAGACAGAAGTATAAGGATGCCATGTGAAGGAAAAAACCACAAAGATTCTGCAGTGCTAGAATCAAGTTGTGTTGGCCACATGCATTGTTACTCTTATATTCTATGTGTGTGTTCACTCTTCCTACAGATTTTATGTATTGATATGGAAAGAGAAGGGAGAAAGGTAAGCTCATGGTGGATGGCGTCTATTTTCTCTGTAAAATGTAAACTGATATTTTCAGTTATGAGGATTGAAGGAGTAGTGGTCTAAGAGGCTTGAGGAAGTTTGGAACAACTGTTGTATGGAGTAAGAAAGATGAAAAAAATACAGAATTAAAGTGACTGTCTTGAAGAGAGGTCCCAGTTGAATTCAGATAACAAAAATTTGTAGTGGATCCAGTAGGCATGGTTGCATGACTCTTGAGTTCCACTGAGCAAGAACATAAGAGGAAGATGATTAGAGTAATCCAGGGTTGAGGTTTGGCATGAATGAGTGAGATAGTACAAAGCAGTGAGGGCTTCAAGAGAAAGGTGATAGTATAGAGTTGAACTGGTTAGCTCAAAGGTAAAGACTGGAAAGGAAGAAAAGTTAAAGCCCGAGCAAAGACAATCTAACAGTTGGAGGGATTGTCCTATCCAAGTCCCATCCAAGTCATTCAATAAGCAGCTATTAGATACCTACTATATGTCAAGAGTTATCTTATGTGTTGAAGTTGCAAAGAAAGGTCAGATAGTCTCCTCTCTCAAGTAGCTTACAGACTAATTGGAGAGGCAACATGGAAACAAACTACATGCAAATAAACCACATACAGGAAAATTGGAGATAATTAAGAGAGGAAAGGCAATAGCATTGATGAGGACTAAGAAAGCTTCTCATAAAAGATGGGATTTCATCCAGGACTTGAAAGAAGTAAGGAAAGCCAGGAGGTGAAGAGAAAGAATATATTTAGGAGGGCTAAGGCATAGGAAAGAAGAATGATAAGAAGTTATGACCAGATTAAGGAATTTCATATTTCTTGATCACATTGAGTAACACATAAAATATCTAACACTTCACTGTTAATGATTTTAGTTTATCAATTTCTTCACAGGAGAGAGAACAAAAATATGAATGGTGGCCATAGTGTGGAGAGACTGCAGAAATGGAAGCTAGAGTCACTGAAGGATGAAAAATATTGCATTATTTTCCTGAGACATGTATCTACTAGCATTTATGTGCAGTTTTTGTTTCTTTGATTTTTTGTGAGGCAGCATACTATAACTGAAAGGATACTTTACTGGTCTGGGAGTCAGAAGACGGCTTCTAATCCCAGTTCTGCTTCAAACACATTGTAAACTCGGACAAGGTTTTTAGCTTTACTGGGCACATGTGTAATGATGAGGTTGGTCCACAGGCTCTCTAAAGTCCTTTCCAGATCTAACAGTCTGTGATTTGTGAGCTGTAAAGGTGAATGGAGTTCACTGCATTGTGAGTTCCCAGGTTAAAGAGGTTCATGCATTAGAGAGGTGATAGATTCCAGGGGGTAACAGTGAAACAAAAAGCCACTGCATCAATGATGATGCTGTAGCACTTCACACTCTGTTGTCTATTTTCATCAAGACTAGTGGAGCTGAGATTTAAAAGATATTCCTTGTAGAGCCTGCTAGATCAGATTTATAATCTCTATTTTTCTACAACTATGAAAGAAATTGAGGAAATTATAAAAATGAAAACCTCTAAACCTTTTGACTACTGCAGTTTGTTCACTAAAATGAATTTCAGATGCAAAATCATTTCACCTCTTGACTGTGCCTTTCAAAAAATCGTTTATGACATTTTCACTCACGTAAGCACAGATGTCTTCCCTTTCTAGCAGATAGATAGCATATTAAAAACTCATCTACTCTCAATTCTTCTGGGGCTGAGTATCCCATCTTTATCTTACCCAGTTCCCCAGGTTTCTCTTTTCTCCTACTGCATCTATGTTTTGACCATGTCAGTACTTAACAAAGATAATGTGGTTTTAATGGGAAAAGTGCTAAACTTTGAGAAAGGAAGAGCTAGATTAAGAACCAATCTCTGACATTTTCTAGCTTTGTGTAAGTCCTGAGTTCAAATGTGCACTCAAATACTTACTAGATATGAGAACCTGGGCAAGTCACTTAATAACTCCAGCCTCAGTTTCCCCATCTATAAATTGGGATATAATAATAGCACCTACCTCCTCTTGTTTGTTGTAAGACTAAATAGAGGGGGCAGAGCCAAGATGGAGAAGTAAAAGCACTGACGTGCTTGATCTTTCCACCAAAACCTGCCAAATACCTGTAAAGAAAAATGACTCTAAACAAATTCTAGAGCAGCAAAACCCACAAAAAGACAGAGTGAAACAAATTTCCAGCCCAAGACAACCTGGAAAGTTGACAGGGAAGGTCTGTTGCACCAGACTGAGAGAGGAGCACAGTTCAGCATAGGGAAAACTGGCAAAGAAGGAGCCCCAGAAAACCTGGAGCAGGCCTCGGGGGAGGTATGGTGGAGCCTCAGGGTGGCAGTTACAATGGCTGCTTCTGGAGCTCTTAGCCAGCAAATGGTGGTGTATCAAGTGACTTATCGGAGGAGGATTGCAGGGATCTCTTTGTTGGTGCTGAAGCAGGATTCTCTTGCTTTGTCTATGCTTGGATCTGGGTTGTACTCTTGGGTGGCAGTCCTGGGGTGAGAAGGAGCACTGGCATGGTGGAGCTTGTGGCAGCAGTGAAGAGTGAATCGTCCTCACATTTACAAGGCAGAAAAGAGTGCTTATGGTCACTCATAGACCACAGCACAGGCCAGGAAAGGAGTAAACACCTCTCCTTTAATCATACCATCTTGGAAGAACTGAAAATTTATAGGTCACTAGAAATATCTCTGAAAATAACTACACAAAACCTCCAAAGCTTGGGACAGCACATGCTCCATATAGAAGCAGAGTTAACAAAGAGTTTAAAAGTCAAGTAATTGGCTGGGAACATGAGCAAACAATGTAAAAAAAAAAAAACTCAGACTATAGCATCTTACTTTGGTGACAAAGAAGATCAAAATATACAACCAGAAGAAGCCAAAGCTACTATACCCAAAGCCTCCAAGTGAAATATGAATTGGTCTCAAGCCATGGAAGACCTGAAAAGTGATTTTGAAAAAATAAGTAAGAGAAATAGAGGAAAAATTGGGAAGAGAAATGAGAGTGATGCAAGAAAATCATGAAAACCAAGTCCACAGCTTGGTAAAGGTCACACACACACACACACACACACACACACACACACACACACACAAATACTGAAGAAAATAACACCTTAAAAACCGACTAGTCCAAATGGCAAAAGCAGTCCAAAAAGCCAATGAGGAGGAGAATGCCTTAAAAAGAAGAAATGGCCAAATGGAAAAGCAGGTCACTGAAGAATATAATTCCTTAAAAATTAGAACGGAGCAAATGGAAGCTAATGATTTTGAGAAATCAAGAAATATAAACCAAAAGAATGAAAAAAAAAAAGAAGACAATATGAAATATCTCATTGGAAAAACAACTGACCTGGAAAACAGATCCAAAAGAACTAATTTAAAAATTATTGGACTACATGAAAGCCATGATCAAAAAAAAAAAGCCTAGACATCATCTTTCAAGAAATTATCAAGGAAAACTGTCCTGATATTCTCAAACCAGAGAGTAAAATAGAAATTGAAAGAATCCACCCATCACCTCCTGAAAGAGATCCCCAAAAGAAAAATCCTAGCAATATTATAGCCAAATTCCAGTCTTCCCAGGTCAAGGAGAAAATATTTCAAGCAGCCAGAAACAAACAATCCAAGTATTGTGGAAACACAATCAGGGTAACACAAAATTTACCAGTTTCTACATTAAGGGATTGGAGGGCTTGGAATATGATATTCTGGAGGTCAAAGGAGCTGGGATCAAAACCAAGAATCACCTACCCAGCAAAATTGAGTATAATCTTTCAAGGGGGAAATGAACATTCAGTGAAATAAAGGACTTTCAAGCATTTCAGATGAAGAGACTGGAGTTGAATAGAAATTTTACTTTCAAATACAAGACTTAAGAGAAACAAGAAATGGTAAACAGGAAAGAGAAATCAGAAGAGACTTAGTAAAGTTGAACTGTTTATGTACCTACATGGAAAGATCATATTTGTAACTCACAAGACCTTTCAGTATTAGGGTAGTTAGAGGGAACATATGTCAGGGTGAGTTGAATATAAAGGGATGATATTTTAAAAATAAAATTAAGGGATGAGAGAGAATTGTACTAGGAGGAGGAGAAAGGGAGAAGTAGAATGGAGTAAATTATCTCACATAAAGGAGGCAAGAAAAAGCTTTAACAGTGGAGGGGAAGAGGGGGGAAGTAAGGAGGAATGCATGAATCTTACTTTCATCAGATTTAGCTTAAGGAAGGAATAACATACACACTCAATTGTGTATGGAAATCTATCTAACCCTACAGGAAAATAGGGGGAAAGGGGATAAGGGTGGGGGTGATAAAAGGGAGAGCAGATTGAAGGAGGGGGCAATCAGAAGCAAACACTTTTGAGGAGGAACAGGGTCAAAGGAGAGAATAGAATAAACAGGAAAGCAGGATAGGATGGAGGGAATTAGAGTTAGTCTTTCAGAACACGACTATTATGGAAGTGTTTTTCATGACTACATATTTATAATGCATATCAAATTGCTTGCCTTCGGAATGAGGGTGGGTGGGGAGGAAGGAAGGGAGAGAATTGGGAACTCAAAGTTTTAAAAATGAATGTTAAAAATTGTTTTTACATGCAACTGGGAAATAAGATATACAGGCAATGGGGTATAGAAATCTATCCTGCCCTACAGGAAAATAGAAAGGGAAAGGGATAGGTTGGGGGAGGGGGTGATAGGAGGGAGGGTAGATTGGGGAAGGGGTATTCAGAATCCACCCTGTGTTGGAGTGGGGGAGGAGAGAGATAGCGAGAAAATATGGAGCTCAAAATCTTGTGGAAGTGAATGTTGAAAACTAAAAATAAATAAATTAATTAAAAAAGGATTGCAAACTATTCATGACCACATAAAACAACAGATGAAAGAAATGTGAATCAATGCAAGATTTAGGTTTTGCTATGCACTCAACAAATTTACAAAGATAACAAAAGATGGGAAAGGTGAGTGTTGGAGAAGTTGGAGAAGATGAGCAGACTACTGCTCTGTTGGTGAGCTATAGATTGGTTCAACCACTTTGGAAGGCAAATTAAAATTTTGCAAAGAAAGTGACTAAAATGGCTGTATCACAACTGAGATTCTTCTGTAGGTATGTAACCCAAGGAGGTTAAGGTTAAAAAAGAAATTTCCTGTATAAAACAATATTTTTTTATAGCAGAACTTTTTGAAATCACAAGAGCTATAAACAAAATTGAAGCTCATAAATTTAGAAATAGCTAAATAATTTGTAGTGCATGAATGCAATGGAATATTCCTGTGATGGATTGAATATTGTAAATACAAAGAAACAGAGGAAGATATATGACCTAATGTAAAGTGAAATAAACAGAATACAGAAAACAATTAAAAAAGACTAAAAAGAGATAATATTTATAAAATTATTTGCAAACCTTGAAGCACTATATAATTGCTAGGTATTATAAATCCCTTATCCTCTCTGTCAGACTCAGTTTTTATGACTGCATAATGGGAATAATGGCACCTATTTCATAGGGTTGTCGTAAGAACAAATGAAATCATTTGTCTTCATAGTATAAGAAGCTCTTCATTAACCTTAAAGTATTACCTAAGTGAATTACTGTTTCTTTTTTTTTTAGGCAATTGGGGTTAAGTGACTTGTGCAGGGTCACACAGCTAGTAAGTGTCAAGTGCTTGGTCTGAGGCTGGATTTGAACTCAGGTTCTCCTGACTTCAGGGCCAGTGCACTATCCACTGCATCACCTCGCTGCCCCAATGAATTATTATTTCTAATATGGCAAAAGAAAAGAGAAAATAAAGAGGCAAAATTCTAATCAATTTCTGTTGTGTTTTTGCAATTGGTAGAAAGCTGGGTGAGAGATTATTAGATTGCTAGTCTATACAAGAGTAAAAGTGCCTAGAGATTGTGATGTCCCCCACTCTCTATATTCCCTTTGCATCCAACTGAAAGTTGCCTACATATTTAGACAAATGAACCAGATAGGATTTTCTTCAGGTTAGGTACTACTGAAGTGATTAAACTGACTGAGCTAGATAGTATCCATTTCTGCTGCAAATGAAAACTTTTTCCCAGTATTGGCTACTAAGTTTACCATGTACTGTTAAGAAGCACTTGTGAAGTGTTGTGTCAGATGAAAAATGGAGTAGAGGGGAGACAAAAAGCATCTAATCCCTTCTAGAAAGACCTGCATATCCCTTGGTCCCAGTCATCCTTCCTTATTGTTTCCAGACTGACTACACATTCCTCCTCCATATACATTCTGTTTTATAGTCAAACTGGTCTTCCTTCTGTTCCTTGAGCACAGTATTCTATCTTGTGTCTCTTTGTCTTTGCTCAGGCTGGCCCTCTTGCCTAGGATACACTCCCTTCTTATCTCCTTCTCTTAGAATCCCTAACTCCTTTCAGAGCATAACTGAGGTGCTGTTCCTTAGTGGAGATGTTTTCTGATGGCCCTCAGTCAGCCCCCTGACAAGCTCTTTCTTTATTTTAAAATACTTATCTGTATACATGATGTATAATCCCTGTAAGGAATCTCTCTGAGGAAAGAGACCCCCCCTTTTTTTTTCTTTTTATTCTGATCATCTAGCACAATGTCTAGCATATAGTATTTAATCAATAGTTCCTTGTTGAATGAATTGAGTTAAAAAGAGAATGTCCAGAGTTCAGTTATGTTTCTAGAGAGTTCTATTGGTTCTGTCCCACAAAAGGTTAAGGTAATTGCTACTGACTGAAGTCAGTTTGAACCAAACTGAAAATTCAAAAACATCAGGATGTACGCGAAGCAACCACAGAGTAGTACACTAGACAGAGCGCTGGTTTTACAGCCAGAAGATCTGGGTCCCAATTATTCCACTTGCTTTGCCTGTGTATGTCCTTGGGCCCAAGTTTCCTTGGTTATAAAATTAGGAAATTGGGCTAGATGATCTCTAAAGTTACTTGGTCATTTAAATCTTGTGTTACTAATCACAAAATGATATAGTAGAAAGGTACTTTAGAGTTTCTTCCAACCCTTTCATTTTGTAAATGAAGAGGCTGAAGTCAAAAGGAAAGAGCTTGTCTGAGAGCCTGAAGCAAGTAATGGAATTAAACCCATGTTCTATGGATCCCATGTTTTATCTTATTTGGAAAAAAAATTAGCAGGTTAACACTGAGCCTTTAAAAATTATTCCTGACATTTTCACTCATGCAAGCACAAATGAGCAGAACAATTGAGGTATAGGACAGACAGATCATCTAAGAATTTTTATATCACATCCTCATTTACAATTTCTGTTTAAATTTTTAAAAGAAAAAAAGTGATGGAATGTTGTGAATCTGAGTGATTTTAGTCACAAACATAATGAAGCCGATATGAGATACAAATAGAGAAGGATATGGATGGGCTAGAGGGTAAAGAGAAGATAAAGGTAAACAGATGGGCTAGAGGGGATAATAGAGTTTTATGGTTTCTGACCTGGCTGAATGGCCAGACTCAAGGAGTGAGTATTAATAGACCAATGTTAATGTGAAGACATGTCCAATGATCAATGTGCTTGGCCCTGTGCTATTTCACACTTTTAACAAAGAGTTAGGTGAAGACATAAGTGATCTTCTTATAAAATTTCCAAGTACCTAAAAGGTGGGAGGAAAAGCCAACATACTGTACACTTGAGATTCAAAAATATCTTAAGCTAAAAAGGATAAGAAGAAATGTAATAAAAATGTAACTGTAATACATGTAACTCTCTTCATGTCAGGTTGAAAAAATCTACTTCAAAAATACAGGATGGAGGAGATGTGCCGAGAAATGGTTAAGTTTATAAAGTTTATGGAGATCTGGGGGCCACAAACTCATTTTGAATCAACGCTGTGGCATGGCAGCCAAAAATAGAAATTAATGTGATAAAAGTACTCTATTAAAAGAGGCATAGAAAGATAATAGTTTTACTTTATTCTTTCCTAGTCTTACTACACTTGGAATAATGTATTCCATTCTGATCACTGCATTTTATTAAGGTGAGAGACATACTAGAACACTTCCAGGGAATAGTGTGACCAGGAAGACAAGATCAGAGACTGCAGTATGAGGACCATGTGGAAGATCTAAAGATATTTAGTCTAGAGGAAGTTTTAGGTGGGTGGTGGTGGTGGTAGAGTGGGAGGTGATAGACCTTTGCAAGTGTTTGAAGGGATGGCATGTGAAAGAAAGATTATATTTGTTCTATTTGTTCTGTCATACCCCCAAAAGGTAGACGTTGGAGCAATGGATTGAAGTTTAAAAGATAAATCTCAAACTTGGAGTAAAGATAAATATCCCAGGAGAATTAGTCAAAAGCGGGATGAACTGTCTTGGGAAGTAGTGAGCTTCTCCTCACTAGAAATCTAAAACTAAATGACCACTTGCTGATGCTGCAAAGAGGATTCATACTGGAATGGATACATGTTGGAGAGGCTATGATTTTGAAAAGTACAAATGAAAGTTCACAACATAATGAGGAACATGAGTTCTCTAACTTTAGAAATTAATAATGTTCCTTTTTAATAATGTGAACAATATGCATAACATGAGATTTCTCCCTACTCATTCACTTGAAAATATAAGCATATTCTTTAAAAAAAAACTTTAATTCTCTCTCTTTCTTTCACACACACACACACGCACACACACACACACACACACACCCTATAACATGAAGCAGCATGACTTAATGGATGGAGAACTAGATTAATGAGAACCAGGGTTTAGATTTTGTCTCTTGACACATAATGATTATTGTGACCCTGGGCAAGTGATTTAACTTCTCAGTACCCCCAGTCAACTCTCTTAGACTATAAATTACAGAAAGATTATCAGCCTTCGATGGTTAAGGAAATAATTTGCCAGGAACTCGGTATATTTCTGAAATTCCAGATTTGCTCTAATGCAAATGGAAGAAAACTTGAAATTTCCTCCTTCTCCTCCTCTCCTTCCTCCTCTCCCTCTCCCTCCTCCTCCTTCTCCATCCTTCTTCCTTCATTCTTCTTTTCCCACATAAAAACCTCACATTCTGTTCACTGAAAATTAACACCTACGCTTATAGGTTTTCTGGTTCGCTGAAAGGTTCTGCTTTGCCCGGTCATGCAGCCAATATATCACATTTGAACCCAGGATTTTATCTTAGATCTTCCTGACTGACTCATTTTGGTAGGAGAGTAAGAATACTCCTTTATCCCCATTGCCACTTCCAGGCTGTCCACCATTCAGTATCCTCTCCTTCTCTGAAGTCCATTCAATTCATATTTATCACCATATCAAGATATTGCGAGCATGGTGATGGACTATGTTTGCTGTCTTAGAATCAGTATGACTGAATTGAGGGGGACTTCTCACCAAGTTGGCCACAGAATATTTGTTTTGGCCACAACAACCCTTATCCCTTAAGACCACCTACTTAAACTTATTTGAGTTTCAACCTGTATTGCTGGAAGAGGTGAGTTATAATCATCAAGTTATGGACACTTGAAATAGGTAGGACAATTAGGAACAGTGGAGACAGAGACAGGCCTGGAGTCAGGAAGACCTGAGTTTAAATCTAGACTCAAACATTTATTAGCTCTCTGACTCTTAGTAGTGACATAATCTCTTTCAATGCCAGTTTTCAGTCATCTGTAAAATGAGGATTATAATAGCACTTACCTTCCACAGTTATTGTGAGGGGGAAAAAATGAGTTAATAATTCTAAAGCACAGTACTTGGCATGTAAATGTTATCTTTCATTATTATTATTACCCCCTATGTTGTTTTAAATTCCATCATTAATGAAGCTGTGAGGATTGATCTATTGCTAGGTCTCAGATAACAGAAAGGATATCATTTCTGATCACCGAATGACCCTCTTGTATACTGGAAGGGTTCTTAGGTACCCCACAACTGGTTTGGTCAGCTACATTTAGGTTTAGAAATGCAAGGTTAGGAAGGTATCAGTTTAGCAAACTTTATCTAATCCAGGAATGTAAGGTTAGCAAATTTACTAATACAAGAGTCTTTGCGATTGATAAAGGAGGTCAAAGTCCACACCAGCTCCAGATTCACCACTCCTGAAATCCCCTTCCCACTCAGTCCCTGTGAATCTAACAATAATCAGACATAAGTACATAGACCCAAGGAACTTGGGTTCTCAGTTGCAGTCTATATCCTGCTGTCCATCACCATCATGATTGTGTGCATGTCTAAAGGACAAAGGGAGAAACATACATATATATGCTTGGGAGCAATAAACTACCTGACTTGAGACCCTTTGAATTATTATGTGCCTTTCTCAATATTTTCTCACCCCAAACCCCTTTATTCAAGATCCCCTCACAGAGGCATTTCTTTGGGTCTTCAAGACTTTTCGTTTCCCAAGAGTGTCCCCTTTAAAATTCGAATACTCTTGACAGACAAGACTTAAAATTATTTTATTCAATTAACAAGCATTTATTTTATCTCCCTTAGATATCCACCTCACTAATAAAAAGAAAAACAAAAAATCACTCAATTATGAATAGTCAAGTACAACAAATTCTCGCAATGGTTATGTCCAAATTGTTTGTCTCATTTTGTATATTTAATCCATTATTTTTCAGGAGCTGGATGACAGTCTTCAAAACATTGAATTAATTAAAAAAAAACTTACAATTGTTTTTTTTTTTCCAAAAAGTAAATAGGTTACTGATTGCTTATTTGATTTTTAAAAAAGAGTAAGACTTTGATCTGTTACAAGCTAACAATTCCATGGGAATTTTTTCACACCTACCTGAAAGTCAAGGGGAGACATCATAGTAAATGAAGACGCAAAGGTGTTAATAACAAATTTCCTCTACTTCACCTCACCAAAGGGCAAGGCTTAGTACCCCTAAAACTTGTGCAGCCACACCTAGAAACAATGACAGCCTGTTCTTCCATGTCTGTTAATTTCAACCCTGATAAACATGAAGTTGGACTGAGCTTTGCTTCAGTGATACAATTACTGACTTTAACATGTCAATAATGTGCTTCTCAAGTGGACTAACCCAGTGGGAAATGTTGTTAAATAGATTCTATTTATAAAGTCACCTGAGCATCTTTCTATCTCACTTGAGGCTTCCTCCAAATAATGTTGTATGTGTATATGCGTGTATGTATATACATGCATGTATATATGTACACATATGCATTCATACAGCAATGCATACATGTATACACATACACAAACACATGTATTTATATACATAACACACATACACACGTATATGCAAACATAGATATATACATACATATCTGTGTCTATACATGCACACATACTCATATGCATATACGTGTATGTCAATGTGTCGCACATAGACAACTGTATATATGTATATATGTGTATATATACATGCCCACAGACACATGAATGTATATAAATGTGTGCATATATGTATATGTAATTTTTATATATGCATATATAAATATACACACATGATTTATATATACATATATATAAATATGCACACAAATTTATATGTATATACATATATAAATATACACACATGATTTATATATATACATACACACACAGACATATATATATACACACACACATCAAAGTGGGTTTCTCTGAAAGAAAGGATTTCTGATTTTTTTTAAATCACAGGAAAACTATGACACCCATTATTTTATGTTACTAGCTACTCTACAAAACAACACCATAAAATCTTTATGCTTACCTCAATTTTCTATGTAAAAATAAAAGGCTAACTTATTATTTACACACAGAGAGAAAAGAGATGAAGAGAGAGAGAAGCAAGGTGTTACAAAGCTAGAAAAGCCATTTCAATTTGAAATGGGTGAAGTTACTCAGGTTTTTATGGGAAATGCCTCATAGGTATGGACAGAGTAATAAAAGCCCACTTATATGTCAGACTGTGAATTTAGACTCTACCCTGATTATGTCCCTTCTATTTATTTTTGGTGGTCTGAATATACAAAGACAGTGTCTTTGGTACTATTTGTGGAGTAGTTCTCAGCTCACTTTGTCTGCCTATATTCTGCAGCTTTGGAAAACAAGGTTTCTGCAAGAATATCTCATCTACCTAGAACTAACAGTGATATCACTGAAATTGGGGTCTGTCACTTTTGAATGAAGAAAAGAGTGAGAGGGATAGTTTGGGGTCCCATTAATAATGCATGATGTTTCACTAACAAAAGACCACATCTGTAATATTTAGTAAGTCTCTTAATTTTACTAGATGACACGATACAGGATGTCCCAAAAGTCTTAGTGCAATTTTAAGCTTTATATTAAAGAATAAGCATAGTAGGAGGTAGAGCCAAGATGGTGAAATAAAGGCAGGGACTACCCTGAGGTTTCCCTCAACCCCCTCCCAAATACCTTTAAAAAATTATTCTAAAGAAATTCTAGAGCCACAGAACCCATAAAAAGGAGGAGTGAAACAAATTTCCAGCCCAAAACAACTTGGAAAGTCAGCAGGAAAGGTCTGTTACATCACAGAGAGAAAGGAGAGCAGTTCAGTACAGGTCATGCCAGCACAGGCCATGCCTGCACAGACTGGGCACTGGCGAACCTGGAGCAGGCCTCAGGATAACTGAATCACTGACAGCAGTAGAGGTTTCCAGACCTTTCAGCAGATAGATGCAAATAACTTAGAAGGTCATCAGGAAGGGTCTGATGTGCCAAGGTAGGAGTGGAGTACAGTCCATCACAGACCTTGCCAGCATAGCTCTGGCTAGAGGAAACCAAGAGCAAACCTTGGGAGTGACTGAATAAACAGTGGCAGTGGCAACAACTGTTTCAGGAGTTCTCAACTTATAGATGATAAGGGGATTAAACAAATGGTCAGAAGGAAAGTACAGGGGCCTCTTTGCTAGCACTAAGGCAGGACTCTGTTTCTTTGTCCATACTTGCATTGGGGTTGCAGTCCTGGGTGGCAGTCTTAGGGCAAGGTGGACCACTAGCATAGCACAGCTTGCAGCAGCAGTAGAAAGGGGACCCTCCTCACACTTCCAGGGAAGAAAATAATGCTTATGTTCACTCAAATACTAGAACAAAGGCCAGGAAAAGAGGAAACCCTCTCCATAGATCATACCACCTTGGAAGAAATGAAAACTTACAGGTCCCTAGAAGTATCTCTTTAAACAGCTGCACAAAATCCCCGAACTTGGGACAATGCACCCTCCACACTGGAAGCAGAGCCCTACTTTACAAACAGTTAAAAGTCAAGTAATTGGCTGGGGAAATGAGCAAACATTGCAAAAATACTGAGAGTATAGAATCTTACTTTGGTGACAAAGAAGATGAAAACATAACAAGAAGACAACAAAGTCAAAGCTCCTACATCCAAAACCTCCAAGAAAAATATGAATTGGTCTCAGGCTGTGGAAGAGCTCAAAAAGGATGTTAAAAATCAAATAAGAGAGGTAGAGGAAAAGTTGGGAAGAGAAATGAGAGTGACAGGAGAAAATCATTAGAAAAGAGTCAACAGCTTGGTGAAGGAGACACAAAAAACATACTGAAGAAAGTAACACCTTAAAAAAAAGCAGACCAGGCCAAATGGCAAAAGAGGTCCAAAAAGCCACTGAGAAGAATGTCTTAAAAAGCTGAATTGGCTAAATGAAAAGGAAGTCCAAAAGCTCAGTGAAGAAGACAATTCCTTAAAAATTAGAAAGGAGAAAATGGAAGCTAACAACTTTATGAGAAATCTAGAAGCAATAAAACAAAAGCAAAAGAATGAAAAAATAGAAGAGAATGTGAAATATCTCATTGGAAAAACAAGTGACCTGGAAAATAGATCCAGGAGAGAGAATTTTAAAATTATTGGACTATCTGAAAGCCATGGTCTAAAAAAGAGCCTAGACATCATCTTTCAAGAAATTATGAAGGAAAACTGCCCTGATGTTCTAGAACCAGAGGGTAAAATAGAAATTAAAAGAATCCACCAATCACCTCCTGAAAGAGATTCCCAAAGGAAAACTCCTAGGAATATTGTAGCCAAATTCCAGAATTCCCAGGTCAAGGAGAAAATATTGCAAGCAGCCAGAAAGAAACAATTCAAGTATTGTGGAAACACAATCAGGATAACACAAAATTTAGCAGCTTCTGCATAAAAGGATTGGTGGTCTTGGCATATGATATTCTGGAGGTCAAAGGAGCTAGGATTAGAACTAAGAATCACCTACCCAGAAAACTTGAGTATAATCTTTCAGGGGAAAAATGGATATTTAACGCGATGAAGGAGTCTCAAGCATTGTAGATGAAAAGACCAGAGTTGAATAGAAAATTTGACTTTCAAATACAAGACTCAAGAGAGGCACAAAAAAGTAAACAGGAAAGGGAAAATCATGAGGGACTTAATAAGGTTAAACTGTTTATATTCCTACAGGGGAAGATAGTGTTTGTAACTCAAAAGGATTTTCTCATTATTAAGGCAGATAAAAGGATTATACATAGACAAAGGGCACAGATATGAGTTGAATATGAAGGGATGATACCTAAAAAATAAAATTAAGGGGTGAAAGAGAAATGTACTGGGAAAAGGTATAAGGATAGATAGAATGGGCTAAATTATCTCACATAGAAGAGGCAAGTAAAAAGCTTTTATAGTGGAGGGGAAGAAGGGAGAGGTGAGAAGGAGAAAGTGAACCTCACTCTCATCAGAATTGGCTCAAAGAGGGAATAACATAGGTGCAACTGCATATAGAACTCTATCTTACCCTACAGGAAAGTAGGAGGGGAAGGGGAAAAGAGAAGTGGGAAGTGTGTGATAGAAGGGAGAGAAGATTGGGGGATGGGGTGGTCAGAAGCAAAACACTTTTTTGGAGGGACTGGGTGAAAGGAGAGGGAGAATAGAATAAACAGGGCAAGGAATGGGATGGAAGGAAATGCACTTAGCTATAGAAACAAAAAAAATTGAAGCAAGTTTCTCTGATACAGGTCTCATTTCTCAAACATATAGAGAACTGAGCCAAATTTACAAAAATTAGAGCCATTCCCCAATTGTTAAATGATCAAAATATATGATCAGTTTTCAGATGAAGTAATTAAAGCTATCTATAGCCATATAAAAAAAATAGTCCAATTCACTATTGATTGGAGAAATGCAAATTAAAACAATTCTGAGGTACTAACTCATTCCTATTAGATTGTCTTAATAGGTCAGAAAAGGTAAATGATGAGTGTTGGAGGGGATGTGGGAAAAATGAGACATTAATTCACTGTCAGCAGAGTTGTACACCAATTCAAACATTCTGTAGAGCAATTTGGAACTACACCCAAAAGGCTATAAAACCACACACATACCTTTTGAATTAACAATACCATTAACAAAACCACACATACCTTTTGAATTAGCAATACCAGTACTAGGTATGTATCCCAAAAGAGATAAAAAAAAAAAAAGAAAAGGACATATATAAAAAATATATATATTTATAGCAGCCCTTTTCTAAGCATAAAGTATTAGAAGTTGAGGGAATATCCATCAGTTGGGAGTTATAGCATGTGATTATGATGGAATACTATTGTACTATAAGAAATGATGAGCAGGATGTTCTCAGGAAAACCTGGAAAAAATTTGCATGGGCTGATGCAAAGTGAAATGTACTATGTACAAAGTAACAGCAACATTGTAAGATGGTTAGCTGTGAATGACTTAGATATTGTCATCAATACAACTATCCAAGGTCTGATGATTAAAAATGTTGTCTATCCCCAGAGAAAGAACTGGTGGTGTCTGAATACAGATTGAATTATACATTTTTTAATTTCACTTTATTTTTCTTGAGGTCTTTTGGACTATGTTTTCCTTCGCAACATAACTATTATGGATGTGCTTTGCATGACTATACCAGTATAACCTATATCAAATTGCTTGCGTTCTCATTGGGGGAGGGGAGAGAGAGGAAGGGAGAGAATTTGGAACTCAAAATTTTAAAAATGAATGTTAAAAATTGTAATTGGCAAAAAATAAAATACCAAATTAATAAATAAAAAAGAATGAGCCTAGTACCTGACCTCTAGAAACTTGCAATCCAATGCTTCAATATTTCAATGGAAATGAGATTTCATTTACCTGGATATGACTCATAACAGTATAAATCACAAATCATCTATTCTAAAGAGAGTGCCCAGGACTTCCAGGAGCCAAGATGATTGAATAAGCAGTAAATCACCGTAACTCTCCTATATTCACCTACAAACAACCATAAAAAAATCATCCAGAAACAAATCCAGGAACAACAGAACCAACAAAAAGATGAAGTGAAAAAATCTTTTTAGCCCCAGAAACTTGGAAGATTGGCAAGAAAGGTCCATCACACTTGGGTAAAAAAGGAGTACATTGCAGGCCAGGAAGCATCACAGCAAAGCAGCAGCAAGACCCACCTCAACAAAACAGTAGGAGATCTTGATCCCAATTGTGATGGAGCAGGAAAACTCCAAAACCAGGACCCCACATGTGCCTTAGCATAACTAAGGGAACCCCTAGACTCAAGCTCCAAGAACCACCACAAGCTTTAGCATAGCCTCAGGCAAACAGGCATCCTCCAGCATGACAAGAAAATAAGCCAGAGCTCCATATGCTGCAGTATAGCCCCGAGGAAATGCATTAATACCCATCCTGGCCTTGGCAAATACTGGACACCACCAATAAGACCCTAGCTCAGCACCAAGTAAGCTGCTGGACTCCTCCAACCACCAATAGCACCAACCACCCTTCCTCCTCATCACAGCACAAGACACAAGGGTCCCCTATAGTCCTCATGGCAGCAGCAGCAGCACCACAACAGGTAAACATCCAGGGCCTGTAGCCCCTGAAATAAAAAGTCTGAAACAGTGCCCTTTCAACACCAAGTGCAAAGCTCAAATTTAGAAGAAAGAAAACAGGCAAAAAATAAAAATAAAAATGAGCAAAAGGCAATAACAACAGAAAAAAAGAATCTGACCATAGAAAGTTATCATGATGACAGGGAAGACCAAGACACAAACTCAGAAGAGGATAACAATGTCAGAATACTTATGGGCAAAAATACTAAAGAAAAATAGGAAGTAGTCTCAAGCCCTGAAAGAATATATGGAAGAACTCAAAAAGGAGCTTACAAATCATGAAAGAGTAGTTGAAGAAAAAAATGGGGAAAGAAATGAGAGTGACATAAGAGAATTATGAAAAAAAAAAAGTGAACAGCTTGGAAGACTGATTACAAAGTAGACTTGACCAAATAGAAAAGCAGATGAAAAATCCACTGAAGAGAAAAACCTGGAAAGACTTGTATAGTCTGATACTGAGTGAAGTGAGCAGAACCAGGAGAATATTGTACACAGTAACAGCCACATTGTGTGATGACTAATATTGATAAACTTAACCCTTCTCAGCAATACAAGGATCTAAGACATCTCCAGAGGCCTCGTGATGGAAAATCATGAAGTCATCACCATGAAATCATGGAAAATCAAAGAAAGAACAATGGAGTTTGAATGCAGATTGAAGCATACTATTTGCTATTTTTTTCTTCTGTTTTGTTTTATTTCCTCTTTCTGGTGGTTCCTCCTATTGGTTCTAATTCTTAAAACGTCACTAATGTGAAAATAATTTTAATAGGAATGTATATGTATAGCCTATATCAGATTGTATACCATCTTGGAGAGGGAGGTGGGGAGGTAGGGGTAGAAAAATTGAAAACTCAAAAGCTTATGGAAGTGATTGTTGATAAATCAAAGTAAATTAGTTTTTAAAATTATCATAGGATCAAGAACTGGAAAATACCTTAGATACAGTATTTTAGCCTCCACATTTTAAAAATGAGAGAACAGGCCCATTGAGTTTAAATGACTTACCCAAGATTACACAAGTAATAAGTGTCAGAGCTAGGATTTCAACAGGTCATATGACTCCAAGTTACAGGCCTCTTCCAACATTCCACACTGACTTTCTATGAAAAAAAAAACCTACTCTCTTCAACAGTGAGGAGAATATCATGGTGAGGGGTAGAGAAATAGGATTTCAGACAGCACTGCTACGTTTTGAGGGAGAGGCATGGAAAGAAGAGGGTTGATCAAAGGAGAGAGGAGGTATTACCAAAAGGATGATTTGTTGTTGTTCAATTATATCCAAATAAAGGAATGAATGAATGAACATGAGTAAATGAATAAATAAACAAATGAATAAGAAAAAAAATCCACTGAAGAAAACTGCTCCTTAAAGGGTACAATTGACCAAATGGAAAACAAAGTACAAAAGTTAATTGAGGAAAACAACACCTTAAATGTTAGAATTGAGAAAGTGGAAGCTAATAACTATGAGACATTATGAATCAATCAAACAAATTCAAAAGAATGATAAAATGGGTAAAAGTATAAAATACCTAATGGAAAATATACCTGGAAAATAGATCTAGGACAGACAATATCAGAGTCACTGGACTATCTGAAAACCATAATGAAAAGGAGGACCTGGACAGCATCTTTCAAGAAATTATGAAGGAAACCTGCCCTGATATACTGGAACTACGGGGCAAAAGAGGCTTTGATAGAATCCACCAATCACCTCAGGAGAGAGATCCCAAAATAAAAACTCTGAAAAACAATAAATTATAGCCAAATTTCATAACTATCCAGTCAAGGAAAAATACTACAAGTGATTAGAAAGAAAACAATTCAAATATCAGGTAGTCACAATTAGGATTTCACAGACTTGGCAGCTCCAACGTTACAGGATCAGAGGTCATGGAACATGATATTTAAGGAGGCAAAGAAGCTAGAACCACAACCACAAATCACTTACCTGGCAAAATAAAACATAATACATCAAGGGAAAATAGTCATTCAATGAAATAGAAGGATTTCAAGGTTCCATAAAGAGAAGATCAGAACTAAACCAAAAATTTGACCTCCAATATCAAGACCCAAACAACACACAAATAGGTAAAAAGGGAAAAGAAAAAAAATAAGGGATTCAAAAGAGCTAAACTATTTATACCCCTACATGGGAAGATGATACTTGCAATTTTTTAATTAGTTAATTTATTTTTAGTTTTCACCATTCATTTCCATGAGGTTTTGAGTTCTAAATTTTCTCCTCCTCCATCCCTTTTCTCTCCCCAAGATGGTATGCTATATAGGATCTAATATAGGATATACATATGGATTCATATTAAACATATTTTCACATTGGCCATGTTGTAAAGAATACTTAAAACCAATGGGAGGAACCACGAGAAAAAAGAAACAAGAGAGAGAGAGAGAGAGAGAGAGAGAGAGAGAGAGAGAAATAGAGAGACAGAGAGACAGAGAGCCAGAGAGCACAAATAGTATGCTTCAATCTGCATTCAGACTCCATAGTTCTTTTTCTGGGTATGGACAGCATTGTCCATCATGAGTCTTTTAAAGTTATCTTAAATTTTTGCATTGCTGTGAAAAGCCAAGTCTAATAAAGTCAGTCATTGTACAATGTGGCTGTTACTGTGTACAATGTTCTCCTGATTCTGCTAACTTCACTCAGAATCAGTTCATATAAGTCTTTCCAGGTTTTTCTGAAGTCTGCCTGCACATCATTTCTTATAGCACTATAGTATTCCATTACATATATATCCCACAACTTGTTCAGCCATTCCCCAATTGATGGGCATCCCCTCAATTTCCAATTCTTGGCCACCACAAAATGAACCTCTATAAATATTTTTGTACATGTGGGTCCTTTTCCCATTTTTTATGATCTCTTGGGATACAGCCCTAGAAGTGCTACTGCTGGTGCAAAGGGTATGCACAGTTTTATAGCCCTTTGGGCATAGCTCCAAATTGCTCTCCAGAATACTTGGATCAGTTCACAACTCCACAAACAGTGTATTAGTATTCCAAATTTCCCACATCCTCTCTAATATTTATCATTTTTCATGTTTTATTATGTTCGCCAATCTGATACATGTGATGTGGTACCTCAGAGTTGTTTTCATTTGCATTTCCCTAATCAGTAATGATTTAGAGCATTTTTTTTCACGTAAGTGTATGTAGCTTTAATTTCTTCATCTGAAAACTGCTTGTTCATATCCTTTGACCATTTTTCAATTGGGGAATGATTTGTATTCATATAAATTTAACTCAGTTCTCTGTATATTTATGAGAGACACTGGATGTAGCATTTCCCAGTTTTCTGTTTCCTTTCTAATCTTACTTTCATTGGCTTTCTTTCTGCATTTTTTAAAATTTAATGTCATCAAAATAACCCATTTTGCATTTCATAACGTTCCCTATCTCTTGTTTGGTGACAAATTTTTCCATTTTCCATAAATCTGCGTATAGCAAGATAATCATATGATTTCTGTTGGTTTTGTTATTATATGGTTTTCCTAATATTGAACCAGACCTACATTCCTGGTATAAATCCCAGGTCATAGTATTATCCTGTTAATGAATTGCTATGATATCTTTGCTAATGTTTTATTTAAAAATTTTGCATCAATATTCATTTGGGAAATTGGACTGTAATTTTCTTCCTCTGTTTTGGCTCTTCCTCATTTAGGTATCAGCACCATATTTGTGTCAGAAGAGGAATTTGGCAGGACTCTTTCTTAGCCTATTTTTTCCAAATATTTAATATAGTATTGGAATTAACTGTTCTTTAAATGTTTTGTAGAATTCACTTGTAAATCCATCTGGCCCTGGAGATTTTTTTTTCTTAGGGAGTTCATTGATGGCTTATTCAATTTCTTTTTTCTACAATGGGGTTATTTAAGCATTTCATTTCCTCTTCTGTTAATAAGGGGAATTTACATTTTTGTAAATCTTCATTTATTTCACTTAGATTTTCAGATTTATTGCCACACAGTTGGGTAAAATAGCTCAAAATTATTGCTTTAATTTCCTCTTCATTAATTGTGAATACACCCTTTTCCTTTTTGATACTTATAATTTGGTTTTCTTTTTTCTTTTGTTTTTTTTTAATCAAAATAGCTAAAAATTTATCTATTTTTCCCACAAAATTATCGATTTTCTTTATTAGTTTAATGATTTTCTTATTTCAATTACATTAATCTTTCCTTTGATGTTCAGAATTTCTAATTTAATATTTAATTGGGGATTTTTAATTTGGTCTTTTCCTAATTTTTTTTTATTGCATGCCCAATTAAGTGGTTTATTCTTTCTTTAATTTATTTATATAAGCATTTGGAAATACAAAATTTCCCCTACATACTGATTTGGCTGTATCCCATAAATTAAGATATGCTGTCTAATTATTGTCATTTTCTTTGATGAAATTACTGATTGTTTCTATGATTTGTTGTTTGATCCACTCATTCTTTAGAATTAGATTATTTAGATTCCAATTGATTTTTAATCTATCCTTCCATGGCCCTTTACTATATATATTTTTTACTGTCTCATGATCTGAAAATGGTGCATTTGATATTTCTGTCTTTATTCATTTGATTGTGAAGTTTTTATGTCCTAATACATGGTCATTTTTGTGTAGTTTCCATGTACAAGAAGAAAGTTCCATGCACCACTGAGAAAAATGTATATTCCTTTCTATCCCCATTCAATTTTCTCCAGAGGTCTATCATATCTAACTTTTCTAAAATTCTATTCACCTCTTTAACTTCTTTCTTGTTTATTTTGTGGTTAGACTTATCTAGTTTTGAGAAGGAAGGTTGAGAGTATCCTACTAATATTGTTTTATTGTCTATTTCTTCCTTTAGCTTAACTTCTTTAAGAATTTGGGTACTATAAAATTTGGCATGTATTTGTTTAGTATTGATCTTCCTTTGTTGCCCATGGTACCTCTTAGAAAGATGTAGCTTACTTCATTTTCTCTTTTAATTAGATCTATTTCTGCTTTTAATTTATTTGAAATCAGGATTACTATCCTGCTTTTTTATTTCATCTGAATCATAATATGTTCTGCTCCAGCCTTTTACCTGTAATCTGTGTGTGATTCTTTGCTTCAAATGTGTTTCTTGGAAACAACATATTGTAGGATTGTGGACTTTAACCCACTCTGATGTCTGCTTCCTTTTTATAGGACAGTTTATCCCATTCATATTCACAGTTATGACTACTAACTGTGTATTTCTTTCCTTCCTATTTTTCCTTTTTTTCTCTCTCTCCTTTCACTCTCTGCCTCCTCACCAGTGTTCTGCTTCTGACCATCACGTCTCTTAATCTGTCATCTCTTCTCTAAGCCTACTCCTTTTCTTTTCCCCTTACCCTCCTACTTCCTTATACTATAAGATAGATTTCTTTACCCAGCTGAGTGTGTATGTTATTCACTCTTTGAGCCAAATCCAATGATGGTAAGGTTCAAACAGTGCTCACTTCCTCCTTTCTTTTCCTCTGCTGTAATAGGTCTTTCATGCCTATTCACGTGATAAATTTTACCATATTCTGCTGCATCTTTCCCCTTTTCCTAGTACAATCCTTTCTTCACTTCTTAATTATTCAGGTGTTTTTTGTTTTCATAATTTATAGTCTTAAAGAGTGGCCTGGAGCACTGAGAGGTTAAATGACTTTCCCAGGAACATCCAGCCAGTACCTATTAGAGGTGGGCTTAAACCCAAGGCTTTTTGCCTCTGTGACTGGCTCTCTACCCACTATGCAACACTGCCTTTCTTTCATCGAAGATTCTCTTGATATAAGTAAATGTAATTTTAAAGATTTTGTAGAGATGGAAAAGAAGGCATATGGGGTAAGAAGTCATTAACATCTGCTCAATTGCCCTTTTTTTGGGTGAAAATAATGTCTATGATTTTCCCCAAAATATTTTGTGTTCTCCCCTCTTACAAGTATCTTAGTTTCAGGAGTTACCATTGCCAAATAATTCATTGCCTGTTAGTAAACCTACTGGTCGCAAGTCTTTCCATATTTAGGTAGGATTATCCTCAGAAAGCAAGCCCTGACTGTCACTGGGACCATACTCAAAGCCTTTCTGGCTTAGTAAAGCTTGTCAAACCTTGCCCTATTTTGGCAAGAACCCAAATTGCTT
Source organism: Phascolarctos cinereus (assembly GCF_003287225.1). Lineage (NCBI taxonomy): Eukaryota > Metazoa > Chordata > Mammalia > Diprotodontia > Phascolarctidae > Phascolarctos > Phascolarctos cinereus. The sequence goes on from NW_027555625.1 coordinate 378,609,749, forward strand.
TCATATCATACCTGATAAGATATCACAGTAAGACTTTGCAGAGTTAGGATGGCTTAGCAATTATAATTTTATGCTAAAATTAAGACAAAATTACATATATACAGGCTTAGAGAAGAATAAATAATACTGCAATCAGGAATCTTCTTGTCTTCCTTGGCCCAAGAAGATGTGATATATATGGTAGATAGATAGATAGATAGATAGATAGATAGATAGATAGATAGATAGGTAGATAGATATAGATACACATAATTTTTCAATTATATTATTTCAGTCACTGTGTATGTAGTTTCCCATTGCTTCTCTTTACTCTGTGACACTTGACACTTCCATTCAGGTCTCCTCATGTTTCTCTAAATTCCTCAGAATTGTTTTCATTTGTTTGTTTTGTTTTGTTTTGTTTTGTTTTTCTGACAGCACAGTAACTTTCTGTTGCATTCTTATGCTAGAATCGGTTTATCCATTCCCCAAATAAGCATCCATTTTATTTCAACTTTTGCTGTTACAAAAGGATTAAATAAGGAATGACACTGCATGATGTGGTTGAATAAGCACTGACTATAGAGTCAAAGGACTCAAGTCCAAATGCTGCCTTTGTGGTTATTATCTGTATGAACATAGACAAGTTATTTAAATGACCTCACCCTTAGTTTTCTCGTTTGTAAAAATTAGTGGCTGTACTGGATGGCCTCTGAGTTCCCTTCTAACCCTAAATCTTTGATCCTGTGATGTCTGGGGCCCTCACACTTCTAGCATTTTGTGACCTGATTGGTTGTCAATGGAGTTGGAACAAAAGACTATCTTTTCTCTATATAGGTAAGTTGTATTCTTCCATCCACATGTATTTATAAGAATATGTTTGTATGTTTTTAGTGATTTTTAGGAAATATTAAAAAACCTGGCACAGCCCTTTTAAAGAAAGCCACATGGTCCAAAAGAGGGTATAAGCATTGTCATGGAAAAAACAAAGCTTTTTGAGGTAGTGGTGACTTGAGCTTCACCTCGTGTGTTACCACTTCAGAATAAAGAATGACTGGGTTTGAGTTCTGCCTCATACATCTGTGAGCTATGAGACCCTGCATGAGCTACTTAAACTCATAAGGCCTCTTTTACTCATCTGCAAAATAGGGATAATAATGGAAACTACCTTACAGGGTCACTATAAAGATCAATGTAACTAAAGAACAGTGTAAACGTCAAAGCCCTAAGTAACTGTGAGTTTTCATGGCATATACACTGACTGTGGTACACAAGGCTCCATTTTCCAGAAGTTACCTATGATTTCAGCTGACTCTAGTGACTCACTTTAGGGATAGTTCTGTTGAAGGAGGAAATTTTTGTTGATATTGGAGTATAATCAGACTGAAAAGGTCATTAGAAATCATCCTGAGGTAAGTCAAGGGAGAAGCTCTGGAATAGAGATTTCCTTGTTAGCTATCCTTCCCAGAAACATATATTAAAATTGAACACAACACCTTTCCCCTACATTCTGAAACTCATGGAAATTATGGGAAATGCCAGCATTTTTAATGTTTTATACCAATCTATGAGAGAAGGGGAAGAAATGGGCTTTTAGTATCTGAGCCATTTCCATTCAAAATTAATATTTTTAGAGTCTGTCAGTGGTCCTGAGAAGAAAATAAAGCTCCGAGATTGCAGGGCCTACTTTGCGTCAACTTGTTTAAGACTTCAGTCCCAACAAGGTCAGTGAATACAAAGCAAGAGACATCTTCACATTTAAGACTAATGCAGTTAGTAGAGATATACAAAGTCATTTTAGCACTATCCAAGTGTCTTTTTATTATTAAAAAAAACTTCATTTTCCTACTCAGTTTGAGATGCTGTTTTTCATGCTTTTTCCTGGACTATGCCCTCACTTCTACCTCTTTCAAGATGTGCAGAAAAGAAGTAAGAAAGGAAGGAAGGTGAGATGGAGGAAGGAAGGCAACAAAGGAGAAAGGAAAAAGTAAAGAAAACAAAATACAATAACAGAAAAATACCAAGAAATTTTTTTTTCCTGTGGGGAATATAATCTTGGAAAAGACTGTGCTTTGGGAGAAAAAATGAAAGTGAGAAAATATGTGTCTCCATGCTTTATTTTTTCCTCTTGGGTACAAGGGTTCAGAGATGTCAGCATACGGTGGTGAGTTGGCACACTGGTTTAAAGGAAGAAGAGTCACAGAACTGTAATAACAGAAGAGAGTGGTATTTCTCCATCTGCACATTGCACTGTATGATTTATATAATCTCTCATGGCAAATGAAACATATATAGCTATTATGAGTGTAGCAAGAGGAATTTGCCCTGTGATTTCATTGCTATAAGGAGTTCCTCCTCTACCAGTACAGGTTAGTGACTTTTTCTCCAACTAACAGTGGTACAGAGTTGCCTAGATCCCCAAGAATTTTAAGGATGCAGAGCTAATATGTGTCAGAGGCAGGTCTTGAATTTAGGCTTTCCTGGATCTGAAGGCAGATCTCTATTTACCACATCACAGTCTCTTATCTCTTACAAGAATTTTTTCTGAGGCAATTTTGGTTGAGTGACTTGCTCAGGATCAAACTGTTAGTAAGTGTCTAAGGCCAATTTGTACTCAGGTCCTCCTGACTCCAGGGCTGCTGCTCTATCCACTGTCTCACATAGCTGCCTTTCTCATAAGAAATTAAGAAAATAAGAAATAGAGGTGGAGCCAAGATGGTAAAGACAAGGATTCACCTGAGTCCTCTCCCAAACCCCTATGAATACCTTGAAATAATGACTCTAAACAAATTCTAAAGAGGCAGAACCCATGAAAAATACAGTGAAAAACTTTTCCAGGCCAAGACAACTTCGAAGTTCAGCAGAAATGATCTGTTACACCAGGGTGAGAGAGGAGCACAATCCAGTACAACCCATTCCAAGGCAAACCAGGCCTCAGAAAACTCAGAGCACTGAATCCATCACTGAATCAATGGCAGCAGTGGTGGTTTTCAGACCACTCGAAGACAACTGAGAAGGTCAGCAGGAAATATCTGTCACACCTGGGTGAGAGGGGAGCACAGTCCAGTGAAGAACATGCCAGTACAGTCCTGGCCCCAGCAAACCATGAACAGGCCTTGGGAAACACTGAACCAGCAGCAGCAGTGGCTGCTTCCAGAGCTCTTAGCCCACAGATGGTAAGGGTTGAACAATTAGTCAGAAGGAGATTACAGTGGTCTCTTTGCTACCACTGAGGAAAGACTCTATTGTTCTGCTCTTACTTGATTCAGAGTCACAGTTCTGAGTGGCAGTCCCAGGGTGAGATGGAGCACCAATACACCAGAGCTTGTGTCCCCAGTGGAGCAGGGACCTTCTTCACACAAAAAGGAGTGTTTATGGTCAGTAAAAGACCAGAGCACATGACAGGAAAGTAGTAAACACCTCTCCTTAGATCACACCACCTTGGAAAAATTGAAAACAATGACGTCCCTAGAAGTATCTCAGAAATCAGCTGGACAAAACCCCTGAATGTTGGGACAGTGGACCCTCCACACTGGAAGCAGAACCCTACTTTGACAAAGAATTAAAAGCTAAGTAATAAACTGGAAAAATGAGCAAACAACAGAAAAAAAATCTGACCATAGAAAGTTACTATGGGGTCAAGGAAGATCAGAACACACATTCAGAAGATAACACAATCAAAGCTCATACTTCAAAAGCCTCCAAGAAAAGTATGAATTCGTCATAGGCCATGGAAAAGCTTAAAAAGGATTTTGAAAATCAAATAAGAGAGATGAAGGAAAAAATGGGAAGAGAAATGAGAGTGGTGAAAGAAAATCATGAAAAATGAGTCAAAAGCTTGGTAATGAAGACACACACACATACACACACACACACACACACACACACACACACACACACACACACACACACAAATACTGAAGAAAATAACATCTTAAAAAGCAGACCAGGCCAAATGGTAAAAGGGATACACAAAGTCATTGAGGAGAAGAATGCCTTAAAAGCAGAATTGGAGCTCTGATTCTTATAATCTAGCCACTGCTCAGATTTCCACAATCTAGCCCACAGCTCAGAGATGCTCAGATTCCTTAAAACTTTGGTTAACATGGTGTATCTTCAATAAACCTTGTTTTTGGCTGAAAGAAAGTTTGGATCAAATTTTTTCAGGCAGGACCCGCATGTCATGATGCTGTGATTCCAGGACCTCTAACCTCTACATCTCCTCATATGGTTCCCTGCACCGGGGAAAAATTGTGTGATACCAAGCTCTTCACCAGCTGTGACTAGAAGGCCCCTGCTCTGGAGCTGACTCCTACTTAGGTTTTGGAAAAGGGCCTTGCCTCTGTGCCTCCTCCCCAGGTCCTTTAGCCTGAGTCAAGGACCACCCAGATGGTGGCCTCAGCCCCAGTCTCAGTGGTATCTTCTTCCCTGACCCCTCCCCCTCCTCTGGTGCCAGCTGATTTTTCCCTTTGCTGGCTGGCAATCCCCAGTCCCTTACAAGAAGTGGGACTTCCTATCTCCCTTCCTCCCTAGCCCCAGTTCCCACAGTGCCTTCAGGACTTTTCCTTCTAAGGGAAGTTCCTGTCTGACCTAATGGGACAATTAGGGTACATGTTCCATTCTCCATTTTAGACCTCATTCAGGTCAAAGAGAATCTGGGGAGATACTCAGAAAATCCCACTAAGTTTAGGGACCTGTCCCTAAAATTCAAGCTTTCTTGGGGTGATTTGCCACCTGTTATGCCACTGAAGAGAAGAGGAGAATCTGGGAACAGGGATAGTTTTGCTACCAATGTCCCACAAAATACCCTCCAAGAACAGCTGCTGTTCCCACTACTGATCCAGGATGGGATTATCAGAAGAGTCAGGATAGAGCAAAGAGAGACCACAAGGTAATTTGCTTGTTAGAAGGACTAAGAACTGCATTTCAAAAGCAAGTAAATTTTCAAAAAGTTAAGGAGCCCCCACCACCAATGCCTCTGGGACTGTGCTCAAGATGTGACCAGGAGGGACATTGGAAGAAGGATTGTCTTCGAGGTTGGAAAAGTGATGGAGTTTCCCCCCAGTACCCCATCTTCCAGTCTTTTCAAGACTGGGAATGACAAGGGAACCTGGGGCTTGGTAGCCCTCCTGCTTTCTCCATCTCTCTGGAAGAGCCCTGGGCAAAAATCAAGGCTGAAGACTAGAGGCAATTCACCTGCATTTGGTAGCAAACAGTGAATATCAGCCAACGTTCCCTCATCATTCCCTGGATGCAGCCTATGCTTGGTTCCAGTCAACCTCCTCTTTGGGACCCCCTTGAGGCAGAGACAGCTCTTCTCCCCTTGCCAGCAGGAAGCAGTTTCAGAAGCCAAGACCTTTGCCCCTCACCCCAAAAGAATTTGGTCCCATTTGTTGGGGGGGGGTTATGATAGGGTTGGAGTCTGGACCCCAGAAAGGAAAAACCCTGGACTTTCCTACATGGTCAAATCTCTGGCATTCACCTGAGGCTATAATCCCATCAACTGGCCTTTCATTGTGGCTACACCCAATCTCCCAGTTCAGTTACCCTTAATCTAGCCTGGCCTTCCTTTGTCTTACTTCCCTATGGCCCCTGGCCATTTCTCACTCTTAATCCTAGCTAGGCTCCATTCTCCCTTGGCCATGAAGTCTATGTTCCAGAAGTTCTGTTCACCCCAGTTTACTGGCCACTCCCAGGTCCCTCCCATAGTCTTTCTGTATATAAGGTCCATCTTGTCTTCATTAAGGTGCTCTGATTCTTATAATCTAGCCACTGCTCAGATTTTCACAATCTAGCCACATAGCTCACAGACACTCAGATTCCTTAAGACTTTGGTTAATATGGCAAATCTTCAATAAACCTTCTTTTTGGCTAAAAAAAAAACAGAATTGGCCAAATGGAAAAGTAAACACAAAAGTTTACTGAAGAAGATAATTCCTTAAAAGGTAGAATTTAGAAAATGGAAGCTAATGTCTTCATAAGAAATCAAGAAACAACAAATCAAAAGCAAAAGAATGAAAAATAGAAAATGATGTGAAATGTTTCATTGAAAAAAATACTGACCTGAAAAATAGATCCAAAAGAGATAATTTTATAATTATTGACCTTCCTGAAAGCCATGATTAAAAAAAAAAGCCTAGACATTATCTCTTAAGGAATTATCAAGAAAAACTGCCCTCATATTCTAACACCAGAGGGTAAAATAGAATTTTTTAAAAAATCCACCAATTACCTCCTGAAAGAGATACCAAAATGCAAATTGCCAGGCATATTAAAGACAAATTCCAAACTTCCCAGGTCAAGCAAAAAATATTGTGAAAAGCCATAAAGAAACAATTCAAGTATTGTAGAGCCACAGTCATGATAGCACAAGATTTAGCAGCTTCTACATCAAAGAATTGGAGGGCTTGGAATATAATATTCCATAGGCAAAGGAGCTAAGATTACAACCAAGAATCAACCACCCAGCAAAACTGAGTATAATCCTTAAGGGGGAACATAGACATTCAATGAATAAAGGACTGTCAAGCATTCTTGATGAAAAGACCAGAGCTGAATAAGAAATATGATTTTCAAATACAAGGCTCAAGAGAAGCACCAAAAGGTAAACTGGAAAAGAAAAACATAAAGGACTTAGTAAGGCTAAACTGTTTACATTCCTACACTGGAAGGTGATACTTGTAACTCATAAGAACTTTCTCATTATTATGGCAGATAGAAGAAGTATATACAGACAGAGGGCACAGGTGTGATTTGAATGTGAAGGGATGATATCTAAAAATAAAATCAAGGAGTGAGAGAGAAGTGTACTGGGAAAAAGGTTAAAGAATAGGTAGAATGGGCTAAATTATCTCACATAAAAGAGGCAAGAAAAAGCTTTTATAGTGGAGAGGAAGAGAGGACAGGTGAAAGGGAGTGAGTGAACCTTACTCTCACCAGAATTGGCTCCAAAAGAGAATAATATACACACTCAGTTGGGTACATAAATCTTTCTTACCCTACAGGAAAGTAGGAGTAAGAGAAATGTAGAGTGGTTGGGGAAGATTGGCAGTGATAGAATGGAGGGCAGATTGGGGGATGGGTAGCCAGAAGCAAAACTCTTTTCAAGAGAGATAGGCTGAAAGGAGAGAGAGAATAGAAAAAAATAGGGTGGGTATATAGGATGAAGGAAAATACATTTAGCAATAGTAACTGTGAAAATAATTTTGAATCAAGTTTCTCTGGTAAAGACCTCATTTCTTAAACATATAGAGAGCTGAGTCAAATTTATAAAAATGAGAGCCATTCCATAACTGAGAAATGATCAAAAGATATGAATAATTTTCAGATGAAGTAATCAAAGCTATCTATAGTCATTTGAAAAAATGCTCCAACTCACAATCGATTGGGGAAATGCAAATTAAAACATTTCTGAGGTACTTCCTCATAACTATTAGATTGGTTAATAGGACAGAAAAGGACAATGATAAACATTAGAGGCAATATGGGGAAAGTAGAATATTGATGCACTGTGTTGCTGGAGTTGTGAACTGATTTAACCAGTCAACCATAGAACAGTTTGGAACTATGCCCAAAGGACTATAAAACCATGTATACCCTTTGACCTAGCAATACCACTACTAGGTCTGTATCCCAAAAGAGACAAAAAACAAAAAAGGATAAGGACTTATATGAACAAAAATACTTATAACAGCTCTTTTCCAGTGGCAAAGAATTGGGAATTGAGGGATATCTATTAATTTGGGAATGGCTGAACAGATTGTGTTATGTGATCATCATGGAATCTTACTTTGCTATAAGAAATGATGAGCAGGATGCTTTCAGAAAAACCTGGAAAGGCACAGCCAAGATGGAGGAGTGGAAGCATGGACTTGCCTGTGCTCTCCCTCAAACACCCTTTAAATACCTCTAAAAAGGGTCTCTGAACAAATTCTGCAGTATTAGAATCCAAAAGAGAGAGAGTGAGGCATATTTCCAGCCCAAGACAACCTGGAAGGTCAATAGGAAAGGTCTATCACACCTGCCTGAGAGAGGAGCTTCCAGTATGTAGGGTGCAGCACAGACCGTGTCTAAGTAAAGCTGGAGCAGGCTTTAGGGGACTGAATCACTGTCAGCTGTGGCAGTTTCTAATCTTTTCAGCCCACAGACTCCATAGACAACTTAGGAGGTCAATGAGAAAGGTCTGTCAGAACTGGGTGAGAGAAAAGCTCAGTCCAACACAGGGCTGCAGGGTGTGCCAATACAGCCCTGGCCCCAGCCCCAGCAAACCAGGAGCAGGCCTTGGGAGTGACTGAATTGGCAGCAGTAGCTGTCAGCAACTGTTCCTAGAGCTATTAGCCCACAGATTGAATGTTTGAAAGTAACCAATTTTGACTTCCAGAATGCAAAATGATAGAGTAAGCAATTAAGTTGCTCTCAGCCTCCTTTATTGACCTTGCAAAATCCAGAGAACATTGCCCCAGAAAAATCTTGAAATAGTGGAGCCAGCAGAAAGATAAGGTGCAACAATTTTTTACCTCAGGAGGTGAGGGGAATTAATGGAAAAGGTTCCCCTTGCTGTGGCTGAAGGGGGCCAGTATTGAAGGGAGATGTCCCAGCAAGCTAGTGGCAAGCCCCACCTGGGCAAACCAGTAACCAGGTTCCTAACCTCCAGCAAAAGAAACCTGGGACAGTGCCCTCTGTGGCCCAGGAATAGAGATCAACTTTAAAAGCCAGAAAAAAAGGCAAACAACATAAGCAACACAGAAAAACAATGAGCATAGAGAAGTATCTTGGTGAAAAGGAAAATCAAAACACAAATTCAGTAAAGGACAACATTGTCAATATACACGCATCTGAAACCTCGGAGAGGAATATTCACTGGTTTCAAGCCCAAAAAGCCTTCTTGGAAGAGATCAAGAAGGATTTTAAAATTCAAATAAGGTATATAGAAGAAAAATTGAGCAATTCCTTAAAAATACAGTTAACAAAATGGGGAAAAAATACACTAAAGAAGACAACTTCTTAAAAAGTAGAATTAGCCAAATGGAAGAGGAGGCACAAAAACTCCCTGAAGAGAAGAACTCCCTAAAAAGTAAAATGGGCCAAATGGAAAAGGAGGTACAAAAGCTAACTGAAGAAAACAATGCATTAAAAATTAGAATTGGGCAATTGGAAGCCAATGACTCTATGAGAAATCAAGAATCAACCAAACAATCATCAAGGAAAACTGCTTTGAGGCCCTAGAACCAGAGGGTAAAGTAGTCATTGAAAGAATCCACTGAACACTTCCTGAAAGAGATCCCAAATTGAAAATACCAAGGAATATTGTATCCAAATTCCAGGACTGTCAGGTCAAGGAGAAAATACGGCAAGCAGCCAGAAAGAAACAACACAAGTATTGAGGAATCACAGTCAGTATTACACAGGACCTTGCAGCTTCTACACTAAAATACTGGAGGGCTTGGAATATGATATTCTGTAAGGCAAAGGAGCTTGGATTACAACCAAGCAAAATGGAGCAAAAGCTTTCAGGGGAGATGGACATTAAATGAAATAAGGGACTTCCAGACTTTCCTGACGAAAAGACCAGAATTCAATGAAAAATTTGATCTTCAAATACAAGGCTCAAGTGAGGGATAAAAAGGTAAAGAGGAAAGCAGAAAAAAAAAACCTGTTATTCAATAAATGTAAGCTATTTACATCCCTGCATGGGAAAATGATACTTACAGCTCTTGAGGACTGTATCTTTATTACAACACTTAGAAGGGATATACATGGATAGAGCAGGTGGGTTTAAGTTGACTTTGGTGTGATGATAAAAAAAAAACCAAATGAAGTGGTGAAAAGAAACTGGAATGGGAGAAGTGGAAAGGAGCAGGCAGAAAAGGGTAAACTATGTCACATGAAGAGGCACAAAGACATTAGAGTAAAGGGAAAGAAGGGAAAAGGAAAGAAAGTAACATTGAACTTTACTCTCATCTGATTTGGCTCAAGGAGGGAATAACATACTCAGATAGGTATAAAAACCTAACTGGCCATATAGGTAGTAGGAGGGGAAAGGGGAAAGAAAAGGGAAGGGGTGATAGAAGGGAGAGAAGATGTAGTAAGGGAAAAGGGAAAGAAAAGAGAGGGAGATGATAGAAGGGAGGACAGACTGAGGGAGGCAGTAGTCAAAAGCAAAACTCTAGAGAGGAAGGAAAGGGAAAAAGGAGAAAGAAAAGCATAAATGGGGAGGAATATAATGGAGAGAAAGACACAAATAGTAATCATAACTGTGAATGTGAATGGGATGAACTCTCCTATGAAACAGAAGTGGATAACAGAATGGATTAAAAAGCACAATCCTACAATATGTTGTTTACAAGAAACACATCTGAAACAGAGGGATACACACACAAAAAAACAGGGATAGCAATTGTGATCTCATACAAAGCTAAAGCAAAAATAGATCTTGTTAATAGAGACAAGGAAAGAAACTACATCCTGCTAAAAGGTGCTATATACAATGAAGTTATATCATTATTAAACATATATGCACCAAGTGGTATAGCATCCAAATTCAGAAGTAAAAGAAGTTACAGGAAGAAATAGACAGCAAAACTATAGTACAGGGGTACTTCAACCTCCTTTTCTCTGAGCTAGATAAATCTAACCACAAAATAAACAAAAAAGAAGTTAAGGAGGTGAATAGAATTTTAGAAAAGTTAGATGCGGTAGACCTCTGGAGAAAATTGAGTGAGGATAGAAAGGAATATACATTTTTATCAGTGGTGCATGGCATCTACCCAAAAATTGACCATGTACAAGGGCATAAAAACCTCACAATCCAATGAAGGAGAGAAGAAATGTAAAAGCATCTTTTTCAGATCATGATGCAATAAAAAATCATATGTAATAAAGGGCCATGGAAAGATAGACAAAAATTAATCGGAAACTAAATAATCTAATCCTAAAGATTAGTGGGGTCAAACAAGAAATCACAGAAACAACCAACAACTTCATCCAAGAGAATGACAATAATGAGATAATGTACCAAAACTTATGGGATGCAGCAAAAGCAGTTCTTAGGGGGAGTTTTATACCTCCAAATGTTGACATGAATAAAATAGAGAAAGAGATTAATGAATTGGGCAAGCAACTGAAGAAGCTAGAAAAAGAACAAATCCCCAATTAAATACCAAATTAGAAATACTGAAAACCAAAGGAGAGACTAATAAAATTGAAATTAAGAAAAATATTTAATTAATAAATAAAACTAGAAAACTAACAAAACTAAGGCAAAAACAATAAAATAAACAAACCTTTGGTTAATTCGATTTTTTAAAAATGAAGAAAACCAAATTACCAGTATCAAAAATGAAAACGGTGAATTCACCATCAATGAAGAGGAATTTAAAGCAATATTTAGGAACTATTTTGCCCAACTGTATGCCAATAAATTTGACAATTTTAGTGAAATGAATGAATATTTACAAAAGAAATAAATTGCCCAGATTAATAGAAGAGGAAGTAAAATATTTAAATAACCCCATCTCAGAAAAAGAAATTGAACAAGCCAGCAATGAAATCCCTAGGAAAAAATCTCCAGGGCCAGATCGATTTACGAGTGAATTCTATCAAACATTTAAAGAACAATTATTTCTAATAGTACTTAGATTATTAGAGAAAAAAAGGTGAAGAAGGAGTCCTACCAAAATTTTTTACGACAAATTTGTGGTGTTAATACCTAAACCAGGAAGGGCCAAAACAGAAAAATAAAAATACAGAGCAATTTCCCTAATGAAAATAATCGCAAAACTTTTAAATAAAATATTAGCAAAAAGATTACAGCAACTTATCATGAGAATAATACACTATGACCAGGTAGGATTTATAACAAGAATGCAAGACTGGTTCAATACTAGGAATACTAGGAAAACTATCAGCATAAGTGACCACAGAAACAACAAAACTAACAGAAATTGATTTATTGATTTATTATTGATTATCTCAATAGATGCAGAAAAAGCTTTTGACAAAATACAACACCCATTTCTATTAAAAAGACTAGACAGCATAGAAATAACTGGAGTCTTCCTTAAAATAATAAGTAGCATCTACCCAAAACCTTCAGCAAATATCATATGTAATGGGAGAAAGCTAGAAGCATTTTCAATAAGATCAGGGGCGAAACAAGAATGTCCATTATAACCACTGCTATTCAATAAGGTACTAATGTTAGCTTTAGCAAAAGAGAAGAAAAAGTAATTGAATGAATTACAATAGGCAAAGAAGAAACAAAGCTATCATTCTTTGCAGATGATGTGATGATACACTTAGAGAATACTAGAGAATCAAAAAAAACTTACTTGAAATAATAAATAACTTTAGCAAAGTTGCAGTATATAAAATAAACCCACATAAATCAGCGTTTCTGTATATTACTCACAAAGCCCAGTAACAAGAGACAAAATGAGAAAATTCATTTGAAGTTACTGTGCACATTATAACATATTTAGGAGTCTGCCTGCCAAAACAAACCCAGGAACTATATGAATACAATTACAAAACACTTTTCACACAAATAAAGTCAGATCTAAATAGTTGGAAAAAGCATCAGTTGCTCATGAACAGGTCAAGCTAATCTAATTAAAATGAAAATTCTACCAAAGTTAATTTGTTTATTCAGTGCCACACCAATCAAACTACCAAAAATGTTTTATGAAGCTAGAAAAATAATAACAAAATTCATCTGGAAGAACAAAAGTTCCAGAATATCAAGGGAACTAATGAAAAGAAATGCCGGGGAAGGTGGCCTTGCCATACCAGATCTTAAATTGTATTATAAACAGCAATCATTAAAACTACTTGCTACTGGTTAAAAAATAGAGTGGTGGATCATTGGAATAGATTAGGTACGCAAGACACAGTAGTCAATGATTATAGTAATTTACTATTTAATAAACCCAAAGACCCCAGCTTCTAGGATACGAATCCATATTTTACAAAAACTGCTGGGAAAAATGGAAAATAATATGGCAGAAACTAGGCATAGACCAACACCTTATACCATATACCAAAATAAAGTCAAAATGGGTACATGATTCAGATATAAAGATTGATACTATAAGCAAAGTAGGAGAGCAAGGAATAGTTTACCTTTCAGATCTATGGAGAATGGAAGAATTGGTGACCAATCAAGAGATATGAACATTATGAAATGCAAAATAGATAATTTTGATTACATTGAATTGAAAAGGTTTTTTTGCATAAACAAAGCAAATGCAACCAAGATTAGGAGGGAAGCAGAAAACTAGAAAAGAATTTTTATAACCAGTAATAAAGGCAAATTTATAAGAATACAAGTCATTTCCCAATTGTTAAATGGTTAGAGGATATGAACAGGCACTTCCCAGATGAACAAAGTAAAGATATCTATAGTCATGTGAAAAAATGTTATAAATGATTATTGATTAAAGAAATGCAAATCAAAGGGATTCCAAGGTATTGCATCGCACCTATCAGGTGTGTTAACATGCAAAACAGGAAAATGATAAATGTTGGAGAAGATGTGGGGACATTGGAACACTAAAGCATTGTTGGTGGAGTTTTGAAATGATCCAACCATTTTGGAGAGCAATTTGGAACTATGCATAAAGGTCTATAAAACTGTGCATGCCCTTTCACCCAGTAATGACACTTCTAAGACTGTAACCCAAAGAGATCGTACGAATGGGAAAAGGACCCTCACATACAAAATTATTTATAGCCCCTTTATGTAATGGCAAAGAATTGGAAATTGAGGGGATGTCCATCAATTGTGGAATGACTGAATAAATTGTGGTATATGAACATAATGGAATATTATTGTGCTGTAAGAAATGATGAGCAGGCAGACTTCAGAAAAACCTGGAAAGACTTTTATGGACTGATGCTGAGTGAATTGAGCAGAACCAGGAAAACATTTTAAATAGTGACAGCCACATTGTGTGATGACTAACTCAGATTTGGCTCTTCTCAGAGAAAGAACTATGGAGTATGAATGTAGATAGAAGCTTACTATTAGCTCTTTTTTTTCCCTTCTGTTTTGTTTTGTTTCTCCTTTCTTCTTCCTATTTGTTATAATTCTTCTTTACAACATGACTAATGTGAAAATATGTTTAATAAGAATGTATATGTAGAGCCTTTATCTGATTGCACACCATCTTGGGGAGGCAGAATGGGAGGGAGGGAGACAAAATTTAAAACTCAGAAGTTTATGGAAATGAATGTTAAAAACTAAAAATCAATTAATTAATTAAAAAAATTAAAAAACTGCTACACATAATGGGGGGAAAAAAAGGAAAACCTGGAAAGAATTGCATGAGCTGATGTAAAGTGAAATGTACTGTACACAAAGTAACAGCAATATTGTAAGATGATCAGCTGTGAAAAACTTAGCTATTCTTAGCAATGCAATGATCCAAGACAATTCTGAAGGGATTATGACGTTAAATATTATTCATCCCCAGAGAAAGAACTGATGGTGTCTGAATACATATTGAAACGTACTTTTTAACTTTATTTTTCTTAAGATTTTTTTTTCCTTTGGTCTGTTTTCTTTCATAGCATAACTATTAAGGAAATGTTTTGCATGACTAAATATTTATAATCTATATTGAATTGCTTACCTTCTCAGTGGGGATGAGGGTGGGGAGGGAGGAAGGAAGAGAATTTCAAACTCAAAAGTTTTAAAAACAAATGTTAAAAATTGTTTTTATATGTAACTGGAAAAATAAAATACTAAATAATTATGTGTGTGCGTGCATGTGTGTGTGTGTGTGTGTGTGTTAAGAAATGACCTGACCATTGGTAGCACTGATGGTTTTTGGGAATGAAAGCCTTTGTCCAAGAAGTCCTTTAAATTCTCATTTTCTAAGATTTTACATATACAGCTATCCCCATCATCCAAAAGGCACCAACGTTTGATATTTTGCTAAGCCCTCTATTGAAGAATTTGGAGACGAAAGCTAAACTCAGAAAATCTGTATTTCTTGAATGTCCACTGTGGTATACATGGAATGGTAGACCTGAAAGGGTCCTCAGAAGTCATTTAGTAGAACCATTTTACTTATGACAAATGAAGAAAACAAGGCCCAGTTATAATAGATTGTTTGTCTAGGGTCATACAATTAGGTGAAAACAGGTCATAGGAGGACAGGATGATAAACTTAGAGCTCAAAGGGACCTCAAAAGTCATGTATTCAAAACATTTTTTTTCTAGTTGAGGAACTAAGGCCAATCTATAGAAATTAAGGGACATTTAAGTTGCACAGTGGATAGAGTGCTGGGCCTGAAGTCAGGAAGTATTATCTTCCTAAGTTCAAATCTGATCTTAGACACTTAGGTATGCGATTCAGTTCAAGTCATTTATTCCTGTTTGCCTCAACTCCTCATCTCTACAAAATAAGCTGCAGAACAAAATGGCAAACCATTCCAGTGTCTTTGCCAAGAAAACTCCAAACTGGGTCACAAAAGGTTGGACACAACTGAAAAAACTGAACAACAGTAACAAAAATAGAGATTAAGCCAATGGCATGCAGGTAGTAAGCAGCAAAGGAGGAATTGAACCTGGATCTTGTGACTCTAATCCAGTTTTGTTTTCACTGTACTATAGTTGGGAATTCACTTCTCATAACTCCCACATTAGTGTTCTTTTATTAACATTCTGCTATATACTTCTTTTTAATAGTATTGTTCTGATGATACTATATAACTAAGAGTTATAGAATACTGCAGTCTAAAAAGTAAAAGCTGAAGGTCACCCAAAAGGTAATGGTAATACTCTCATGGTGGCTGTGACTGTGTTGCAACCAGGCATATACTGGAGCCAGTAATTCCTTCATCCCTTCCTTCCTTTGTTTCTCTCTCTCTCCCATTTTCCTCTCTCCTTTTCCCCTTTTTGCCATCCTTCCTTCCTGCTTTCCTTCCTGTGCTGAAGGTTGGATACATATCTTGAAAGATGGCTACAATGTATAAGAATCATCAAATATTAGAGAGTTAAGGATTCTCAAAGACCACTTAGTTCAACTTTTTCATTCATAAGGATGAAGGCATAGAGGCCCAGAGATAAGAGAAGGCCACATGAATAATTCAAATTGAATTGGTAGCCAAGTGAAGACTAGATCCCAGTTCTTTACTCTAATTCCTGGTTCTCAAAACATGACATTAGGCAATTTATATATGCAAGTGCTCTGAACCAAAGCTGTAATTGCAATGAAAAAAAAATAACTGCGGCAGTATTTCCTTGTTTAGAACCTAGTTTGATGTTTTGTCTTCAAAGTTACATAAAATTTTGTGGGCCCCGCTAGCACACAATCTTGATCTGAGGAGAAGTCACCCTCAGTAGTCCTAAAAGACTGTCAGAAAAGTGTGAAAAGCTCTAACTTGCTAGATTCATCAAGGTTCTTGGTACTTTGATGTCTTAAAATTCATGTTGTGATCTGGCTTTTAGAATTCTGGTAGATTAAGACCTAAACCCTGACTGATTTCCTTTAGCAATATTAAGCATTGTCCTGCCAGACCTTGCAATTTAGAAAATCAAAGCTGAAAGAAACTTGCAAACATGGAACAATTTCAGAGCTAGAAGGAACTCTAGAATATAGAGCACCAAAGTTGGAAAGAGCTTTAGAAATCATTTAGTTCAACTTCCTTTTTTTTTCTTTGGTTGTTCTTTTTTTTTTTATAAATTTCTTTTTACTTACAAACTTCATCATTGAAAAACACAAGCATTTCCATAAATAAAGAAGACAAGACAAGTATGTGTTAAGACGGAAAGAGATTTGTCAGAAACCACAGAGTAAGCTAAGATAAATGGATCTGAAATCTAGGTCTCTTACTATCTAGAGTTATACCTGATAAACTGGACTTCCTTTATATCAGAATCAAGTGTATTTTGGTGTAATAGGACTGCAGGGTACTGGTAGACCCTCCAAATTCTCTTTCATCAATTGCCTTTGTATTACCTAGGTACCTGATGTTTAAATGCCTAGTCTTGTGATCTTTATATTAATTTTATTTCACAAAAATCTTCTTTAAGAAAAAAAAATAATCACTCCAGAAGAGGGATTGGTGGAGGAAGAGTAAGTAAGGGATAAAAATGTGAAGGTTCAAGCTTCATCTGAATTTTTCATTTTCTTTCAATGTTGAGGTGTTATACTTTCTCAAATTACCTTTCTCTCAGGCGATACATTATTTAATTTTATGAGATATTCACATTACTATCATTTTTGTAAAGACTCCAGAAAATTATCCTCATTCACCTGACTATCCCCATGACCACATATGCACAAAGAAAATAGAAGACCATTGAGGAGACAGACTATTTGAGTTTTACCTCTGCATCCTCAGTGCATGACACATATTAGCTGGCATTTATATAGTGCTTTAAGATTTGCAAAGTATTGCACATATTTTATTTCATTTGATCCTCACAGCAAACTTGTGAAGCAGGTGCTATTATTATCCCCACTTTACAGAGGAGAAAACTAAGATTGGGGGAGGTTATGGGTAACCTGCCCAGGGTCACACAGATAGTAAGCGTGTGAGATCAGTTTTTGAATTCAGGTCTTCCTGACTCTAAGCTCATAGCTCTTATCCACTGAGCCATCTATGTAATTTCATAATAGATTCTTATTGTTATTCCTCAGCTAAATCCTGTTTGGATGCCTCCTCACATAAAAGTATGAGTTCTTTAAAAAGAACCTTAGGTTCTTTTTAAAAATGCTATTTTAGTTGCTATCTTTTAGCTTTATGTTAGGGCAGCTAAGTGGCACAGTGGATAGAGACCTTGTCTTGGAGTGAGGAAGGCCTGAGTTCAAATTTGGCCTCAGATACTTACTAGCTGTGTGACCTTGGGCAAGTCACTTAACCTAGTTTACCTCAGTTTCCTCATCTGTAAAATGAGCTGGAGAAGGAAATGGCAAACTGCTCTAATCTTTGCTAAGAAAACCCCAAGTGGTGTCACAAAGAGTCAGAAGTGATTGAAACAACCAAATAACAAGAGGTTTTATGTTACCTTCATTTTCACATATATCCCTTCCCCCTTCCCACTGTGGCAAGGCTCATAAAAAATAAAGATTAAGAAGAGGGACAAAAATATTTTAGTAAAAACATCCAACACATCAACTATATCTGAAAGCTTATGAAAAATCCCACATCCCTAGTTCTTTACCTCTGCAAAGAGGGGAACAAGGTAAATTTTCTTAATTATTTCCCATGGTAAACCAGATCATTACAAAGAGCTCAGTTATATTTATTGTTTTCTTTCCCTTTACATTATTATATATATTACTATTGGTTTTTTCGGTTCCATTTATTTCACTTTGCATACCAATCTATATGTCTCCCTATGCTTCTCCAAGCTCTACAAATGTGCCCTTTCTAATGGTGCAGAAATATCCCATTACATTTGTGTACAGGAACTTGTTTCCCCATTCTCTAAATGATTGGCATCTATTTTGTTTCTGGTGGATTTTCGTTTTGGTTTAAGTGCTAAAAAGTGCTGCTATGGAGATTGTGTTGCATAGAGGTTCTTCATTTCTGCTTTTTAGCTCCTTAGCATATATCTTAGCAAGCATTGCTTTAAGAAAGACATTAATTGAAAATCTATAGATAAACATGATGGCTAGCATGCTTTGAAGTTTGTATTCTAGTTGTGGTAGAGAGGGAGTTGAGGGAGAAAGGAAGAGGAAGTAGATGTCAGGGATTCACTTTTTAGCTACAACTCACAGGACCATGAACTAAATTGTAAGAAAGCTACAACCTATCTCAGGTTTAAGATTATCTGCATGGACAAAATCATAGATCCCTGAAGGTTTATGTATCATTTTGGAGATTTAAAGGGCAATGGAGAAGTGGTGAGTATACATGAAACAAAACAATTTACTAGTAATAATCTGTATTAGAGGAGAGGTGTCAAAGACATCCAAGAATATGGGATAGAAAAAGGCACTGGACATGGAATAAGAAAGACCTAGGTTCAAATCCTGCCTTAGACATTTGCTAGCCTTGTGACCTTGGGCATGTCAGTTCATCCACCTGTGTATCAGTTTTCTCATCTACAAAATAATGATTTAGATTCTATGACCAGCCAGTTTGTCAACAGTTATTAAGTATACACTATGTGTGTATGTATATGTACATATATATATAAACATATATGTGTATGTACACACACACACACACACACACACACACACACACACACACACACACATATATATGTTCAGCTGAAATCCAAAATTCTACAAGAGGCCTTTCCTGGTTTCCCAGCTGCTATAGCCTTCTCCTTTCAGATTACCTTTATTTAGAAGTATGATAATAAATGTTTAATAATTGGCTCTTGAGGAAAAAAATGTGCCTTTGCTACACTTTTAAGTTTAATCTTTATTCTCAATCACTTTCTCAAATTTAAATAGTGAAAAAAAACCCAATAAATCAAATCCTATGTTCACCTTTAACGTTTACCTGGCATTCAGCTCTCACCTGTGATTCCAAGAAGCTGTAGCATGTGAAGTGGCCACAGCCCAGTAAACTGTCTCTGCAGATGGGCTAAACCACATTGACAGTAACTAATGGATCTTAAACTCATACACACATACTTCGTCTTCCCTTCTCCCTCACACACCCTTTACCACAATTAGAATACAAACTTCAGAGCATGCTTATCTATAGATTTTCAATTAATGCCTTTCTTAATTCATTGCCTCCTAACATATATGCTAAGGAGCTAAAAAGAAAAGATAAAGAACCTCTGTGTAACACAATCTTCATAGCAGCACTTTGTAGCACTTACTCACCTATATGCACACATGCATATAAGAACACATATACAGATACGTATACATATACATCTATATGTATATGTGCATATATGTGTATATATGTATATATAACTTTTTATTTCAATTGCATGTAAAATGTCAACTTCTTTTTTAATTTTGAGTTCCAAATTCTCTCTCTCTCTCTCTCCTTCCTTCCCCTCCCCCTTCATTAAGGAGGCAAGCAATTTCATATAGGTTATATATGTGTGGTCATGCAAAATATATTTACATATTAGTCATGTTGTGAAAGAAAAATAGACCCAAAAAACCATAAAGAAAATTTTTAAAAAATATGTATCTATCTGCATTCAGACTCATCAGTTGGTTCTCTGGAGGTGGATAATGTTTTTCATTTTGAGGCCTTCAGGATTGTCTTAGATCATTTTATTATTGAGAATAGTTAAGTCATTAATAGTTTATCATTATACAAAATCTCTGTTACTGTGTACAGTGTTCTCCTTTGCATCAGTTCATGTAAATCTTTCCAAGTTTTCCTGAAAGCATCCTGTTTGTATTTCCTGTAGCGCAATATTATTGCATCACAATCGTAGACCACAACTTGTTCAGCCATTCCCCAATTGATGGTCACTTCCTCAATTTCCAATTCTTTGCCACCACAAAAAGAGCTGCTATGAATATTTTTGTACATAGAGCTCTTTTTTCTTTTTTTAAATCTCTTTGGAAGACAGACCTATTAGTGGTATTGCTGAGTCAAAGAGTCTGTGCAGTTTTATAGCCTTTTAAGTATATTTCCAAATTTTTTTCTGCAGAATAGTTGCATAAGTTCATAACTCTACAAACAGTGCATTAGTTCATAATTTTCCCACATCCCTGCCAATATTTATTACTTTCATTTTCTGTCATATTAAGCAATCTGAGAAATGTGAGTTGGTACATCAGAGTAATTTTAACTTACATTTCTCTAATCAGAAGTGATTCAGAGCATTTTAACATGATTATACTTAGCTTTAATTTCTTTATCTGAAAACTGCCTGTTCATATGCTTTGAACATCTATCAATTGAGAAACGATATATTCTTATACATTTTACTCCATTCTCTATATATTTAAAGAATGTGACCTTTATCAGAGACCTCTCTGTACAACCAACTTCTCCACCAGTTTTCTGCTTTCTTTCTAATCTTGGCTGCATTGGTTTTGTTTGTAAAAAATGTATAATTTAATGTAATTAATATTATCCATTGCATATTCATTAATGCTCTCTGGTTTTCCCAGCAGTTGCTTTCAAACAGTGATTTGTTGTCCCCCAAACTCAGAGCTTTGTGTTTATCAAACACTAGATTACTATGGTCATTTACTGCTGTGTGCTGTGTACTGTGTACTTAATCTGTTCTACTGATCAATCACTCTATTTCTTAGCCAGTAGCAGATTTCTTAACCAGTACCTTCCTTCACATTTTTTTTCTATTGATTCCCTTGATATTCCTGGATTTTTGTTCTTCTAGATAAATTTTATTGTTAGGTATTCTAGCTTTATAAAATAATTTATAGTAATGTGATTGGTGTGGCACTGAATAAGTAAATAAATTTAGGTAGGATTGTCATTTTTAGTCTCTTGGCTCAGCCTACCCATACCTGAATAATATTTTTCCAATTGTTTAGCTCTGACTTTATTTGTATGAAAAGTGTTTTGCGACTGTGTTCGCATAGCTCTTGAGTTTATCTTGGCAGGTAAACTCCCAAGCATTTTATATTGTCTACAGTTATTCAAATGGAATTTCTCTTTATATCTCTTGTGCTGGATTCTGTTAGTAATATGTAGAAATGCTGATAATTTATGTGGGTTCATTTTATATACTGCAACTTTGCTAAGATTATTAATGTTTCAACAAGTTTTTTTTGTTATTTCTCTAAGATTCTCTAAATATGCTATCATATCATTGACAAAAAGGGATAGTTTCATTTCCTCCTCACCTATTCTAATTCAGTGAATTGCTTTATCTTCTTTTATTGCTATAGCCAGTATTTCTAGTACAATACTGAATAATAATGGTGATAGTGGACATACTTGCTTTACCCCTGACATTTTTGTTTAAATTTCTAGTTTATTCTCATTAGAAACAATTATCATTCGTGGTTTTAGGCAGATAGTACTTATCATTTAAAGAAAGCTCCATTTATTCCTATGCTCTCTACTCCTTTTGATGGAAATGGGTGCTGCATCTTATCAAAATCTTTTTCTGTGTCTATTGAGACAATCATTTGATTTTTGTTGGTTTTGTTATAGATGTGGTCACTTATGCTGATAGTTTTCCTAAGATTGAACAAGTCCTGCATCCCTGGTCATAGTGTTTGATCCTCATGATATATTGCTGTAATTTTTTTGTTAGTATTTTATCTAAAAATTTTGCAGCAATATTCACTAGGGAAACTTATCTATAGAGTCGTTCTCTCTTTTTGTTCTTCCTAGTTTAGGTATCAGCACTATATTTGTGTCATAAAAATAATTTGGTATAACTTTTTCTTTGCCTATTTTTCCCAAATAGTTTATATAGAACTGGAACTTAATTATTCTTTAAATTTTTCATAAAATTCAGTTGTAAATCCATATGGTCCTGGGATTTTTTTTCCTTAGGGGGCTTATCGATGACTTGTTAAAATTATTTTTTTATATAGGGTTATTCAAGTATTCTATTTCATCTTCTGTTAATCTGAACAATTTATATTTTTTGTTAATATTCATCCATTTCACTTAGATTGTTAGATTTAATGGCATATAATTGGGCAAAATAACTTCTAAAATTGTTTTAATGTCCTCTTCATTAGTGGTGAATTTAGCTTTTTCATTTTTGTACTGGTAATTTGGTTTTCTTCTTTCTTTTTTTTAATCAAATAAACAATGGTTAAACTATCTTAGTGGGTTTTTTCCCCCATAAAAACAGATCTTAGTTTTATTTATTAGTCAAATGCTTGTTTTTTTAACTTTTAATGCAATTAAACTCTCCTTTGTTTTTCAGGTTTTCCAATTTGGTGTTTAATTGAGGAATTTTAATTTATTCTTTTTGTAGTTTTCTTTTTTTAGTTTCATGCTCAATTCATTGATATGGGCTTTATTTTTTAGATGAAAGCATTTAGATATATTTTTTCAACTAAATATTGCTTTGGCCACATCCATACAGCTTGGTATGTAGCCTCATTGCTATCATTCATTTTAAAGAAATTTTTGACTGTTTCCATGATTTGTTCTTTTTCCCACTCATTTCTAAAAATTAGATTATTTAATTTCCGATTAATTTTTAATCCTTGTTTTCAGGGACATTTATTGAATGCACTTTTTGTTGCATTATTATCTGAAAAATATGAATTTAATATTTCTGCTTTTCTGCATGTGGTTGTGAAGTTTTTATGCCCTAATACATGGTCAATTTTTGTATCAGTGTCATGTACTGCTGAGAAACAGGAATATTCCTTTCTACTCCCATTCAGTTTTCTCTAGAGGTCTATCATATGTAACTTTTCTAAAATACTATTCATCTCCTTATCTTCTTTATTTTTTCTAATTTTTGTTAGCTTTACCTATTTCTGTAAAAAAGAAATTTGAAGTACCCCACTAGTATGTCTATTTCCTCCTTTAAATCATTTAACTTTTCCTTTAATAATTTGGATGCTACACCATTGGTGCAAACAATTTTAATATTAATGTTATTTCATTGTCTAGGGTACTTTTTAGCAAATTGTAATTCCCCTGTTTATCTCTTTTAATTAGATCTATTTTTTTTTGCTTTTGCTTTGAGATCATGATTGCTCCCTGATTTTTTTTTCAGTTTAGCCAAAGCATAATTTATTGTGTTCCAGCCTTTACCTTTATTTTTTGTGTATTTCTACATTTCAAGTATATTACTCATAAAAAACATATTGGATGGTTCTGGTTTTTAACCAACTCTTCTATCCACTTCTGTGTTTTAGGTGAGTTCATCCTATTAACATTCACAGTTATGATTACTAACTGTGTAGTCTCCCTATCCTCCTCATCCTCCTTATCCTCCTAGTCCTCCTCCTCCTCTTCCTCCACCTCTTTCTTCTTCTTCTTCTTCTTCTTCTTCTTCTTCTTCTTCTTCTTCTTCTTCTTCTTCTTCTTCTTCTTCTTCTTTTGTCTTTCTCTCTCTCTCTCTCTCTCTCTCTCTCTTCTCTCTCTCTCTCTCTGTCTCTCTGTCTCTCTCTCTCTCTGCCTCTCTGTCTCTCTCTCTTTCTCTCTCTCTCTCTCAATTCCATGGCCTGTTGTTGCCTTGTTGGGGCACATTCTATGCTGCCATATCCTGTACTTAACTGAGCTCCACTCTCACCCCAGTAACAATGATCTTTTTTGCTGACATTCTAAGTTATTTTGGACTGGACCCTTTGCACCCTTTCTTTTTGTTGTTTCTGATGTTCTAAAGTTCAATTTGAAGTATTATTTTAACCTTGTTTTAGAGGGGAATTTGGTAGAGTTTAGGTGAGTCCCTGCCTTTACTGTGCCATCTTGGACTCATCTATGTATTAAATTAAGCTTGGAAAACTAAGGGATGAAAGTTAGAGGGCAGAACATTCCAGCCATGGGGAACAGTCAATGCTGGAGGGAGGCAGGACATGAAGTGGTGGTTTTGAAGAAGTACAGGTTATAAATATATGATCCTATGCAATGGAAAAGGAGATGTTCCAGTAATGCAGTGTGGAGGAGTGACAACTGCTGGACAGTTAATGTAGCCCTTGAAATATTAACAGAATTAGAGTAAGGCCTTTGTATCTTCAGTGGTTCATTTGTGGAAGATTTACAAAAGAACACAGATTAGAAACCACACAGGAGAGGGTGGCTTGAATCTATAAGTATTAATTCCTCAGAACCATCTGAGACAGGGGGAAGGTAAATCAGCTAGGTTTTCCTAAGCAGCTACATAGCATTTCTTTAAACATTATTGATGAGTCATGTTTATATTATCTACGTTCCCTGATATATAGGCTACCACTTCTCAGAGAGCCATCCTTTATAACAAAGAATAAACAAAAAAGGAAATAATGTTCAGAAAAACTAACAAATTGAAAAAAATGACATTATATACAGTGTTCCACACACATAGTAACCTACTTCTGCAAAAGAGTGGGGAGAAGTACCTTTAAGTATCGTTTTCAAACCTAACAAAAGTTTAAGAAATGGTTCTCAGAAAAGCAAAACTTATTTTCATCTCCATCTCAGGAAAGGGTAATTTCTGTGAGCAAAGCCCGTATGAAACACTGGTCACAGGGACATATTCATTTTGAATGGGAATATCTGTTGACATCTCCCCAGGAGAAAGGATGAGAAAGTGCTATTACCTTTAGATCTAAGCTGAGACAGCAGCATGAAATCATATGGACACTCTAAGGCTATCTTCCCCAAAGAGTTTCATTTTATATAAATTGCAGGAAACCTGACATGCACATTAAAATTTACAATGGTTGAGTGAGAGTAAAGAAAAAAAAGAGAGAGAGACAAACACTTTGAGTAATAACATCCATTATCACCTGATAGTTATTTCTTACCCACTCCTTGAAGGCACTTCCTAATATGAATTTTCAAGGCCAACTAAAATACTGCATTTTCTTTTGTTATTTTTTAAATCCTTTTGTCATTTCTGAGACCACTCTTCCCTTCCCCTCTCATCCTCCCCACCCCCACCATCCCAAGCTTTCCTTGTGAAAAAGGAAAACAAGCAAACTTATCCAATACAATGACCAATCTGGCAATGTATAAAGTATTTTACCTGAGAAAAGCCCCAACTTTCTGCTGTGAGGAAAGAGTATGTTTCATTATCTGTCTCTGGAAATTTCATTGCTTTTCCAGTTACTCAAAGTTTGGCTTCCTAAAATATTGCATTAGACTAGAGAAAGTTATTTCAACTGCAGGAGAGATCAGATTAGTATTAAATCACAACTCTTTCTGTATGTTTCCTATTTATATTAGTTCCTAACACTTAACTCTTTTCAGTCAATCTACAGTACTTCATTAGCAAAGCCTTTGGGAGACTTATCCTTGGGTGCAATGCTGCTACATTGTCTACCCCGTTAAGTTCATAGAGTATCTTTCTGAATTCCAGAAAATCACTTATACCATAATAACTCAGCAGCTTTTCTTACTTTATTATGGCTCAGGGAAAACAGGTGGGAATAATCATCAGAATCAAGTATTATACTGTAGCCTACTCTCAGTGAAGGAGTAAAGGGAAACATTTTTAATTTGTTTTTAATTAAGCCTTTAACAAACAGCAGTTGTCTACTATATACAGAATGTTGTGCTAGATGATGAGAGATCAAAAGAAAATGACTCCTTCTTAGTTTCCTTTTTTCCTCTTAATTATGGGTGTCCTCAAAACTCTGTCTTTGGCCCTCTTCCCACTTTCCACTCTATCCCTTGTTGAGTTAATTCATTCTTATAGTTTCAATTACCACCTGCAAGCATATGACTCCCAAGTCTCTATCTTGATCTTCAAACTCTCTCCCAGAGCTTCAAGATATTGAAATGTGTCTTGAATTGTTCAGTCCTACATTTTCAATGGCCAAAATTCCAACTGCATATTCCCTAATCTTAAGTTCAACATGTCTGACACTTCTTCTGAAACCTGGCTCTCCTAATTTCTCAATTCATGCTGCTAGTATCAACATCCTCCCATTGACCCACATTCTAAGGCCTAGACTTCTCTGTGGCTCTTCCCACATACAGTCAGTTGTTGTTGTTGGTGGTGGTGGTGATGGAGTGTGTGTGTGTGTGTGTGTGTGTGTGTGTGTGTGTGTGTGCGCGCGCGCGCGCGCGCGTAAGACTGGATCTCTGATTTCATTGCAATAGGGAACTCCAGGAGAGGAAACAAATACTCTGGAATTTTTTTTATCTTAAAGATGTGTCTGTGGGTACTGAAGGGTTAAAGACTTCCAGAAGGCCACACAGCTAATATGTATTATAGGCGGAATTTGAATCAAGGCTTTCTGTCTCAAAAGTCCACCTCTCTAGCTGCTACACCATCACCTCTCACCATCATAATCTCTCACTAAATACTTCCCATTCCTCTACTCACATCATAATCACCCTTATCAGGGTGGTCATCATCTCTTGCCCAGTATATTTTAATAGTCCCCTTTTTGCCTGCCTCTCATCTTACCCTTCTCAATTCTGTCCTTCACAGAACTGCCAAGATATCCATTCTCATATACAAGTCTGATCAAAGCACTCTCTTATTGAAAACCAATCTCATTGACACTAAAGAATAATGGACACTGGGGCAGGTAGATAGTGCAGTGGATAGAGCACTGGCCCTGAAGTCAGGAGGACCTGAGTTCAAATCTGGCCTCAGACCAAACACTTGACACTTACTAGCTGTGTGACCCTAGGCAAGTCACTTAACCCCAATTGCCTAAAAAAAAAAAAAGAATGATGGACACAGAGGCTGAAAGGAACCTCTCAGACTGTGATTCCCCAGCACTATAACCTTGATGCTCAATCTGGGAACTGAAGAAAAGGGAAGTGAACTGGTTCTTCTCTCCTTCCAATCAAACCTCATTCTACATCTTGGGTGACATTTGAGGGCTGGAAATTTGGCAACTTAAGAATCCCTCACTTCCTATAAGCATCAGTTTAGTTATCATCATTGGCAAGAAGCCTTTCATGATCTCTTCAGATGTTAATGATATTCTTCTCTCCCTTTACAATTTACTTTCCCTTTAGTTTGTATTTATATCCTATGTACCATCTGTATGCACACTAGCTTACACATAGTAGGTATTAAGTAAATGTTTCTTGAATTGTATTTAAGAAAAAAAACTCCCTTTCTTATAAAATAAAATATAAACTATTAAATTCAGCATTCAAGAATCTCTACAATCTGACTTCAACTTATCTTCCCAGTACTATTTTTACTATTTGCCTTCATATGCTTTGCCTTCCAACTTTAGTAGACTGAACCCTTCAAGTCACCTAACCCCTATGGGCCTCAGTTTCCTCATCTATAAAAGGAGAGGGCTGGACCAAATGGCCTCTAAATTCCCATCAACCTATATATCTATGATTTTGTGATCTTAGACTAGTTTGGCTTAGAGTACAGAGTATTTATAGAGAAATATAAGAATTAAAGCTAAAGGGATTAGTCAGAATATCTCCTACCCCTTTAAATATGTGGGTTTGTAAAGGAACAAAAAAAAATCCCTAGATAAAGAAAGTACCTATTAAACACTTATTACCACAATAAAATAAGATGGCACTGTGAGCAGTTGGGGTCCTATTGGATTTCCAATGATGACTACCTAGCAGCAGGGTAGGACTACTGCTGATCTCCCAGCTGGAGGTGATAAGTGAATGGCCATCTTCCCATGGAGCTTGTCAACTGCAAGCTACTGTAAGCAGCAGGAAATGAGCAAGGAGAGGGACTTGGAGATGACAAGGGGAAGCCAAGCCAGCAAGTAGTTGCATGCTTTATGGACTGCATATGTCATTGTGCTCAGTCTGTTAGCACTCAAAAAAATCCAATTACAGGCAGAAATTCTTTGCTATGATGTGAAATCACAATATATTATTTAGGATATGTCTATTACCAGTCCTGATTAAAGTACTTTTGACTTAATGAGATGAGATCTATGGCTTGTCAATTATTTTCATTTTGTTTTCTGTATTCTGTTAATGATGTAGAAGTTTCAAGTTCTGGGAGTCATTATTATTCCTTTTCCCTCAAAATTCTCATGTTTTCATTTTCCCCATAAATGGGGTGTGAGTGAATGTACGTATGTATGTGTAGGTGTATGTAGGTATATGTGTACAAAGCACATGTCTACTCTCCTGAAGAAGTCTTTGCTTTTACTTAATGGGTCTATCCTTTGGCATTTGTCCTTTAAAAACATTTCTAGGGCCACAGGATCACAGAAACATAGAGTTTGAGAGTCTAGTCTAACCATCTACTCCATCAAGGAATTCCTACTGTAACATACCTGAGAAATGATCACCCAGCTTCTATCTGTCATTACTCAAAGCCATTTACTTTTTTGACTTAATTGTTAGAAAAATAGTCCTAACATCAAACTTAGACTTAACACTTTGCAACTTTAAACACATTGCTCCTGGCTCTACTCTATACAGCCAACAAAACAAGCTTAATCCTTCTTCCATATGACAGTTTTTCAAATATTTGGAGACAGCTATCAGCCAGCCCTGAGTCTGTACTTCTCCAGGCTAATTATCTTTAATTACTTCCATTGATCCTTATATTATATGAGAACAACGTGTATACTCCAATTTGTTTCAGTTCACCTTGTAAAGAATCTCATAGTCTCTCCCCACAGAATCAATCAACAAAATGTATTGATTACCTACTTGCTATGAGCTGAACAATGTACAAGGCACTAGAACAAATTATTATGATTTAAAAGGTTCCTTCCAACTCCAAACATCTATGGCTTTCTAGTATTGGTAGCCTGAACCATGTTACATGCACTTTCTAACAACTCCATTTACAGCTTCTAAAGAAGTGACTGGTTTCATATATCCTCTTCTCTCTGAACCAGAGTGCTTAGATAAGAGTGGTTTTATACAAGGGCTATTTAGGAAAGAAAGAAAGAAAGAAAGAAAGAAAGAAAGAAAGAAAGAAAGAAAGAAAGAAAGAAAGAAAGAAAGAAAGAAAGAAAGATAGGAAGGTGGGAGGGAAGGAAGGAAGGAAGAAGGAAGGAGGAAGGAAGGAGGGAAGGAAGGAAGGAAGGAAGGAAGGAAGGAAGGAGGGAGGGAAGGAAGGAAGGAAGGAAAGAAAAAGAAAAGAAAGAAGAGAAAAGAAAGCTCAGGCAATGCATCACATATTTCACATCCTTGGTCTCCATTTCCTGTACCAGCACTCAAAGTTATACCATCTTATTGGCTAGTCAGGGTTTAGATTCTTTTAATAACAACCCAAGTTCTTCTGTGAAAGAATGTATACCCCCTCACCCATCCCCTACAATGTTCTAGAAGAGCTGAGTCCCAAATGCAGAAACACATCTGGATGTGTTACTCTGCTGGGAGAGTTAGCATTTCTTTAATAAAAATTTAACGTCCTTAAGGGCAAGAATGGTTTTCATTTTTATCTTTATGTACTCATATTCCTAGTACAATGAATGGGATATAGGAAAATGCTAGCTAAATATTTCTTGAATTGAATTACTAGAACATTGTCACTTTTTGTAAGCTATTTGCAAACTTCTCCAATATTCGTAGTATGATTTTACTTCTGAATAGTATCATACCGCACCATCTTTTCTCAGACATTATTTAGTATAGAGCACATAGAGATCATATCCCCCTCTTTCTACAGTTGAAGAACAGAAGACACAAAGGCTTAGTCAAGAATCTAAAGTCACATAACAAGTGAATGAAATAACTAGTTCTAGAACCTGGTCTCCTGAGTCTCCATATACTAGTGTATCCCTGAAATAGCTAGGTTTCCGTTCTACTCTGCATTTTTTTCTTTTACATCATCTGGCCACATTAAGTTTTGATAAGCAAATCAACACATGCTTCATGATATGTTTGTCTATTTTTCCAGGTTCTGCCTATTATGACTGTTAAATCTAGGGGAAGTTTTATCATATTGACAAAAGAAAATACAATTCTGGCTTGCTGTTAGAATGTAACCATACCTATCTTTTTAATGTATATTTCATAACATAGTCGACATTCAAAGCTACTTTCTTTGTCTCCCATTCTCTTATAGCAGCATGGGAGTGATAAAAGAGAAAACATAAAACAGGACTTACACACACACACACACAAAAACAAATGTCACCCAAGAACACAAGGCCCTAAGGGATTAGATTAGTGGCAAAGAAATAGAGTCATCTCAAACAGTAATCTAAAATGGAGATACCTTGTTACTAATGGATAGTTCAAAAAGGCAGCTCTTAACCATATTGATGTGTATTTTTTTGCCATTTTTGTTTTTGGCTTTTTGTTGTGGTTGCATTCAACAATGTATTATTTTTTGCATTTTAAGAGAAGAAATGTACAGGGGAGGAAATATCTATAAGCTTTAAGCATAGATATTTGGGAGTCTATGATTCTGATATAGGAAAAGCTTTCCAGATTTAGGGATGTTATATTGGAACTAGGTTGAAATCCTGGCCATAGTACTTGCTTAAAATTTGACCTTGAATAAGTCAATTTAATTCTCTAAGCCTTAATATCTTCATCTGTAAAAGGGAGATACTAATACTATAAGATTCATGTGAGGCAAATTTCTTATCAATATTAAAGTGACATAGGATTGTGTTATCATTATTAATATTACTATTACATTTATAAGTATGTATTCATTTATTCATCCAAAGGATTATTTACTGAACTGCTACAAAGTGCCTGGTGCTGTCTAGAACCATTCTTACCATAGCAATACCAGAATAGTGGGTATAAAATATCATTGTGATTCTTTGCCAGGTTTGGAGCAACATAGGTGTACTGTGTCTGATCAGTCACCCTGACAAGTCCAGTAGAATAGCCCTATTTAATTTTTGCCATGCTACATGCAGGTACAGATTTTTGTCAGTTATTCAAAGATTGTTGATCATCTGCTCTATGCAACACTTCTCTTTGCCTCTTCTTTATTCCTTTTCCTCTTTTTCCTGACTTTCTCTTTCATGTTGTACAGTGAGGATGAAGTGGGAATATCATTTCCCTCAAAAGGAATGGATTGTATATTTCTTCATCGTCACACAACCCATGGGTAAAATCATCAGATAGGCAGTGGGATGGCATATGCTCAATTTCTACTCAATATGGAGATAGGAAAACTGGGGCTGTGTACTTACTGGCTGTATTATCATGGTCATGTCACAGAATTTGTATCTAAATTTCCTCATCTCTTCAATAGGAATGATGATACTCTCCACACTCTATATTATGTAGCTAGAATACATACTTCAGAGCTGTGGAGAGGATAGAATAAGATGATTTACATCAAGTAACAAAAAATGTAAACTAGCATACAGATGTCAGTTATTTTCAAGAGCATTCAGTGGATTGTGAAATATAGAAGGTTTCATCACATCTGGACATTTTAATGAGAAGGTACAGAAAAAACATCTACCTCCTGTTTACTACTTTTCCCATTCCTTTATGTACCTAATTCTTCCTTCTTGAGAGCTGAGCACACATGCAGAAAGCAACCAGCAATCACAGCTGTTTCTAGTCTGAGTTTACCCTCCTGGAAGCCCCAGTTCCCTGGATGAAGCCAGTCAAATTGGAGTAGAAAGAGAGGAAAGGAAAGACTAGGGAGAGCAGGTTTGACTCTTCCCTTGAACTATTATCATAACTCATATTTATATAGTGCTTTAAGGTTTACAGTGTGTTCTAGTAAAGTGATTATAGAAGAGGAATATGAAACTGAGAGAGGTTAAACAACTTGCCCATATAGAAAGACAGAATGCAAAGGGTGGAAAATAGCCCTCTCATTTTACAGATGTTTGATGACAAATGATAATTTTAAATAGATACATGATAGATATAAATATACAGGAAGAGACAGACAGACAGACAGAGAGAAAAACAGAGAGAGAGAAATGTAATAAAGTGAACATTTATTAAATACTTACTGAGTGTCAGTTATTTTGCACTGGGGATGCAAATGTGAGCAAACAAAGAGGATCTTTCATTCAAATACATCACATAAAGCAGATCTGGAAAGAGGAGAGGGGAGGAAGGAGATTTGGCTGTGGAAGAGTTAAAGAAATCCAGAGAGTAAATTGACCTAGGAATGTGTCACCTCACATAAAAATTACTTGTGAAATTTTGTCATTTATACCTATACAACATCTCTTAAATGTGTCTCCTCTATATTTACATAGTTGTCATCCTGGATTAGGCCTTTATTACCTTTCATGTAACTAGTTTGTCTGCCCCCACTACATTCCATTATCCATATAGGGGCCAAATTGATTTTCCTGAAGTGTAGATCTGACCATGTCATACATACATACACACACACACACACACACACACACACACACACACACAACACCCACTGAATAAACTCCACTGGCTCCCTAGAACCCTAGAATAAATCCTTTCTGCTTTGTGTTTGAAGTTTTTTCACCTCTGTCCTACCTTTCTAGCTTTATTATATACAACTCCCCTCCACTTATTCTAAAGCCCAGCTAAACTTTGTTCCTCACATTCAACCTTCTGTCTTTGGCCTTTGCAGTGGCTGATCCTCAGGCCTGGAATATTTTCCTTCTTCACCTCTGCTCCTTGGAAACCCTGGGTTCCTTCAAGATTGAGCTCAACTGCACCTAATGCATAAGGCCCTTTCTGTTTTCCCGCCATCTATCAGAGTTCACCCTTCCTCCTTCCCCAAGTTTCCTTTATATCTATTTTGTATACATCTGCATTGTTACCACATTACCATGTGAGCCCCTTGAATGTAGGGATTTTTCTGCTTATTTCCTTGCATTGCCAGCACCTTCTACAGTGCTTACTGATTGATTGAATGATTGAGTACTGGGGCCCTAAGTGTCTATGACAGCTTGCACAATCTGTGGCCTATGGACTGCTTGCTGCACACGAAAGGATTTTGGGTGGCCCAGAAAAAAAAGTAGGAGATAACATACTTTGTATATGAAGGAAATCCTTCGATATGCCACAAGCAGCTGTTGGCTGTAAGCAGCCCACCTGCTGCAGGTTGTACAGTCCTGGTCTATGACTTGCCCAGAATCATAAATTGAGTAAATGCTGGAACCTGTTGGGTCTTGAATGCTGATTGAATGATCAAAACATCTTACACTTCTTGTGTATTGCCCAAACTGCTTAGCATAGTATAGGGTGCTTGGTAAGAGCTTAATAACAATTTGATTATTGTATTGAATAATTCCCTTCCTCGGGTGCTCTGGGTTCTTACTTAGATTAATAAAATATCCCTATGGTACACAATAGCAGGAAGTAAACATCAAGAAGTTTGTTTAATTTCTTCCTTGACATCAGTTAGGTATTTATGTATTTATGTGGGATAGGAATAAAGGTAGACAGAGAAGGCAGATGGAAGTTAATAGAATGCCCAGCATCTGAAGCAGAAGTTATTAAATTTTTATTTCTGTGAAATGTCTATGGTATGATGCAGTTATTACACATACAGATAGGAAAAGGGGAGCCAAAATGATTGAGAAGAGGAAGCATTGTAACTAAACTCTCCCAACATTCTCCACTAAATGACTTTAAAATAATATGTCACATCAAATTTGGAGTGGCATAACTAATGAAAGAAGGACAGGGTGAAACATTTTTCCAATGTAGGAGGTCAGAAAGAGAGGTCTGTGACACCCGGGTGTAGGCTGATGAGGAGTACAGTGCCGTAGAGTAGAGGCACCAGCTGTGGACCTTCAAGGCAGTGGTGGCACTGGAGACATTAGCAGCATGAGCATCAGCAGCATAGGATCTCTCCACACCCAGAGATGACAAGGAGATTGGACACCTGGTCAGAAAATGATGATAAGTATGTGTACTGGGCCCAGGACCAGGGACTATGGGAAAACTCCATTGCCCATTATGCAGTTCCTAATTGCATTTCAGAGTAGAGATGGAGCAGAGGCTAGTTCCTGGTTAGAATTCCAGGGCTAAGAAGAGCACTAGTACTTGTGATCTCAAAGAAGCAGAGGCCCTTCATGAGTAGTTCAGACCGGGAGAGCAGTGACCACTCCTCTAATAGGATCATACCACTTGTAAGTCACAAAAATTTACAGAATCCTCAGAACTACCTGTGAAAACAATAGGGAGAAAAAGCTGAAAGCTTAGGATAGTAACCTAACCCATCCCCCAGAGGTGAGCAGAGGCCAACTCTAACATAAAGTTCAAAGTCAAGAAATAGGCTGGAAAATGTGCAAAGAACAAGAAGTAAAAGAATCTGACCACAATAAGTTCCAATGGTGACAGGGAAGCTCAAGACACAAACTCAGAAGAAGACAACTATCTGAAAACATCTATAAGTAAACCTCAAAGATAGATGCAGACTGAACAGGAAGTCAAGAATTCATAGAAGAGCTAAAAAGTTTTTATTTTTAATGAAGCAAAAAATTGTTTAAAATATCATGTAAGAAAATTAGGGGGGAAATTGGAAAAAGAAACAAGGATGCCAAGATGGTGGAGTAGAGGAAGCAATCCAACTGAAGCCTCCCAACATTCCCCTTCAATCAATTTTAAAATAATACCTCAAATTGAATTTTGAAATAGCATAGCCAGCAAAAGGTCCAAATGAGACATGTTTTCAAACTAAGATAACTTAGGAAGCTAGCAACACAGGTCTGTGGCATCAAAGTGGGGGCCAGACTGGAGTAGAAGAACAGCAGCAGCAGCAGTGTCCATTGGAGGGGGCTGCAACAGTGGTAGCATCAGCTTCACCCAGAGGGATTCAGGCAACTGGTCGGGAAGATATTACAAGGGACCTTTTGCTGGCAGTGGGTAGAGCTGACACTGATTGTTACCTCTGTTGCCCATACGCAGTTCTGGTAGTAATTCCAGGGCAGAGAGAAGCCCTTGTGGTCAGTCTCAAGTGAGCAGGGGCTGTAATCATGGTTGTAAGGCAGAGAGAAACATTACCACTTGCAGACTCAACAGAGCAAAGGATCTGGTCATAGTTTCAGGATTTAAAGGAGTGCTAGTCCTTGTGGTTGCAGGGGAAGAAGGGTCCAAGAAAATAGTGACCACACCTTTCTTTGGATCACACCATCTTGGAAGCACTGAAAAGGTGTAGATGCCCAGAATTAGCTTTGTAAACTACAGGACAAAAAAAAAATCTGATCATAAAAAGCTATTACAGTAGCAAGATACAATCAGAGAAGACGGCAACAACATGAAAACTGCTACAAACAAAGGAAAAATGCTAATTGGACACAAGCCCAACAAGAATTCCTGGAAGAATAAAAGAAAAGAGATAAAAGTTAAGGTGGAAAATTTGACCAAAAAAATGAGAATAATAGAAGAAAGCCATGAAAAAGAGAATTAACTGCTTGGTGAAAGAGGCACAAAAATTACTGAAAGAGTCCTTGAAATGTAGAATAGACCTAAAGGTAAAAGCATCACAAATATTCACAAAATAAAAGAACCTCTTAAAAAGCAAAATAGGCCAAATGGAAGGTGTACAAAAGCTCACTAAAGAAATAATTCCTTAAAAATTATAATTGGGCAAGTGGAAGATAATAACTCCATGAGACATCAGGAAATAAAACAAAATCAAGAGAATGAAAAAGTAGAAGAAGATATGAAATATCTCATTAGAAAAATAACTGACTTGGAAAATAGATTGAGGAGAAATAATTTAAGAATTATTGGGACTATCTGAAATCCATGATATGGAAAAAGGAGCCTAGACATCATATTTCAAGAAATTATCAAGGAAAACTGCAAGGATATCATAGATCTAGAGGATAACATAAAAATTGAAAGAATCCAAAGATCAACCTCCTGAAAGGGATCCCAAAATCAAAACTCCCAAGAACATTGTAACCATATTCCAGAGGTCCTAGGTCAAGGAAAAAAATACTGCAAGCAGCCAGAAAGAAAGAATTCAAGTATTGTGGAGCCACAGTCAGGATAACATAAGATTTAGACTATCCAAAAACATTTAACAGATCTTCAGCACTGTCTTTTATTTGTGTGAGAAAGTGTTTTGTAATTATGTTCATATGGTTTCGTATGTGTCTTAGCAGGTAGATCAGGTCTTCACAACCTACGGCTCACAGGATTTAAGTGACCCACGGGCACACCAAGAGATTTCAGATGGCCTGCAAAAAAATGTAGAGGAAGTTTTCCTCTACATTTTTTGCAGGCTTCCCAAAATCCTTTGGCATCCCACAAGCAGTCTGCAGCCCATAAACTGCCTGCAGACTGCAGGTTGTGCAAGCCTGATGTAGTCTATTGAACAAATGATAAATGAGCTCCCTAAGAAAAAATCCCTAGATTCTAATAGATTTAGATTCTAAAAACCTTTAAATACAATTACATCCAATACCATTAAACTATTTGAAAATTAATACTCCTCCAAAATTCCTTCTTTGACACAACCATGGTAATGTATTTAAATCAGGAGAGGACAAAAGCTATAGACCAATTCCCCTATTGAATGTTGATACAAACATTTTAAATTAAATACTGGCAAGGAAACTAGAACAATATATCACAAAAATCATACAGTATGACTCAGTGAAATTTATACCAGAAATTCAGGAAGAATCCATATTAGAAGAAACATAAGCATTATCATCCATATCAATAATAAAACAACAAAAGTTTTATTAATAAATGCAGAATTTTTTTAACAAAATACAACAGCTATTCCTATTTGTAAAAATTGAGGAGCTTTTTCTTAAAATTATAGTCTCTATTTAAAACCCAAAACAAGCATTATCTGTAATGGAGATAAGTTTTTGCAATATGATAAGGGGAGAAGCAATAATGTCCACTATCACTGTTATTGTTCAGTATTGTACTAGAAGTGTTAGCTATAACAACAAGAGAAGAAAAAGAAATTGAAAAATAAGAATAGGCAGTGTGAAAAAAAAGACTTTCAGTCTTTGCAGATGATGTGATGATATACTTAGAAAACCATGGGGAATCAACTAAAAAAACTAGTTGAAGCAACAATTTAGCAAAATTTTACGATATGAAATAAACCTATGTAAATCATCAGCATTCCCATATGTTACCAACAAAGCCAAGGAGGAAGAGATAAAACAAGAAATGCTATTTAAAATAATTGTAGACAATATAAGACACTTGAAAGTCTACCCACTAAGAACATAGAAACTATATGAACATAATTACAAACATTTTTTCACACAAATAAAGACATATCTAAACAATTGAAGAAATATTAATTGCTTGTGGGTAGGCTAAGCCAATACAATAAAAAATTCTATCTATTTAATTTACTTATTCAGCACCATACCAATTAAACTATGAAAGAAATATTTTATTGAGCTAAAATACTCAGTAACAAAATTGATCCGGAAGCAAAAGATTAAGAATATCAATGAAAGGTCAAGGAATCAACAAAAATCAAGAGTGAAAAATCAAGAGTGAACTAGATTTCAAACTATATTACAAAGAAGTAATCATTAAAACAATCTAGTACTAACTAAGAAATACATTGGTTGATCAGTGGAAGAGATTAGGTACAAAATATACAGAAGTAAATGACAATTATAATTTTATATTTGACAAATGCAAAGATCAAAGCTTTTGGTGTGAGAATTTACTATTCAATAAAAAAAATCTGCTGGGATAAATGGAAAGCAGTTGGGCAGAAACTAAGAATAGAACATTTTATATCATATACCAAGACAGAGTCAAAATAGGTACATTATCTAGATATGAAGTGTGACATCATAAGCAAATTAGGGGAGCATGGAAAACAAAACAAAAGAAAAACCTACCTCTAATACCCATGAGTAAAAGAAGAGATTAGGATTAAACAAGGGATAGAGAGGATCAGAAGAGATAAAACGGATCATTTTGAATATATTTAATTAAAAATGGTTTACAAAACCAAAAACAATTCATCCAAAATTAGAAGGAAAGCAGGCAATTGTGGAAAACTTTTATTGAAGGCCTCATTTTTTAAATATATGGAACTAAGCCAAATTTGTAAAAATGATTCCCCAATCATAGGATATAAACAGACAGATTGCAGAAGAAGTCAAAGTTAGAAGTAATCATATTTTAAAAAAAACTCTCATTCACTAATAATTAAAAATAAGCAAATTAAAACAACTCTGAAGTAGTTGCTCACACTAATCTGATTGGCTAATATTACAAAAAATGAAAATGACAAATGATATGTGA
This sequence comes from Phascolarctos cinereus, assembly GCF_003287225.1. Classification (NCBI taxonomy): domain Eukaryota; kingdom Metazoa; phylum Chordata; class Mammalia; order Diprotodontia; family Phascolarctidae; genus Phascolarctos; species Phascolarctos cinereus. Next base: position 378,648,350 of record NW_027555625.1, read on the forward strand.
GAAGTGGAAAATAGGTACACAAATGTCCTTTTGGTGGAGTTGTGAAATGATCCAACCGTTCTGAAAAACAATGTATAACTATAATCAAAGGGCTATAAAAATGCATGCCATTTAAATTGGCTATGCCACTATCAGATCTATATCTCAAATAAGAAAAAGGCAAGCAGGAAAGTTTCAGAATGCCAAGATTTATGTGAACTGATACAAAGTGAAGTGAGCAGAAACCAGAGAACATTATACATAGTAACCTCAATTGTAATGACAATCAACTGTAAAAGACTTGATTACTCTGATCTATATGATGTGATGGATTATTATCCATGACAGTTCCCAAGGATTCGTGATGAAAAATGCTATCTACCTTCAGAATCAGAACTGGTAAACTGAGTCCAGATTGAAATAATTGTCTTGTCTTTTTTTTAACATGGCTAATATAGAAATATGTTGTTTATGGCTTCTAATGCACAATAGATATCAGACTGTTTTTCTTCTCAATGAGTTAGGGAAGGAGGACAGAGGTAATTTGGAACTCAGTATAAAAATGAATGTTAAAAAAGTGAACAAACTGATCAAATGAAAAAAAAAGAACAGTTGAATTGTACCATTGTTTAAGAGATAACCACAACAAAGGGAAATTCTCATTGTCAGACATAGGATCTGAACTCTTTTCTTGTGACCTTAAATTTAATGCTCATTTCATGACACAATTTTATCCAGATTCTTCTCACTGCTAAAACTAGCGCTTGAATCTCACCCAAAGTACTGATATAAACCATACATTAAGTAGTCAGTAAGTGAAAATGGAGTCAATATTTAATTAAAATTCTTCAACATTTCCAAGTTCATTTCACATTTTGAAAGGAATAAAAGCCTGTTAGGAGCTGTCAGGGGCAAATGAAATAAAGTACAATTTCTGCTGTATGTTCCTCTTCCTATGATCATAAAATTGATCTTAAATTTGTAAGACTTAAGTATCGAAATTCAGTGACAATGGAAAACATTGATAACATTATTATTTTCATTATCATCATCATCATTACTTACTATGGGGCTTGGAACTTGTGTTTTGCAATTATTTTCTTAAGTTTTGCTCCTAACCACTATAACTAGGGACTGAGGAATGCATAGTGTACAACATCCTTGGCTATCACAATTTCCCCACATGAAAGAGCCTGAGAACTCTGCTTTCTAAAGAGTCAATATGATGTGCATTGCAAGTGCCTTAGAGAAACTTGAATATACATGGACATATTACATAACTGGTTCCAGTCTCATAACTATGTGGCTTTCAATTGGAAGTGTAGCTAGAACTGGTGATGCCTTCAAAAGCACTAGGTACCAGAGCCCTGGACACTTTTTTTTTTTTTTGCTTGGCACCTCTCCCTGTTTGAAACCACTGATAAGTGTCCAATGAGAGATAATACAACATGTAAGCATGTGATATGGACCTTAGTGTTTTACTTCTGTGTTTGGTTAGTTTTTCATGTTTTAGTGAAAGGATTTGAGACTTTCACCTCATGCTTTTGAAATATCAAGTGAATAGACACATAATGGTGACTTGGTGCCCAGGGTTTTGCAGCCAACTCATAATCTATGTCCCGATGAGCAAGAAGTAACCTTTCAGACTCCACCTAGTGGTAGCTGAGAAAAGTACTCCTATGGAGTCCATGCCACTTTGGACATGGAATTGATGAGACAGCACTATGCAGGAACTGAGACAATTCTGAGCCCACTCTTCTCGTAGACCAAGTTGGAGTAAGTGAGAATGTTCCCCAGAAGTGATGAGGGAAAATGGGTATGTGACTTGTATTTAACCTTAGGATAAAATACAAAATCTCAGTATTTAAATTCCTTGATAATATGGCTTTTATGTGCTTTTCCTGTATTGTTATATACTACTCTCTTCCTGTGCTTTTCAATCCATTCAAATGGCTCAGTTCATTCTTACCAAAGTATGACATTATATCTCACACTTCCTTGTCTTTGGATGGGTGACTGTTCCCTCATGTCTGAAATGCAGCCTATTCTCATTTCCATTTTTAAAAAAATATGCCTAGCTTTGCTCAACAGCTCAGACATCACTTACCTGAAACTTTTCCTACTGTTCCTAATTACTAGAGCCCTCTCCCTCTTGAAATTACTTTGAATATACTCTGTGTTTGCTTCATTGGATATGTCTTCTCCTTGTAGCAGAATGTAAACTTTTTGAGGAAAAGAGCTATTTGGTACATTTCCTGCACCTAGCAAAATGCCTTTCATATTTGTGGACCAGACCTCTGGTTTCATCAATCTGGGAACTCCCAGGGGAAAAAAAATCCCACTGATGCTTATCAGCATCTGTTTTGCAATATATAGTCTTAAAGGGTTGCCTGGATCACTGAGAGCTTAAGTGATTGGCCTGAGTCACACAGGTCAATATGTGGGACTTCAATCCAAGTTGTTCTGACTTTGTATAAGAGGTGGGGAACCTGTTGCCTCGAGGCCACACATGGCCTTCTAAGTCCCTGAGTGTGGCCTTTTGAGTGAGTTCAAGTTTTAGAGAACACATCCTTTTATTAAAGGAGTTGGTTCTGTGAAGTTTGGATTCAGGCAAAGGACCACATGTGGCCTCAAGGCCACAGATTCTCTACCCCTAGGAGATAATTGATGACAAACTCAAATAAAAATAGATCCTTGCAGTTTACATATTGACTTAGAAAACTACAAATTAAGGTTATCTATGTTGTATTGTATTTTTTAAACAATTAATTTATTTTTAGTTTTCTACAGTCACTTCCATAAGATTTTGAGTTTCAACTTTTCTCCCCCTCTTTCTCCTCCCTCCTCCCCAAGCTGCCATGCAATCTGATATAGGCTCTACTTATACATTCATATTAAGTGTATTTTTCCATTAGTCATGATGTAAAGAAGAATTAGAACCAATAGGAGGAACCACAAGAATGAAGCAATCAAACAAAACAACAAAAGAAAAGGAGAACAAATAGTATTCATTCATTCAGACTCCATAGTTTGTTATCTGGATGTGGATAGCATTTTCCATCATGAGTCTTTTAGAGTTGTCTTAGATCCTTACATTGCTGAGAAGAGACAAGTCTATCCAAGTCAGTCATTCCATGATGTGGCTGTTACTGTATATAATGTTCTCCTGGTTCTGCTCCTTTCACTGTGCATCAGTTCATATAAATCCTTCCAGTTTTTTCTGAAGTCTGCCTGCCCATCATTTCTTATAGCACAATAATATTTCATTGCATTAATATACCACAACTTGTTCATCCATTCCCCAATTGATGGGCATCCTCTCACTTTCCAATTCTTTACCACCACATAAAGAGCTACTATAAATAATTTTTGTACAGGTAGGTCGTTTTTCACATTTTTATGATCTCTTTGGGATACAGCCCTAGAAGTGCTATTGCTGGGTCAAAGGGTATGCACAATTTTTTAGCCCTTTGGGCATAGTTCCAAATTGCTCTCCAGAATAGATGGAGCTGTTCATAACTCCACCAACAATGAATGCATTAGTGTTCCAATTTTCCCACATGTTCTTCAATGTTTATCATTTTCCTGTTTTGTCATGTTAGCCAATCTGATGGGTGTGGTGTGGTACCTCAGAGTCCTTTTGACTTGCATTTCTCTAGTTAATAATGATTTAGAGGATTTCTTTTCATATGACTGTGATAGCTCTAATTTCTTCCTCTGAAAAGTGCCTGTTCATATCCTTTGATCACTTATCAATTCGGAAATGACTTGTATTCTAATAAATTTGACTTGGTTCTCTCTGTATTTTAGAAATGAGGCCTTTATCAGAAACACTGGTGGCAAAAATTCTCTCCCTGTTTTCTGCTTCCCTCCTAATCTTGGTTGCATTGGTTTTATTTGTGGAAAAAATTTTCAATTTAATGTAATCAAAATTATCCATTTTGCATTTCATAATGTTCTCTATCTGTTGTTCAGTCATAAATTCTTCCTTTCTCCATTGAATAGGTAAACTATTCCTTGCTCTCCTGGTTTGCTTATAGTATCAGTCTTTATATCTAAATTATGTACTCATTTTGAGTTTATCTTGGTATATGGTATACGATGTTGGTCTATGACCAGTTTCTTCCACACTATTCTCCAGTTTTCCCAGCAGATTTGTTTGGTTTTTTTTATAGTGATTTCTAATCCCAGAAGCTGGAGTCTTTTGATGTGTCAAATAGTAGATTACTATAGTCAGTAATTATTAAGTCTTGCTTACCTAACCTATTCCACTGAATTCCATTACTCTGTTTCTAGTTTTGATGATCTCTGCTTTATAATACAATTTAAGATCTGGTGCAGCTAGGCCACCTTCCCTTGCTTCTCTTTTCATTAGTTCCCTTGATATCCTGGACCTTTTGTTCTTCTAGATGAAATTTGCTATTGCTTTTTCTAGCTCTATAAAATAATTTTTTGGCAATTTGCTATGCTCTGAATAGGTAAATTAATTTAGGTAGAATTTTCATTATATTAGCTCAACCTACCCATGAGCAACTAATATTTTTCCAATTATTTAGAGCTGACTTTATTTGTGTGAAAAGTATTTTGTAATTGTGTTCATATAGTTCCTGAGTCTGTTTTGGCAGGTAGACTCCCAAATATTTTATACTGTCTACAGTAACTTTAAATAGAATTTCTCTTCCTATCTCTTGCTGTTGGGCTTTGTTAGTAGTATATAGAAATGCTGGTGATTTGTGTGGGTTTATTTTATACCCTACAATTTTGCTAAATTTGCTTATTATTTCAAATAATTTTTACTTGATTCTCTAGGATTCTCCAAGTATATTTTGTATTGTATTTTAATTTTGATAAATATTTCCCAGTTACATTTTATCCTGATTTTAGCTACAGTACACTTACTTGCTGCATATGGTTAGAGGAGTAAGTGTTTGACACTTCTGCACTACACGATGTTGCCTTTCACCTTACAGAGAATGTCTATTATATTTGTTTAATTGATTTGAGGAGGACCCCATATTAGCACACATCCTGAATGCCTAACCTCTGAACCTAAAATGTTTATTTACCCAAATTTGACCAATTGCTTTACTGTCAAAGATAATTCATCTTTCCCAGTCTCTCTTATTCCTCCAAAAAGAAATCTGAAATTGAAAATCACCACTACACTTCATAGTAGGAACAGTCTCCTAAAGCCCCTGGTCTCCCTCTCAAGAGTGTTTTATCTGGACTATACACACTCGACCCAAGAATAAGTCAAGAACATGAGATTAATCCTCTCCTTGACTAACAATAAATGCATAAACAAACTTAAGAAGACAGAGAGGAAATTTTGTTGTTTGATAACATCTGTCAAGTGTCATTTACTTCTAAAGAATAGAATTACTAAATGGTAAATAAGGATAATTCACACACAGTGTGTGTGTATATATATATATATATGTGTATGTGTGTGTGTGTGTGTGTGTGTATGTATATATTTAATATACAAAAAATGAAATAGGCCCTTCCCTCAAGAAATACATTCTAAAGGTCAGAAAGATACAGAGAGAGCAAGATATTGAAGTCCAACAATAAGACATCCTATTTAACTAGTAGAACATCATTGGCAGTCTTGGAGAGAATAGTTGAATGTTGAGGTTAGAAGCTATTCAACAGAAGTTGGGGAGAAGTGGAGGCAACAAAAATAAATTACTTTTTTAGGAGTTTGGCTACGAAAAAAAAGAGATAGAAGCTGATCTTTTAAAGTGATGGCAGTGTGAAGTGAAAGGATTTTTTTGTTGTTGTTTCATTTGATTATTTTTAGACTGGAGAAATCTCAAAATTTATCCAAATTCAATAGAAATATTAAATGCAGGTTCAGAATAAAATGGCCCCAGCATTTAGCTATTATTTATCAAGAAATATGAATGAAAAAAGTAACTTGAAGATATTGGAACATTTCATGAACTCTGTTCAGGAGTATTTGAAGATGTACACCTTTATTGCAATGGCAACTTAAACACCGCCATAGATAATGAATTAACTTATGTCTTGGCTAGATGTTTTTTTTCATCATTTATTTATATTCAAGAAACATTTATTAGATTCCAAATCAGTACAAGACGCTATTCTAGAAATAAAAAGACAAAAGAAAAAGAAAGAAAAGAAATAGTCACTGCCTAAAGGAGTTTTCATTCTACTTCAGGATGGGATATGTATACAGACACACAAATACAAGGTAATTAATTTGAAGCATGCTTGTATACAATGGGAATGAAACCGGTTGAAAGGTGAGATTGAAGATGAGAGCAAGAGCATGATAAAGAGGGCAAGCTTCTACAGGAGACAAGAAAGGGTGAGACCGAGGACAAAAGTAGGGAGAATGCCCTTGACAAAGAGAAGGATTCCCTCTTCTTTAGAGATTGGAGTCAAGATGGAGAGAACAGGTGACAATATAAAGGGGTTGTGGAGTAAGGCACAAATAATAAATTATAACTGATAGACTCAATATTTTCAGTAAAGTAGGAGGCAAAATCCCCTTTTGGTAGGGAATAGGAGGAAACAGTCTAGGGAGTTTGAGAATAAAAGAGAGGGTCTGGAATAGTTGCTATGGGAAGTAAAATAGAAAATCATCTAGGCAAGAATAAAATGATTGTCATGGAGTAGCAGGAACTAACTGAAATTTAGGGGCTAGAAACAAAGATTTATGGCAGCAGTAACATAGGCTTGGGATGTAGCAAAATATGAGGGTTTATGAGACAAAGTGGAAAAGGACGTAAGATAGAGAACAGTGAATAGCTGAAGTTTTCAAAATTATAAAGTGAAGAAAATGAGCCCAAAGCCTGGGTTTATGAGTTAGGAAAACAGAGAAGAATGGAGAGACTGGCAAAGAGGAAAAAAGAGGAAAATGAGTGATGGAAAATTATGATTGTAGAGGGAAATCTTAGAGTTGGGGATCATGAATGCAGTGTAGTTTATAGTAATGGTGAGAATGAAGGCAAATCATGTCTCTGAATCACAGTGACTGAGCAGAAAGAAGTAACATTTGACTGGTGCTCCTATTCCCTAAATTCCTGTGACATTAGATGATGAAAAATGTCAGAGGATAAGGAGCCTACCCACAAGAGAGATCAGGTTAGACAGTGGTCAATTATGTGGCAATCATATTCCTAGGGGTTGAATGAAACTCTGGACACCAATTCCTTTGCCTCATCTCAAAATGGAGGAAATATGTGTTTGGAAGATACCCCACACATGGGTTGTGCATTAGGATTCTGATCAGGACTAGGGTGTGAGGCCCCAATCTCAGTTGGTTCTTCATGATTGGAGAACTGTTATCTGGTTATAGAGAGGAAGAGAAAGTTGAGGACTTATTATTGCTTTGTTTTTGTTTTTGTTTTTGTTTTTTTGTTTTTTCCATCAGTTGGTGAAACAGGAGAGAGTAAGCAGTTATCTTCACACTGGCAACTAGGTTACATACTCAACCTTCCAAGAACAATGTAACAACAATAACAACAACAAAAGAAAACATTTTCTAAGAGTAGGTACCTAGAGGATCATCATATAGCTGCATACATGGTGGTGACAGAAGGCCAAGGTGTTTGCTGCTATTTTTTGTTTACTTTTCAAATGATTCAGCATTGGGTAGGTAGGGGGTATTGTGGATAGAGTACAGGGACTGGAATCAGGAAAACTTAAATTGAAATCTGGCCTCAGGTACTTTCTAACTGCGTAATCCTGGGCAAGTCATTTAGCCTCTCTCTGCCTCAGTTTTCTCACCTGTGAAATGGTTATTATAGTAGTACCTTCTCCCCATGGTTGTTTGTAAAGTACTTGGCACGGTGCATGGCCCACAAGCAAGTATTTTGCAAATGTTAGCTGTTATTATCATTATCACAGAGCAGTGAAAGAACTTCATTTCATGGCAATAGATTTCAGGAAAAGTAGGATTTTAAATGAAGTCCCTAAAAAGGACCACTGCTGAGAAGTGCCCTTACTTGATAAGTCATGGTGGCTCTTTTCTCACTCCATACAGAATGAAATGAATCAACATTTTTTTTTAATTACAAAATCTCAGAAATAAAGGGGACCCAGAATCCATCAAGTATAATTTTACCTGAATAAAAATGTTTTCTACAATGTTGCTGTCAAATTGTTATCTAGACTTTCCCAGCAGTACCTGAAAGAGAAAGTGTACAAGGACATCTCATTCCATTAACACAGTTCCACTAAATTATTAGAAAGTTTTCTTTATATTAGGCCAAAATCTTCCACTCTGCAATTTCCATATATCGCTCCTAGTTGGCTTTCTGAAGGTAAGCAGGGCAAATATAATCCCTCTTCCAAATGGCAACCCTTCAGATATATTAACAAAGCTATTGTGTCTCTCCTCTCTTCTGTTCTCATAGTTAAGCATCCTCAGTTCCTTTGGCTGCTCCATTCTCTTATGAAATCTGCTCTATATTGTATGACATAGTCTTCAGTGCCCTCACCACCCTTTGGATCTGCTCTGTCAATGTTCTTGCTAAAATATAGCAACCAGATATAGATGCTACATTCAAAAATACACTAATAATTTTCCAAAATAAAATTTTCTGGAGCACACCAACCACCAAATTCCTGACAAGAAAAAGAAAACAAGAACTTTTTAAGTTAAAAAAAAAGTGATTCAGGTAATTTAAAAGAACAGACTGGCATCAGACTATGATATGTGGTCCATTAAAATGGCCAGGATAATTGACCAGAGACTAACATTTTGAATCTGGGAGGCCTTCTTAAAGTGAAAATTCAAATGATTTCAATTGATAAATGTCTCTTAAGTGTATACTACATGGCTAAGCAGTGTGCTAAGTACTGACAATATGAAGACAAAAATGAAAAAGTAAATTTTACCCTCGAGGATCTTACATTCTACTCAGGTGGAAGTAAAATAATATGCCTAGATATGTAAAGAAAGAACAAAAGTTGGCCTAATCACTATGAACTACCAGCATGTTAGGTTCATATCTCTCAAGCCCTAGCCATTTATTATGTTGTATTATAGCTACTTATTTACTTAGCATAAAAATGATTTCTTTATCCACTTACTGAAAATAATGTATAAAAGAGCAAGAAGTTAGAAAACTAATCAAATTATTGAAAAGTGATATGTTTAAAAAAGTGGATAGGCAAGGAGGAAAGTTTTTCACAGAAAAAAAAAGAAAATTTCTCAACTCAAGGTTGATTTCTCCTTTCATTTCACTATAGAATAAAGAAAACTTCAAATAAGAAAAAAAATGTCAGTTTCTGAGAAGTAAGATGGGATATTAGAATCAAAAAATTAAACTAGACAGGTGCAATTTTCTCTCCACTTTGTCTTTGCATATGAAGATAGTCAGTCAATGATTAAGATGTAGGTCCAGATTTATGAGAGGAAAATTGGGGGAGATGGGAAATACAGCCAAACTCCTATAATCATTCTGATCAATATAAATGTGTTAAAGAAGGATTATTTATGGATCTTGATTGGCTGACAGCAAGTGGATGAGAAATCATGCTGAGGTGAAAGAATCAAGAGAATGAATGTCTTGTGAATGGGGAGCAATCCCTAAGAAAGTGTAAAGATATTGGGGAATAATTACAGCAGGATTCATAAAGCTTTTTAGTTTGTGCAGTTACAGCAAATACACACACACACACACACACACACACACACACACACACACACATATATATATATATATACAAACCAAATATTTGATTATGTAGCTCCAGAAAACCATGATCAATCAAAGAGGAAAAGCTTTGCTTTCACTCTGCAAAGTTCAAAACATCCTTAACAATGGGGCTGTAGAGCTGGATGATAAATAATGGAGGCAACTTAAAATAATTCTAAGTGTTAAATGTTTAGGGAGAGGCAGTAACAGGAAGCTTCACTTGAGGTAGGGCAACATGAAGATTGATTAGCTAACTTAGCAACAGAGAAAGTAAGATGAGTCTAGAGTCTTCTCTAGCCCTGCATAAGGATTCTTATCAATGTTTATTAGCAATTATTTTCTGGGCCCTGATTTCAAAGAAGGTACATCAAGAAAAGGAGAACTAGGCTTAGATTCTTAAAAATCTAGCTGCTGCTTAGATTCTTAAAATCTAGCCAGTAGCTCAGTGATGTTCAGACTCCTTAAGAGTCTGCCCAATATGGTGGGTGTTCTAATAAACCTTGTCTTTGGCTGAAAGAAGGCTTGGGTCAAATTCTTTCAGACAGGACCTGCATGTTGTGATTTGGGGGTCCCAGCACCCCTAAATCCTTAAACCTCAAGATTTTGGTGGCCCATATGGGGAAACTGCCTAACCCCAAGTGCTTCTCCAGCCAAAACTGGAAGGTATGTAAGCCTCCCTCCTCATCTCCTTTCTTGCTCTGCAGTTGGGGGTCACTCTCCAAGCACCAAGGCTTGGAGGTGCTTTTTGGGCAGACAATTAGGAGGCTGCCTTGCACTTGGCCTGACACTCTTAGGCTCTTGGTCCACTGGGTCTGTTTGAGGCCATGGACCTGGGTACATCTTCTGCAGCATACAGGACAAAGGCAGACATCCTAGGTGCTAGAGAATTGGGGAAAACTGCAGCTACTTTTTGGTTCCCTGAGGTTTACTTATTCCCCTCCCTCTATACCCCTGAATCCTCCTTCATGGAGGTTACAGGGAAAAGTTATAACAGCTAAAAGTATCTTGGCAGACTCTGGAAGTTTTGTGATTGATCATTAGGGAGTTCTGAAACTCTTTTTTTACAAACCTGGTCACTCTTTTCTCTGACTCCCTATCCTTGAGCCAAGAGGGTATCTGTTAACCCCTCTCATAGGAGAAGAGAGTTTCACGCTTTACTCCTCACCTTTGATTTCACCCTCCCTCACCTGGGGAAAGGAAGGAGGGGGGAGGGGGAGCAGCTAAAGCATGGGCCCCACTGGCAATGGCCTTGGGTCCTGGGGCAACCTTTGCCTGGAAGCATCAACCAGGTTCAGCACATCCTGCTCAAGGGAAAGAAGCTGGCCTCTGAACTTGAATGTGGGTAAGAGCACTCTTTGAAAAGTTGTCATTTTAACTGTTTATGATGAGAAGCTGTTTCCTGAATAAAGTAATTTGGCAATGAATTTAACATAATTGAGGTCACCTGATTGGTAATGGGTTTGTTTCAAATTGGTGAACTTTTTGTATCAGTTATGTCAGGCAACTTTTCATAATTTGATTACCGCTAAAATAATTTGGCTACTGTTGGTTATTGTTTTAATAGGTAAGCTAGCCAAAAAGCTTATGTGAGTTATGTATGACTTGCTGAGAATTCGCAAGTGTTCAGAAATCTCTAATGACTGGCTTTTAACACCAGGACAAATGTAGGTTTGAGATGTAATTCCTGGAAAGGTTTTTCCTAAGTTGGAATTAGCGAAAATTGCTGTGTGAGGTAAAAGCTCATAGGGTTTTATTTTGTGTTTGATGGATCATAATCCATCAATAATCAATAATCTATCATCTGAGAGAAATGCCACAAGCTAATCATAGAGAATGTGATACTGGTGGGAAGTCAGCACTGGGAAAAGCTGAGAGTGATACAGTTTAGGAGTTCAGGTGTGCTGGGACCCCAATATCACAATACCTGGCTCCTGCCCAAAAGAATCAGACCCAAGCCTTCTTTCAGCCAAAGACAAGGTTTATTAGAACATCCATTATATTGGGCAGACTCTTAAGGAGTCTGAACATTAGTAAACTATTGGCTGGATTATGATAATCTGACCAGTAGCTAGATTTTAAGAATCAGAGCTTCTTAATGGAGACAAGATGGACCTTATATACGGAAAGACTATGGGAGAGATCAAGGAGTGGCCAAGTAGTCTATGAGGTAATAGAACTCCAGGGGTGGCCAAGGGAGAATGGAGCCTAGTTAGGATTAAAGGTAAGAAGTGGCCAGGGGACATAGGGAGGTCTAGCCTAGATTAAGGGTAACAGAATTGGGAGATTGGATGTAGCCACAATGAAAGACCAGTTGATGGGATTATAGCCTCAGGCAAATGTCAGAGATTTGGCCTAGTGGGAAAGTCCAGGTTTTTTCCTTTCTGGGGTCCAGATCCCAACCCCATCAAGAGGACAGTTTTATCCTCAGTCTAAGATGGGATCCTCTTGGCTCAGTTTCCCCATTATATTCCTTTGAAAAGGGATGTTACCTACCTGGCTGTTCCTGAATCTGGCTGTAAGGTGGAATTGATACTGCATGGTTGGAAAACTGAATTATCTCAATCCAAACAAAGCTAAGGATGTTTTATCCTGTCATATCTGGGACCTGCAGTCTTTTCTGTCAGATTTGTGCCTTTCAGACTACAGCCCATTCACCTACAGTTGGTAGCAAACAGTGGGTTTTGGAGATAACCCCATCATTCCCTGGATGCAGCCTGGACCAGTTTCCAGTCAACCTTCTTTTTGGGACCCCCTTGAGGTAGGGACAACTCTGTGCCCCTTGCCAGAAGGAAGCAGCTTCAGAAGACAAGACCTTCACCCCTTATCTCAAAAAGAATTTGGGTCCCATTTGTTTGAGGGGGGAATAATGGGGTTGGGATCTGGACCCCAGAAAGGAAAAACTGGACTTTCCCACATGGCCAGGTCTCTGTTGTTTGCCTGAGGCTATAATCTCATCAACTGGCCTTTCATTGTGGCTACACTCAATCTCCCCTCTACAGTTTTATCTCCCTATGGCCCCAGGCCATTTCCCACCCTTAATCCTAGGTAAACTCCATTCTCCCTTGGCCACATGGTCCAGGTCCCAGGAGTTCTGTTCACCCCAGTTTACTGACCACTCCCATTCAGATCTGCCTGAGACCCCTGCTCCAGTCACCCCAAACTACTTGGCCACTCCTAGATCCCTCCCATAGTCTTTCTGTATATAAGGTCCATCTTGTCTTCATTAAGGTGCTTAGATTCTTAAAATCTAGCCACTGCTTAGATTCTTATAATCTAGCCACTGCTCAGATCCTTAAAAATCCAGCCAATAGCTCACTAATGTTCAGACTCCTTAAGGGTCTGCCCAATATGGTGGATGTTCTAATAAACCTTGTCTTTGGCTGAAAAAAAAAAAGACAAGGAGAACTAATTAATGAACAAGCCATAAGGAAAATGCACCAAAACTGACCTTTGATACAGAGAAGCATGTTTGATAGACCTTCTGTTTTAGATAACCAAGAGGAATTTATTTTTTGTTATCACAATTCATATATCAGCACAAGTATTCTATATCAGGAGGTGATTGGCTATAATCAACAATATTTCCAACAAAATTGTATTCAATGTCCATATACTTTGACTTTGAGAATCCATTGCTAGCATATGCCCAAAGGAGTTCAAAGACAGAAAGTTCCAATCTACATGAAAAAGCAGCATTTTGTGGTAGCAAAGGACTGCAAACCAAGATGATGTCCATCAATTGGGGGAACAGCTTGTATTTCATGAATGTGATAAATAGTTAGGACTTTATTAAAAGAAATTATGAGAATGAGAAATTTTGAGAAGCAGGGCAAGTCTTATTTGAATTGATGCAAAGTGAAGCAGAGCAAAAAAAAAAAAAACAATATGCCCAATGACCACAACACTGTTAATAGAAACTAAATCTGTATGCTGTAATTATTATGACTAAATTTGACTTTACAATGTAATGGAGAAGATAAACCTATCTCTTTTTTGCAGAAGTGGGGAAATATGAGGGTTGAATATCACATACGCAGCCAGAAATTGTTACCATATTCTTCTTCTTCCTCTTTCTTTTAAAATCTTTGTTACAAGCTATGGTTCTTGACATAGGGGAGGAGGAAGGGCTATATCTCAAAATAAAGTTGATATAAAACAAAAGATGACTTCAAAATACTTTAAAATAAACTATATTTAAGCTGTGCATATTTGTAAAGTGATAGAACAAAAACTTAAATTCCTTTAAGTACTGTAATATGAAGCAAAAGAACATATATAAAATTAATGTTTATGCTGATCTAAACATGGTAAATTGATTTACAAACATTTTTAATATTTCTTATGTGCAAACCATATAAACACAGAAGGCGTGACTCCTGGCACTGAAGAACTTAGAGACAAGACAAATATAAATGGAAAGATAACTAAGATTTCAAGACAGTAAACAAGAAGTGCCTAATACAAGTTGGATTATACGCCTTCTTTAGTCTTTTTGATCTCTTAGATTATCTGGAACAGGCAAAGAATACTATGAATCATAGGATAACAGAAAAGAAAGTTGCTCTGCCCCTTGACCTATACAGTACAATATAAAAATGAGCTATTATCACATTGCAGCATCTTTCTAGAAAATGTTGAGAACTTCTTACAAACATTACTTAACTATACTTAGTCTGTTTTGGGAAGAGCAGTTTAGTGTTATTAATTTTCTGATGGTAAAACTAGGCATTCAGAGATATTAAGTAACTTAACAAGGCTCGCATAGTGTTGAGAGCAGTAAAGGGCAGGAATAGATCCCAAATCTATTAATGTTACGAAAAAAAAACCCCTATTTTATAAAGCTAAGAAAAAATAACAAAATTCATCTGTAAGAAGAAAAGGTCAAGAATATCAAGGGAATCAATTAAAATAAATGTGAAGGAAAGTGATATAGCATTACCAGATCTCAAACTGTATTACAGAGTGATAATCAAGAAAACAACCTGGCACTTCCCAAGAAACAGAGTGGTGGACCAGTGAAATATATTAGGTACACAATACACAGTAAATAATAAATGATCATAGCAACTTAGTATTTGACAAACCCAAAGATCCAAGATTTTCTATAAGAAATCACTATTTGATTTGAAAAAACTACTGGGAAAACTGGAAACAAGTTCAGCAGAAACTAGCTGTAGACCAACATTTCACATTGTATACTGGTGCATGATTGGGTGCATGATTTAGTCATAAATGGTGATTCTAAAAGCAAATTAAGGAAGTATAGTTTACCTGTCAGATTTATGAACAATGGAAGAATTTGTGAACAAATAAGAGATAGAGAGTAATAGAAGATATAAAGTGTATAATTCTGATTATGGTAATTTTAAATGCTTTTGCACAAACAAAATCAATTCAGCCAATATTAGAAGGAAAACCAGAAACTGGAAGAAAAATTTACAGCAAGTTGCTTTGCTAAAAACCTCATTTCTCAAATATATCTCTATATCTGAGTCAAATTTATAAGAACTGTAAGAATACAAGTCATTCTTCAGTTGATAAATGATCAAAGGATATTAACAAGCAGTTTTCACACAAAGAAATCAAAGCTATCTATAATCATATGAAAAGTGCTCTAAATCATTATTGATTAGAGAAATGCAAACGAAAATAATGCTGAGGTACCATCTCATACCTATCACATAGGCTAATATGAGAGAAAAGGAAAATGACAAATGTTTAAGGGGATGTGGAAAAATCAGGACAAAAGTGGATTGTTGGTGGAGTTGCAAACTGATCCAACTACTCTGGAGAACAATTTGGAACTAAGCCCAAAGGGCTATGAAACTGTGTATATCTTTTGACCCAGTAATACCACTACTAGGTCTGTATTTCAAAGAAACTCTAGGAAAAGGAAAAGGACTTAAATATACAAAAATATTTATAGGAGCTCTTTTACTGGTGGCAAAGAATTGGAAATTGATGGAATGCAGTTAGGTCAAACAGTGGGTGGACCACCAAGCCTGGAGTCTGGAAGAACTGAATTCAAATCTGGCCTCAAACACTTAATAGCTGTGTGACCACGGACAAGTCATTTAACCTTGTTGCTTCAATTTCTTCATCCATAAAATGAGCTAGAGAAGAAAATGGCAAACTATTGCAAACTATCTTTGCCAAGAAAACCCCAATGTGGAGTCACAAAGGGTTGAACACAGCTGGAAAATGACTGATAATCACAACAACAACTATCAACAGAGGAATTTCTGAAGTTGTGGTCTATGATTGTGATGGAATACTATTGTGCTATAAGAAATAATGAGCAGGATCCTTTCAGAAAAACCTGGGAAGGTTTGCATGAACTGATGCAAAGTGAAGTGAGCAGAATCAGGAGAACATTATACGCAGAAACAGAAATATTGTGTGATGATCAGCTGTGAATGACTTAACCATTCTCAGTAATGACCCAAACAATTCTGAAGGACTCATGATGAAAAATATTCTCCACCTCCAGAGAAAGAACTGATGGAGTATGAACATAGATGGAAGCATGCTTTTTTTAAAAACTCTAGCATCCTTGGGTGTGTTTTGGGGGATTATCTTCTTTTGCAACTTGGCTAAAATGGACATATTTAGCATGACTATGTATACCTATATCAAATTTCTTGCCTTTTCAATGAGGTATAAGTGAAGGAAAGGAAAAGTAGAATTTGGAATTCAAGATTTAAAAAAAAGAATGTAAAAATTGTTGTTTACATGTAATTGAGAAAAATAAAATTAAACCTAAACGTCAAAAAATGTCCTGATGTGTGCAGAGCTTAAAAATTAGAGCATTTGGTTGAAGGCTGGCCAAAGTACTTTCTGAAAAGAGCTAAATAGGAGCAAACAAAGGTGTGGAAAAATAGAAAGCATAACAACAGCTTAGAGATGAGCTGTGTGTGTAGATTATTTCAGAAGCAGTAGACTCAAATCCTCCCTCCACATCCTCCCTACAACCCCTGAGAGTTGTTGAGATTGAGCACTGCTCCAATGGGAAACACAGTTGAGTCTGTATAAGAGCAAGTTAAAACAGGATTAAGTCCCCATTCCAATCAAGTTAATGAAGCAACTGGGACTGTGCTATGCTGTTGTATTCCAAATTCTTGTAGCACCATTCTCTGTGAGATGTGTCCTTACTGAAAACTGATCAGGCAAGACCTCTTATGTTTACTTTGAAATGGCAATGCTAGATGCAGTGTCTCCAAACTCTTGCTAAAATCCCTATTTTCCCTTTGAGTGTTGGTATCTTAAAATTTAATGAATTCACAGTTTGAACGATCGCCTTTCCCCAACAAATAATGTCCCTTTTGTTTTCTGATGGTGATTTGCCTCTGTTATCAATCAATGAATAAAGGTGTTTGTTTACTTGTTTGTTTGTTTTTTCTCCAATCAGTCTCTATTAGGTTGCTTTCTTTTGCCTTTATAGGGATAACAGGATATAGAACTGCCAAGGACTTTGAAGATATCATCTTGCCCAGCCACGGAATCATTTAGTTAAAATGCAAACTCTTCTATTATGGTTTGGCAAAACACATGGCATCAACCATATACTAGTAAATAGTGTAGGTATACAGTGGTATAGATTAAGCCAGTTTGTCATGGTTTAAAACATTGACCAGAATTTATTGCTTGTCCTATTTTGTTCTTAGCCTGGTTCACTCACTCCAAACCTCAGCCCTAAAAGAAAATCAGTCAGTCCTTGCTATGGATGTAAAAGCTCAGCTCCAGGTCAATTTGAATTCTCTCCAGCCAGCTGAACCCAATCCTCAGTCCTTGTACTTCTATCTTCCTCAGGGCTTTGCTCACCCTTCCTTGATCACATACTTTCTCAAGGAATCTCTATCAGAAAAAAAAAAAGAATCTTCTCTCTTCTGCATACTCCTTCAATTTGAATTTTTTTTTTCAGTAAATAACAACTTTTTTCTCCTTCTCTGTGAAGGTCATGTACTCATCTGTCCATCAATCATGAAATTTAGTTTAAACTCACTTTTAGATTCAATAATTTTTCACACTCACGAACAAAGCATTTAATGTCGCAATGCCACAGGCAACTCTAAAGTTCTAAATTACAGATGAGTTACCCATCTTCATAGGTCAGCTAGGCTACACAGTGGATAGAGTGGCAGGCTCACTTTCCTGAGATCAAATCTGGTCTCAGACACTTACTAGCTGTGTTAGCCTGGGCAAGTCACTTATTCCGGTTTGCCTCAGTTTCCTCAACCGTAAAATGAGCTAGAGAAGGAAATGGCAACAACTCAGTATCTTTACCATGAAAGCCCCAAGGCTGAAAAGTAGGACACAGCTAAAATGATGAAAAACAACATATCCATCTTCACAGAATAAGGGATTTCTAAGCTACGTGTTCTTTACACCAAAAGTAATCAAGGGATGAGACCCTCAAAACCCAATCCTTTTCCTTTTTCCCCAATAATCTGCTAGTATAAAATACAATTTATTTCTTCTCAAATAAAACAAATTTAATGCAATTCTAAAGTAAAAAAGTTAGCTAATCATGTGATATGATTTCTGGTTGGTCAACACACATTTATTAAATTCTAGCTGTGCAACAAGCCCTGTGCTAAATGGTAGGAATACAAAGAACTTCAAAATCACAATCTTTGACCTCAGGAGAAGACAGCATGTAAATAAATAGAGACATACAAGTTATATGCAGAGCAGGTGGAAGGTAACTCAGGAAAAAAAAAAGGTACTAGCAATAAGGGGAACTGGAAAAGGTTTCCTACAGAAGGTGAGATTGCATATTAGCCTTGAGGAAAATCAGGAGGTTGAAGGATGGAGGTGAGGAAGAAGAGCATTCTAGATATGGGGGACAGTTAGTGCAAAGACAGAGTTGGGAGGTAGTGTCTTACGGGAGAAAAAGCAGGCAAGCCAATGAGGTATTATTATAGAGTGCATGGAGTTGAATAAAGAGGAAAAATACTGTAAAGATATAAAGGGGCTGAGTTTTAAAGGGCCAAACAGAAAACTTATATTAGTCTAGGCATTATAGGGAGTCACTAGAATTTATTGAATGGAAAGGCAGGGTGACATGGTAAGATGTTAACTATCAGAGGATCACTTTGGCAGCTGAATGGAGGATGGATTGAAATGGGGAGAAATTTGTGCCACAAAGACCAATTAAAGGGCTATAGCAATTTTGTTCAGGGAAGATATGATGAGGGTCTATTCTAGGCCTATTATCTCTACTATGTTAGTGGGGAGAAGGGGACATGTATGAACAATGTAAAAATAGAAGTGAGAAGTTTTGATATCATATTGGTTAAAAGTGTGAGTAAGGAGTCAGGTGAAGTTGAGGTTGTGAGTCTGCATCATTGGGAGAATGGTGATCCCAGCAATAGTTTGGTGAAAAAAAATATAATGATTTCTCATTTGGATTTGAGGTGTCTGTAGGACTATTTATTTTTAAAATCCAAAAGTTGGTTATGGCACTCAGAGAGATACTTGGACATGAATGGATAGATATCAATATTACATGGATTTATATCTATAATCAGAAATGGGATGATAATTGAACTGAAAAACTTGAAATGAAAGCATGCAGAAATTACAATTGCATTGGAAAAAAACCACTATCAAGAACATAGTGAAAGTAAGGATGATAATACTAAAAGAGATTTAGAGAGAGTTGTTAAGAGCATCAGTGAGATAACACTGAAGGAGAAGAGCAGCTGGCCTAAGACAGCCTTAGTAGTCCATGCTTAGTGAACGTTATACAGATGATGATTCAGCAAACAATACTAAGAAACAACTGTCAGACAGGTAGGAGGAGAACAATGTCATGAAAACCTAGAGAGGAGAGTGTATACAGGAAGAGCCGGTGATGGACAGATCATTACATTTGGCAATTAAGAGATCATTGGGAACTTTGGAAAGGTCAGTTTCAATTGAATAATGAGGCTGGAAAAAACTTTGAAGCAAGTGAGAGTAGAGGAAATAGAGGCACCTATTGTAGATCTCTCTCAGATATTAAAAGGGAAGGGGAGAGATATTGCCTGACATCTAGCAGGGATGATTAGATCAAATGTGGAGTTTTTATGAATAGAGGAGACTGAGATATTATAGTTCTAGGCAGCAAAGAATGATCTATAAATAGGGTGAAGATGAAAATCAGAGAGTGAGTGAGAGAGTGAGAATGATATTTGGGGACAATTTGCTGGTGAAAATGGCAATGGATGGGAACAAAAGTGTATGTAGATCGGTTTGCCTTGTCATGGAGCCAGGCCATCTGTTGGTCAAAGATAGAGTGAAAAAGGAGATCATGAAGGAAAACATCCGATTGACATGAAAATTATGTCCATTCAATTTATATGAGATCCTCAGCTGAGAGATTATGGAGAAGGGAGTGGTTGAAGGCTTGAGGAGGGATGAAACAAATTGGAATAGCTACTGTGGTGAGTGGGATAATGAATTGATTTTACTTTCTACATGGAAGGAGAATTATTAGATAAGACACTGGACTCAAAGTTAGGAAGACCAGAGTTTGAATACTGCCTTAGGCACTTAGTAGCTATGTGACCCTGTGGAAGTCATTTATTCTTTTTTAGATTCAGTTTCCTCATCTTTAGAATGGAGATACTAATAGCACTTCTCTCAGTGTTATTGTGAGAATCAAACTGATTACAAAATTCTTTGCACAACTTAAAGTCCTCACATATGTTTATTATTATTATTGTTGTTGTTGTTGTTGTTGTTGTTATCATTAACATATCAATACATCAAGGTACAGTAATGTTGTATGAACAAGTATGAATTGGTGGCTAAATGGTTTAGTAAATAGAGCTCTGGACCTGGTGTCAAAAAGAATTGAGTTCAGGTACTTACTAGCTTTGTGAACCTGGGCAAGTCACTTAACCTCTGTTTGCCTTAATCTCCTAGAGAAGGCAATGGCAAACCACTCCAGTTTCTTTGCATAGAAAAGCCCATAGACAACATGTTTGATGGAGTCATGAAGAGTTGCACACTACTGAAAGACTGGAATGACAACATTCCTTCAACTGACCTAGATTGTATCCCTTCTGCATCTTAGTAGAGAATAACTGTGAGTTGATGTGGCCAACACTTCATTACTCAATGGCCAAATTTCTGGTAATGAGCTCCTCCAAACTTAGTCTTGTCTCTTAGACAACAGGAATACGGTTTATTGCCAGCATCATACTCAAGGTTTTCCCAACTTGGCAGAACCTTCCAGAGCTTGCTCTCCAATGGATAGACTCTAAGATCCTGGGCTCATTTTCATACTTTGTGATGAGGCATCAGATAAAGGTTTTCATGGAGATCCCCTATAACATAAAATACAGTTTGTGGAAGGAAGTATTTCTTCTCACAGACTCCCTGGATGACAAAGTCCATTGAGAAGAATAAAAAAAAAATTGCCAGCAATGAGAAAGATAAGTGACAGTGATGATAATAATTGTAAAAAAATTGAACACAGCTTACAAAATAATTTAATTTAGTTCCAAGAAATTATTTAGTATGTTGGGAAGGATTTGGTTCATGATGTCAAAGCAGGAAAATACTAAACTAAAGGAGGAACAGGTCAGTTTAAGTTCACCAAAAAATAGGCAAAATGCAAAAAGTAAAAATAGACCTAGCTAAGGAAAAATGATTTTATTTCAAAATTCTATCAGGTAGTAAGCTATAGTTTTCTCAGGAAGCCAAGAAAATAACATTTCTAATTAATGATTCAACATTGACAGTAGACTTGGAAAAATTACCTCTCGCCCATACAATGCTCTAATTACATAGCCCAGTGGTTCCCAACTGTTGGGCTGCAAAGCCCTGGAAGGTGGGATACATAGAGTAATTGCAGAGGGAGTCTTATTAAATTTCTCAGCATAATAAATAAGAAAGCATATTTCTATAGACTGAATGCAAAACATGTCTCACAAATGTATAATACAATTTTTGAAATGCATTTAGATGTTTTTGGGACTAATAAAATGCAAATTTATGTAAAAGTGTTCTATATTTCACAATAGCTTTTTGTCATTTTAGATTTTCTTTATCAATGGATACTACTACTAAGAGTACTATCAGGCAGGGGATTCACAGAATAATTTTATGTTAAAAGAAGTACTCATGCTCAAAAAGCTTGGGAACCACAAAGGGAGTCTATAGAGAGTATTTCTGGGGAAAAAGTAGTAAGAGAGGACAACAAAATTAGGGTCATAAGCAACCAATAATGGAGATCCTTTGAAAGTCATCTCCCTGCTGAATCACAATTAAAAATTAAAAAAATTAAAGGTAAAACTTAAACTGTATTTGTTTGATATCAGTTTGATTGCCCCTATGCTCTTACCCCCATACCTCAGGGAAGTGGCTCCCTTCCTTATTGAATGTGTGTTTTCTTGCCGTACAAATAGTCTGTACTCCCCACCACTGTCATGTATCTGCTACATTCTGAATTACATCATCAGCTGTCACACACTCAGTACGCGTGGGTCAATGTTCTCATCACCATTGAATTGACCCAATAAACTTATTGTTGCCATTGTGTAGGCACAGTCATAGATAACACCTTTTTCCAACATTTAGTAAGGTTTACCATGACTGTCACTTTCGCTGAATATGCTGAATATTGCAATAATAGAATCTGGGAAGAAAGGTAGTACTCTTTAGTAGTGAACTTATACAATACATTTATCAATATGCTAAGAGTTCCTTTGTTTCCAGTTGTTCAGATAGATGCCCCAGGGCAGAAAAATGCATTCCATTATTTCCTTCTGTGTGCAGAGGTAGGGTGAAGAAAAGACTGGTATGAAAAATGAAGGGTACTTAATGCATCAGGGACATTTTTGTGTTTTGTAAAGGACAGATTGCAATGAACTTGATGTTTAGAACCAAGGTTTGTATAAATTGAAGTGGAACATAAAAATAAAAGGAGAAGGAATCTAATTTCCATTTAATGTTTATACCATCAGTGGTTGGGTGGGGATACAATATTATATACCACCCCATCAGGTCCTAGAGCTGCCATGACAGTAGACATAAGTAATTCAAAAATAGCTAGGGGCAGGAGGAAATAAAACTCCAGTTTACAAAAATGGATCCAAGAGGAGCATTGACCAAAGAACCTGGACAAGTATAATGACAGGATGCAGTTATAGAAATGAAATTGATAGTATTCAATGATACCCAGCTGTATAACAGGAAAACAGAAGGAAGGTTAGATTCCATGGATTTTTCTTTACAGAAAAGAGCAACAGAAAAGGTTGGTGTAAAGCTAGACAATATAGGAGAGCTTATATTTCATTGTCTGTTATTGTGAAAATGTTTCTCAATTTGTGGTAATTAAGTTGTGAAGTCATGAAATCTGGCTTGTCACCTCTCAAAAAGGAGAAAAAGTATCATAGTGGCCATTTATATGGTGCTTTAAAGTTTGCAAGGCTGTCAATCATTCTAATCTGATTTGAACCTCAAAACAACCTTTTAAGGAAGATGATATTATTATTCACATTTTGCTAGTTTAAAAATTGAGAATCATAGAGATCGAGTGATTTGCCCAAGGTCATAGAGCTAGTGAATTCTGAGGTAGGATTCAAACCTGAGTTTTCCTATTCTATTGCCTGGGGAACCATTGAATACTATCAACTAAATTTGAATAACTGCATCTTGTCATTTCACTTGCCCAGGTTCCCTGAACTGTGTTCCTCTTTAATGATTTTTTTCAAATGAAAAAGGTATTTTATTTTCTCTTGCCCCTAACTATATTCAAATGACATATCTAGTATCATAACAGGCTCAGCACCTGAAGGGACCACATGGAATAGCCAGTATTCCATCTATTACCACATGCTTTCTTTTATTACTGAGTTGTGTTCAAGAAGAAAAGATTAGGTTTGGGATTTATATCGGGAATTCATGGCTGGTTCAATATTAGGAAAATTATAAGCATAATTGGTCATATCAATAACAAAAACAATAAATATTTTATGATTATCTCAATAGATGCAGAAAAAGCTTTTGATAAAATACAAAACTCCTTCCTATTAAAAACACTGGAGGCAGTATGGAAAAATTGGGACAATGATTCATTGTTGGTGGAATCGTAGATTGATCCAACCATTTTGGAGAGCAATCTAGAATTATGCCTAAAGAGTTATTAAACTGCCTATACCCTCTGACCCAGCAATACCAGTGTTGCAGTCTCAGATGCTGTGACCCTTCAAAGACTAGAGTATAGGACAGGGTTGTCTGGAATGAATTCATAGATTTAAGCATTCTTTGAGTCAAGTTGGCAAAAAGTTTATTGTTATACTTTTCAACAGGCAAGGATTCTTAAGGAACCTGTAATCTTAGAGTGGTACAGTTAAAGTTTATATAGGATAAAATACAACAAAACATGTGCCAAATATGCCAACTAGGTGATTCAGGGTAGGATTAGGTAGTGGTTAAGGAGTGGTCAGTTCTTAAAGAACATGCAATTCTATACCTACTGCCCAGGAGTTTTACCCAGAGTTTACTAAGAAAAGCCCACTAGGGGGGCCACATGGAAGTGTGGTTTTAGGCCTGCTACATCACTAAGTTAACTAGAGTTCAGGGGTAACTGAGAGTTTTCCAGTTTGCCACCAGTCAATGTCTTCTTTGACAAGATAGATGTAGGGAGTATACATATGTCTTACGTCTAGAATACAGATAATGAGGAGTCCAGGATATAGATAATGAGGTAGGGTGGTAGTATAGATAGTTCAATGGGTAAGAATGTCCTTATGACCCAGTGCAAAGCTAGCTCAAACTAATAATTCCTTCAGGTGCTGTTTGTAACTGCACCAGGGAAAGAGATAAAGGTCTTGCTGGGACCCACTCATGAGTAATTACTAGGCACAATGTCTTTGGGTTGGGGAGAAACTGCCAGAGACAGTGTTTTTGAGACTGGGGAGAATTGGGGGTCTAAATACAAGCACAAGCATCCAAACACAAGCACCTAAGCACCCCATTGCCAGTGCTATATTCTATTTCCAAAGATGATTAGAGAAAAAGAAAAAGAACCTACATGTTCTCCAATGTTTATAGCAGCTCTCTTTGTGGAGGCAAAAAGCTGGAAATTTCAGGGATGTCCATCAATTGGAGAATAGTTGAAGAACTTGTGGTATATAATTGTGAAGGAATAGTACTATGCTAGAAATGATGAGCTTAATGATTTTAGAAAAAAACCATGGAAAGTCTAAATGAAATAACAAAGACCAAAATGAGCAGAACCAAAAAACATTGTATACAGTAATAGATATATGTGTGTGTGTGTGTGTGTGTGTGTGTGTGTGTGTGTGTGTGTGTGTATAATTGGATAATTGGCTTGGCAATGGGGTTATGTGACTTGCATGGGATCATACAGCTAGTAAATGTCAAATATCTGAGGCCATATTTGAACTCAGGTCGTCCAGACTCCAGGGCTGGTGCTCTATCGGCTGCTCTATCTAGCTGTCCCAGATATATTGTTTTAAGAATGACTTTGACTGAATAAGTCATTTTCACTACTATAAATACTGAAATTAAGTATAAACAACATGTGAAGAAAGACATCTACATCCAGAGAAAGAACTAATAAATAGAAGTATGTATAGGATAATTTTACTCATACACACATACGTACACACAAGTGTGTATGTGTGTGTGTATCTATTTGTGTCTAATGGTAGCCATCTCTAAAGGGGGGGGGTAGAAAAAAAGGAAAAAGAAAAGAATAAATTTATATGATAACTATTATATATTTAAAAGGAATAGCAAGTTGTACATAATAGTTTTGCAGTTTCATGTGCAGTCATCTTTCTATTATACTGTGTTATGGAATTGTTTGTTTTATTCCACAAATTAAAAATAAAATAAAATAAATAAAAACACTTAGCATAAGAACAAATGGAACTTTTCTTAAAATGGTAAGTAGTTTCCATCTAAAACTATCAGCAAGCCATCTCTGTAATGAGGATAAACTACAAGCTTTTCAAAAAGATCAAGGGTGAAGCAAGGATGCCCATTATCACCTCTCTTGTCTAATACTATACCAGAAACGTTAGCTATAGCAATAAGTTAAGAAAAAGAAATTGAAGGAATTAGAATGGGCAATGAGGAAACAAAATTATCATTCTTTACTAATGATATGATAGTAGTTTAGAGGACTCTACTTTAAAAAAAACTAGTTCAAACAATTAACTACTTCAGCAAAGTTGCAAGATATAAAATAAACTCACATAAATTATCAGCATTTCTATACATTACCACCAAAGTCCAGCAACAAGAGACAGTAAGAGAAATTCTATTTAAAGTAATTGTAGAAAAGATAAATTACTTGGGAGTCTACCTACCAAAACAAACCCAGAAACTATGTGAATATAGTTACAAAAACTTTTCATAGAAATAAAGTCAGATCTAAACAAAATATTAATTGCTCATCGGTTAGCCAACCCAATATAATACAAATTAAAATTCTACCTAAATTCTTTATTAAGTGTCAAATTAATAAAACTAAACAAAACTTATCTTATAGTGCTTGAAAAATAAAATTCATCTAGAAGAGCAAAAAGTCAATAATATCAAGGGAATCAGTTAAAGGAATGTGAAGGAAAGTGGCTTAGCCTTAATAGATGTCAAATTGTATTACAAACTGGCAATCATCAAAACAATCTGGTAAATCTCGAAAGACTTATATAAACTGATGCAGAGTTAAGTGAGCAGAACCAGGACAACATTGTACATAGTAAAAACTATATTGTATCATGAACAACTCTGAATGACCTAGCAATTCTCAGCAATACAGAGATCCAAGACAATCTCAAAAGACTCATGATGAAAAATACTATCCTCCACCAGAAAAAAGAACTGATGACTCCTGAATACAGACTGAAGCACACTATTTTGCTTTATTTCTTTCCTTTTCTTTCTTTCTCTTTCTTTCTTCCTTCCTTCTTCCTTTCTTTCTTTCTTTCTTTTTTCTTTCTTTCTTTCTTTCTTTCTTTCTTTCTTTCTTCCTTCCTTCCTTCCTTTTTTCCTCCCTTTCCTTTCCTTTCTTTCTCTTTTTTCTTTTCTTCTTTCTTTTTTGGTTCTGGTTTTCTTCCACAAAATGACTAAGATGGAAATAAGTTTTATATGATTGCATGTGTATAATCTATATCAGACTGTTTACTGTCTTAAGGGAGGGAGAAGGGGAGGGAGGGAGGGATAGAATTTGGGACTAACAACTTTTTAAAAAATGAATGTTAAAAGTTGTTTTTCCATATAATTGTAGAAAAAATAAAATATTGAAAAGATAAAGCAGGAAACACTAAAAATAATTCTGGTATTACCTAAAAAATAAGAGTGGTGGATCAGTGGAATACATTAGGTACATAATTCACAGTAGTAAATGACCATAGTAATCTAGGGTTTAATAAACAGAAAGATCCAAGTTTTGGGACAAGAACTCACTATTTTACAAAAACTGCTGGGAAAACTGGAAAGCAGTTCAATGGAAATTATATATAGACCAACATCTCACATAGTATACCAAGATAAGTTCAAGATAAATATATGATTTAGACATAAAAGATGATATCAAAAGCAAATTAGAGAAGTAGTTTACTTTTCAGATCTATGGATAAGGGAAAATGGAATATTTTGATTACATTAAATTGAAAAAGTTTTGCACAAACACAATTAATGAAACCAATGAAAGCAGGTATCTGGGAAACAATATTTTCTTTTACAGCTAGTATCTCTGATAAAGGCCTCATTTCTCAAATAAATAGAGAACTGAGTCAAAATTATAAGAATACAAGTCATTCCCCAATCTATTAATGGTCAAAGGATATGAACAGGCAGTTTTCAGATGAAGAAATCAAAACTATTATTTTAGGAAGAAATGCTCTAAACAATTATTGATTAAAGAAATGCAAACTAAAACAACTCTGAGATACCACCTTACACCTATCAGATTAGCTAATATGTCAAACAAATGAAATGATAAATTTTGGAGACGATGTGGGAAAATTGGGACACTAAATGTACTATTGGTGGAGTTAGGAATTGAGCCAACTATTCTGGAGAATGATTTGAAACTATATGTGAAACATTATAAAACTGCATATCCTTTGATCCAGCAACACCACCATTAGATCTGTATCTCAAAGAGATTTTTCAAAAGGAAAATATCCCATATGAATAAAACCATTTATAGCACATCTTTTGTGGTGACAAAGACTTGGAAGTTGATGGGATGCCCATCAAATGAGGAATGGCTGAACAGGTTGTAGTACATGATTGTGATGGAATACTATTATTATGATATAAGAAATGATGGGAGGGGGGCGGAGCCAAGATGGCAGAGTGAAAGCAGTGACTTGCTTGAGCTCTCCTCCAAACCCCTCCAAATACTCATAAAAAATGGCTCTAAAAACATTCTAAAGCAGCAGAACCCACAAAAAAGACAGAGTGAAACAAATTTCCAGCCCAAGACAACCTGGATGATCGATCAGAAAGGTGTATCGCGCAGGGCTGGGAGCACAGCGCAGCACAGTGTGGGCGGGCAGGCTGCAGGGAACCTGGAGCAGGCCTCAGAGGACTGAATCACTGGGCAGCTGTGGTGGTTTCCAGACTCCTCAATCCACGAATGCCAAAGACAACTTAGAAGGTCAGTAGGAAAAGTCTGTTTCTGTCAGTGCTGAGACAGGAAGGTGGGGTTTCAGCTCCATTCCCTAAGAGCGAGTCCCTGGGGGGGCAGCTGCTTCCCAAGCTTCCAGCCCAAAGACTGAGGGGGAATCCAGTGGCTGATCAGAGAGGGATTGCGGGGATCTCTTTGCCAGTGCTGAGCAGGAATCTCTTGCTTTGTCCGTGTTTGGATCTGGGTCACAGTTCTGGGTGGCTGTGCTGGGGTGAGGAGGAGCACTGGCCCTGGTGGAGCTTGGAGTGGCTGTGGAGAGGAACCCCTCCTCACAGTTACAAGACAGAAAGGAATACTTGTGGTCACAGGCCAGGAAAGGAGTAAACACCTCACCCCTTATCATACCACCTTGCAAGAACTGAAAATTTACAGGTCCCTACAAGTATCTCTGAAAACAGCTATACAAACCCCTGAAGCTTGGGACAATACATTCTCCACATTGGAAGCAGACTCTTACCTTAACAAAGAGTTTAAAACTCAAGTAATTGGCTGGGATCATGAGCAAGCAGCGCAAAAAGAGTCAGACTATAATCTTACTTTGGTGAAAAAGAAGATCAAAATATACAACCAGAAGAAGACAACAAAGTCAAAGCTCCTACATCCAAAGTACCCAAGAAAAATATGAATCAGTCCCAGGCCTTGGAAGAGCTCAAAAGGGATTTGGAGAAGCAAGTAAGGGAAGTAGAGGAAAAACTGGGAAGAGAAATGAGAGTGATGCAAGAAAATCATGAAAAACAAGTCAACAGCTTGCTAAAGGAGACCCAAAAAATACTGAAGAAAATAACACCTTAAAAAATAGCCTAACCCAAATGGCAAAAGAGGTCCAAAAAGCCAATGAGGAGAAAATGCCCTAAAAAGAAAATTGGCCAAATGGAAAAGGAAGTCCAAAAGATTACTGAAGAAAATACTTCCTTACAAATTAGAATAGAGCAATTGGAAGATAGTGACTTTATGAGAAATCAAGACACTGTAAAACAAATCCAAAAGAATGAAAAATTAGAAAACAATGTGAAATATCTCATTGGAAAAACAACTGACCTGGAAAATAGATCCAGGAGAGAGAATTTAAAAATTATTGGACTATCTGAAAGCCATGATCAAAAAAAGAGCCTAGACATCATCTTTCAAGAAATTATCAAGGAAAACTGCCCTGATATATTAGAACCAGAGGGCAAAATAGAAATTGAAAGAATCCACAGATCTCCTCCTGAAAGAGATCCCCAAAGGAAAACTCCTAGGAATATTATAGCCAAATTCCAGAGTTCCCAGGTCAAGGAGAAAATATTACAAGCTGCCAGAAGGAAACAATTCAAGTACTGTGGAAACACAATCAGGATAACACAAGATTTAGCAGCTTCTACATTAAAGGACCACAGGGCATGGAATATAATATTCCAGAGGGCAAAGGAGATAGGATTACAACCAAGAATCACCTACCCAGCAAAACTGAGTATAATCCTTCAGGGGAAAAAATGGTCATTCAGTGAAATAGAGGACTTTCAAGCATTCTTGATGAAAAGACCAGAGCTGAATAGAAAATTTGACTTTCAAATACAGGACTCAAGTGGAACATGAAGAGGTAAACAGGAAAGAGAAATCATAAGAGACTTATTAAGATTGAACTGTTTACATTCCTGCATGGAAAGATGATATTTATAACTCATGAGACCTTTGTCAGTATTAGGGTAGTTGGAGGAAAAATTATATGTATGTATAGATAGATAGATAGATAGATAGATAGATAGATAGATAGATAGATAGAGGGCACAGGGTGAGTTGAAGATTAAGGGGTCATATCTGGAGAATAAAATTAAGGGATGAGAGAGGATTATACTCGGAGAAGAAGAAAGGGAGAGGTAGAATGGGGTAAATTATCTCACAAAAAAAAAAGAAAAGAAAAGTCTCTTACAGTGGAGGGGAAACAGGGGAAGGTGAGAGGGAATGAGTGAATCTTATTCTCATAGGATTTGGCTTAAGGAGGGAATAACATACACATTCAATTGGGTATGGAAATCTGTCTTACCCTACAGGAAAATAGGGGGAGAAGGGGACAAGAGAGCAGGGGGATGATAGAGAGGAGGGCACATTGGGAAAGGGAGTAATCAGAAGTAAATACTTCTGAGGGAGGGACAGGGTCAAAAGAAAGAATAGAATAAATGGGAGGGCAGGATAGGATTAAGGGAAATAGAGTTAGTTTTTCACAATATGTCTACTATGGACATGTTTTGCATAACTGCATGTGTACAACCTATATTGAGTTGCTTGCCTTTTCAATGAGGGTGGGTGGGGAGGGAGGAAGAGAAAATTTTAAACCTAAAGTTTTAAAAACATATGTTTAAAAAAATGTTTTCATATGCTACTGGGAAATAAGAAATACAGGAAATGGGGTACAGAAGTCTATCCTGCCCTACAGGAAAATAGAAGGGGAAGGGGATAAGAGAAGGGGAGAGAGATAGAAGAGAGGACAGACTAGGGGAAGGGATATTCAGAATGCATGCCATCTTGGGTGGGGGGGGGAGGGAGATGGGGTGAAAATTTGGAATTCAAAAACTTGTGGGAGTGAATGTTGAAAACTAAAAATAAATAAATTTATATTAAAAAAAAAGAAATGATGGGCAGGATGCTTTCAGAAAAAAGAAAAAACTTGAAAAGACTTACATGAACTGATAAAAAGTAAAGTGAGCAGAACCAGGAGAACATTGTACACAATAACAGCAATATTATATGATCAACTGTGAATTACTTAGGTGTTCTCAGTAACACAATGATCCAAGACAGTTTTGAAGAACTTACGATGAAAAATGTTATCCATCTCCAGAGAAAGAACTAATGGAGTCTGAATGAAGCTCAAAATATATTTTTTTTACTTTCTTTATTTTTCTTTTTCTTTTTGTCTATGATTTCTTTTACTAAGTACTTACCACGTGACAGTCACTGTGATAGGTGCTGGGGATACATATTCGAAAATGAAATAACCCATAATCTCAAGAAATTTATGCATATCACATGTCATATTTGTTCCTTAACTGACCATGCTACCAAGAGATCTTAAAGAGTGACATCAATCCCAAATACCTAAATGATAAAAACACTCTCTCAAGAAGCTGAAATATGGACTGGTACAATGGGAGTTTGCTTAGCAAATTGTGTAAGAAATAGACCCTGAGCTAGGGGTAGGAAGGAATTCTATTCCACTTTCCATTTATACACATTTGAAAAGTCTTTTCAATGTGTTTCCTCACCTACCAGTAGCAAGGACAGGATAAATGAATATCTAGTCCAATGCAAATTCAAAAAAAAGAATCCCCATTATAAGGTACCTTACAAATCATCATCTTATCTTTGCTTAAAGAAATACTTTCATCCACCACAATTGAGGGAGAACCTGCTATCTCCCTGGAGAGTGTATTTTACCTATTAATGACTCTCATTAGTTAGGAAAGGTTTTTTTCCTTGACATCAAGACTAGATTTCCCACTTTGACACTCCACCTCCTTCTTTCTTGTTCTGTCTTGTGCTAGGGAAAACAGATTCAATCCCTCCTCCATTTGTTAAAAAAAAAAAAAGGATAACAACTTGAATTTGTGATCTTCTTATCATAGGGAACTTATTGATAAGGATATTCTCTCTGACAATACAATTTGGCAATTTACCTACAATTTTTCCTTTCAGAGAAATGTTTCAAGAACTGGAAAGTTAAGAGAAGTGTCCAGGATAGCTCTCCAAATAACTCCAGAATGCTATTATGAACCCCTCACTCCTTGAATTTTCTTCTCCAATCTAAATATCCCCATCGCCTTTGAGCATGCATGAACTTTTATCATCATGGTTGCCTTTCTATGGATGTTTTCCAGTTCATCAAAAACATATCATAGATCTGGAACTGGAAGAAACACCAAAGGCCATTTTAGCCTTCCTTTATTGTGATTATATTATTTTGTGTGCCACCGATGGGATTTAACCTATATATACAAGTTTGTGCCTCCTTTTAAATACTATCTCCTCTGCTGTCCATAATTTATAACCCTGAGTTATTTTTGTGATTGTTCCTTGCTGTCCATGAATAAATAATCATGGGATAAGATGGGCTAATGTCATTGTGTATAACATAAGTATGGCACCAAATTACTCTCAGTTCACTTCCACTTCTGCTGGAATTACTTTCAATTCACATCATTTCTTCTGAAATGGTATGAGAAGAGCTCTGAATATATTAACACTCAATAGAAAAGAACACAGAAAAACAAACAAATAAATATACTTTTCAAACTATCAACTTGGGAAATTGCACCCAAAGCATTAATATTATGAAACCATGAAGAGAAGAACAGTGTTCATTAGGCACATTTATTTAAAAGAGAACAAAAGAGATTGTACAGAGGAACTGAACTACATCTTTGGAAGTTAGTTTGATAGCATTAAAGCTAAAAAAGAAAAGAAACATGTTGGATGTCATTACAAAGAAAAATGATCTTGGGAAAAAGTGAATGAATAAAATGCCTTTGGCCTAGGAACATCATTTGAAATCACTTTGAATTTGGAGAAGAAAAATGAAAGACAATTTGCTCTCCGTTCTAGGTAACTGGAAACTTTGTAATGGTATTCTATTATTCCAAATGATTGAGGTAATATTACCATTGAGCTAAGAAAATAACTAGATTATTTCATTATTTTAAGTAAAGAGTTACTTTGCCTCTACGGGCCTGGCAAAAGATCAACATATCATGGAGGAGTATTCAATGATTCCTGACAAGTGATAAAAGAGCTTTCCACATTGCCTTTTGGGACTGAAACAAATAATTTACATGGCTCCCTCTACAGCAGCACCATCAGCACTGAAGAGCATTCTATAGAGTTTCATGTTAGAAAATACTCTTCTGTTGCTCCCCAATACATTTCATGAAAAAAAGAATACATTTTCCTGTTATGTGCAGAAAAAAAGCTATTGTTATCTTTAACCTATATTTGTAGAGTAAAACTTGGGCTGCAGAATCAAAACTTAAAGGTTTTTGTTATTCGCTTTTGTTTTTGTTTTGTTTTGTTTTGTTTTGTGTTTCTGAAAAAGAACCATGCAGTAAATTTGAAAATATTCATTAGGCAACTTGAATTATGCAAACAAAGTGTCTAAACAGGTTCTATGATCCATAGAGTCGCACACCTCAAGGAGGTCACTGATAAGAAGGAATTACTCATATATACCAAAATATTTGCAGCAACACCTTCTGTGGTAGCAAAGTCATTGAAACTAAATAGATGACCATCGGTTGAAAATGTCTAAACAAACTGTGGTAGATGAATATAATATGAAATCATTGTACTGTAGGAAATAAGGAATATGGCAAATGTGGAGAAACAGATTTACATGTTGTGATGCAAAGTAAAGGAAGCAGAGTCAAGAAAACAATAAATACTAATACAATAATATAAAAAATGTAAAGAACAACACTGTAGAATTAGAAAGAACAAAAATGGCCCCAAAGAAAAGATGAAAAGTTGCCTCTTTCTACTACTTTGAAGAAGTAGGAGTTCCACAGGTGTAGAACATTATATGTTTTCAGGCATTTTCCAGGTGTTGATCAGTTTTGCTGGCTTCTTTTTCTTTTCTTCCTCTCTCTTGATTTTTTTTCCCTTTAAAAAGCATTCTTTGTGCTGGCCTTGGCAGCACGTTCTATAACCCCACTTCAGGGAAGTTGAGATTGGTGGACCTCCTGAGATCAGCAGTTCTAATCTGTAGTGATTATTGTTAATAAAGTGTCCATACTACAGTTGGTATTAGCATAATGAGCATTTAGGAACAGGGGGATCAATAGATTGGTTGAGCAAACTAGGCTAGGATGGAAATGGAGCAAGTCAAAGCTCCTAAGTTGCTCAGCAATGGGATTTAGCCAATGAGTTGTCTCTGACCTCAACTCAACTCTCTCTCTCTCTCTCTCTCTCTCTCTCTCTCTCTCTCTCTCTCTCCGTATAAAAATATGTATATACGTATACACACATATACACATATGAATGCATGTCTATATACCCTATGTATACATGTAAGTTTACATATGCATATATATTCTCTGTTATATGGTATGGTTTTGAGGGAAGAGGATTAATGAAAGAAATTTAGATGATGTAAGAATAAAGTGTAAATAAGAATTCATTATAAAATTAGCTAGAAGGTTTAAAAACAGGGATTTTCTATCATTTATAATTTTATATTATAGTTAAGTACATAGATAGGTAAATGTAGATGTGGATAATTGAATCAACTTATGCTTTATTTAAATAATATGATGGTAAAAATGGGAAATAGATAAAAGGACAGAT
Organism: Phascolarctos cinereus; assembly: GCF_003287225.1. Lineage (NCBI taxonomy): Eukaryota > Metazoa > Chordata > Mammalia > Diprotodontia > Phascolarctidae > Phascolarctos > Phascolarctos cinereus. Next base: position 378,682,979 of record NW_027555625.1, read on the forward strand.
ATTAGTGTAGACATTCATTAGTTCAATGAAGTTTAGTTTACATATATAATTCATCACAACAAACAGACCAAAAACCTATAGAACCATCTCATCCAGAAAACATTTCATTTCCTTGTCAAGCAGAAAGATATGATGACTGGGGCAATACTTTCATAAAATATCATGAGTAGGTATAGCTTCATAAACTATGAAGATGTAGGTGAGAGTGAAACAAGTTTATGCAGATCTTGGCCCGATATGCACTAAATCAGGTCATCCAAAGGTCATTTAGCATGAAGCTTAAAGGAAGATAATTAAATAGACAGAAATTGGATAAGAACTGTAATATTTTTTGTAAAAAACTATTTTCTCTTTCAGTAATATCATAGCCTTTGCATTTGTAATCTGTCATCTCAGGCCTTGATATGCTACATGATGAAAGGAAAGTAGGACTAGGGAAAATAAAGACAGAAAAAGAAGCTGAAATAGATCAAGTATATACAGGAGAGGACCTTGCTTTTGGCAACACAATTTTAAGACCATGAAGAGAGTAACTTTTTATGTACTTAAAACATAAGCGGATAGCGGATTTCAAATTCATGGAAAAAAATCATTGACCTATTACCAACAAATGAAAACCCACATAATATCAATAAACACCAACCTTCCCAAATTACAAATTTTTTTCTGAGAATAATCTACATATGCATAAAAGGCATCCTCAATAGAAGTTTGAGACAGTAATAGGTCAGCATTTACAAATGATTTTCTGAAATAGTGCAACTTCTTTATAGTCACAAAAGTAAGTGAAAGTAGGGACTTCCAAACTTTTCTGATCGTGTGCCACAACATATATTTACTTTTTATAAAATATATAATGTACTTCAATATTGTCATTTTATTATAAAACATAAAACGAAATAGAAATTAAAAGGTTGAGATAAATATATCTTCATAATATTTTGTATCATTTCATGATGGAAAAAACTTATTTTGCTCTTGCTAAAATATTACCATTAATGTATATTAATAAGAATAATGTAATTGAATAGGCTTCACTGTCTTCAAAAATGCTGGCTTAATATTGCAGTGCAGTGATTTGATGTCTGGTCTTAAATTCAATTTCTTTTAATGCTTGGTTATAAGGGTTGTCATAGCTAAAAAAGACACCTTTCAGAAATTCATCAATCCAAATGGAAGAAGTATATCATTATATGTACTTATTAAATCAGAATAGTCATTTTTCTTTTATTTTTACTATTCTAAACTTGACAAAGATCAACAAACATGATTCTATATGAAAGGAAGAAGACTGCATAAGAAACCACAAATCTCAATTATGTATAGCTTCTGTTTGTTTACAGTATGTAATAAATTCTATACATTAATTCCAAAGAACGTCTGCTTGTTCACACTCCTTTTTCATCCCAACCGTTAACCAATTACATATATATATATATGTATTTGCTTAAATTTAGCAAGTAAATTTTTATCTTGCCTGGTGTCAATCATTTTTTCTTGTAAACTAATTGTAAGGTATTAAAATGGACTGAAATTCTTTATTTGGAAGGTGTTTTTTCTTATCAGGTTAGAAAATTCCATTTCTATTTTTTTTCCAAGTATGATAATGTGACAGCTTTTATAGATGATACAGTCACATTGTTTTTAGTATCTCAGAGAAGAGAAAGTAAATATCTGAGATTAGAGGGTGATCAGTGGTGAAAACAATGAGAGGTCAAACAAGATGAGAATTGAGAATAGACCATTCAATTTTGGCAATTAAAAGATCATTTGTAACCTTGAAGAGAGAAATTTCAGTTGAGTAGTCATGGGTAAGAAGAATGAGAACCTGGGAGATTGAATAGATAGTGGTACCCTCAACAGAAAAAGTGAAGCTCCAAAGAGGGCCAGGTTTCATGTAATAGACAATGTGATTAGATATTCAATGCACAACACAACCCATTTATATCTAGATACTCTGGTCAACTTTTGCGCTCTCTCTCTCTCTCTCTCTCTCTCTCTCTCTCTCTCTCTCACACACACACACACACACACACACACACACACACACACACACACCAGGCAAAGAACAAGTTTTTAACAACCATTACATTGAGTTTTAGAGCCCTGCTTGCCTGAAGGGCACCTGCCTTACCCAACAGAGGATCTGGTGTGGGTGGGGCAGGGTGCAGGTATGCTAGGGAGAGGAATTTTTCTGGCATACAGAGCTATTGACAATGTGCAGGTCATGATTGTGTTATAACTATCCAGAGGGCCCATGCCCATCCAGAAGGGAGAAGTTTGGATCTTACACAACCATGGAAGATCTGCTGAGCTCAATGGTGAAGTCAGGGAATGTCACATCAATTTTTGCATTTGTGTGTGTGTGTGTGTGTGTGTGTGTGTGTGCATATGACACATGTGCACGTATTAAGGATAGAACGTATTTAATAAGTGCTTGCTATTTAATTGGATTTTAAAGGAAAGAAAGCAAGTTACTTAACCTCTCCCTCGCTCATGTTCCTCATCTGTGAAATGGGGATATTAATAGCATATATCTAACAGATTTATGGTGAGGATAAAATAAAATGAGTTGGTCAGTCAGTAAACATTTATTAAGTACTCAATATGTGTCAGTCACTGTAATAAACACTGGGGGCACAAAAAGAGTCAAAAGACAGTCTCTGACCTCCAGGAGCTCACTATCTAATGGGGAAGACAACAAGCAAATCAACATGTTCAAAAATCTACATATAGGATAAATAGAAATAAGAGAGGGAAGTCATTAGTATTAAGAAAGGTTTGGAAAGGTTTTCTGTAGAAAATGGGATTTAAAGGAAGCCAGAGAAGTCAATAGGCAGAGATGAGGAGAAAAAGCATTCTAGGAAAGGTGAATAACCAGAGATTATACTCAGAGCTGAGAGATGGAGTATCTTTATGATGTATGCGAAGTATTTTCCAAACATAAAGGTACTATATTAATGTTATATTTTTTAATTAATTCAAAATGTGTTTAGTTGATAGGAAATAAAGTTTACCCATGGAGTTACACTGGTATAGGGGCTATTAGCTTTGTTTTTTGTTCTGGCAGTCTGGTGAAACCTATGGACGGATTTTCACAATATTTTAAAATTAATTGAAGAAAATATTAAATTTCAATTAGATGTTAATGAAAATAAAGGTATAATTTTATACCATCCAAATCAACAGACTGGGTGTGAGGGAGGGGGCTCTATGGACCCCAGGTTAATAACCTCTGCACTAAAAGGATAAGAAAAAAAAAGACCCAAGTCTTCCTCTTTATTACCTTCAGAAGTCTGTCTCCTTTAAAGCTGAGACTGTTTCGTACAAAAATAGCTCTCTTATAAATGTTCCTAGGTACAATGGTGATGGGTACTTTACAAATATCATGCTCAATTGATATACAGCCGGGACTGAGAACAAGGCTGTGCATAAATATTGACTGTAGCTCACCAGATGGAATTTCCTAACTTACTAGTCTCTTCTCCCCTTTGACAGCTGTTTCTGCAGTCCATGGCCCTGCCCACTGTGCTAACAGGGAGACCTCTTCATCACATCTGATGGAGGGCAAGTTAGCAGGGCCATTGCACATTATGAACATGGCAGGGAGGGCCCAAAGCAATTACAGAAATAAATGATAATGAACTGCTTCATGCTCATCAGCTGCAAAAATTCACAGCCGCCATTAGCCCAAAAAGCATCTTAGGGTTTTCCTGTGGTGGAACATTGATTGCACCTTGAACTGCTATATAAATCATAGGAGCAGAACAGGTTGGATTTTTCATAAAGCCTGAAGAATGATTTCTCTCTTTGTTCAAGTGTTAGAAACAAATCAAGTTCAGACAACAATATTCTATGCTTCCCTAGGAGTTTGGATCGGAGAAGTAGCTGAAGTGTCAATTGCCCGGAAGGTTAGCATTTTTGTACTGTTTTCTATTAAAACTAGTATCTCTGATGCCAAGGCAAGCCAACAGGTCTTTGTTAACAGACTACAATGGGCCCAACAATGTGTACCCATTCTAAGGGATTCAAGTAGGTATATTTCCAACCCTCAATTTTCTGGGAAAGTCAATCAGTCAGCCAGTCAATAAATAAACATTTATTAAGCACACTGCTAAGCACTGCTAATACAAATAACAAAAAGAAAAATAGTCTCCACCTTCAGAGAGTTTATAATCTAATGGGAAAAGATAACACACACAAGAAAACTGAAAAAGGCAGAGGCTTGGGGGGGAGGGAAGGAAGAAGGTACCTAGTATTGAGGCATGGTGCGGGGCATTCACTCCAATCCAAGGACTGAAACTGGTGGGGAAATAAAAAGTTGGCTAGTCTCTGAATCCTCTTTAAATGAAGATTTGGAGAAGAGTTCATTGCTCTGCCTTCCAGCCCTCTAATCAGAAGAGCAGAGGGTACTCAAGAGGGTAGTACAGGTGTGAGTGCCAAAGCTTATGCAATATAGCAGAATGATGAGTTTACTGGTAAAAAGGTTTCCTGGATGCAAGATTATGGTTGGAATCCAAGCCCAAAGAGTGCAGCTGATAGAAAATGAAGCCAAAACATGTTTGTATTTTACTTAACTCAAAAACATCTCATCTATTTGGATGCTTCCTGCAACAATGCATATTGCAGCCCATCCATACCTTCCCATCCTACGTGTCTGTTGTCCAACTCTCCCATAAGTTCACCATATGGAGTCCACCCAATATGCAGGTGGCTTTCCTTGCTTCCTCCCGATATTATGAGATTACAAGTGGAGCACTCACCTGTCTTTCCTCATTCCCACCAAATGGGCAGCTCATCTTTTCTTTCTATTATGCATTTCTCTGTTGGCATTGTTTACTCCTATTCTTTTTGTGATTGCTTAATCAGTGTAAGGTGCAGCCTGTAACCTACCTACAGCCTACGCCTTTCTATTGTCCTCTGTGTGATTTTCATGGACCTCGAACTTGTGAAACTAAATCCCTTCATTGAAATAAGAAAAGATAGATAGCGTATATGATTTTAAAGAACTATGATTTCATCACTGTATGGAACTTCTACCAATGGGTGCCACAATCCCTCTGTGACTTAGGTAAGTCCAAGGTAGATTCCCACAGTACGTAGAAAGTAAACAACTTGTCCAAAATTTTATCACCTATTAAGTGTTACATGTGGAATATCCGCCCAGGTCTTCCTGATACTAAATACAACACTATTGTCTCATCCTCAGGGCTATTAGGGACTTTCAATATCATCTGTTCCAACTCTTTCATTTTAGAAAGGAAGAAACTAGGGCCGGGATGGGGTGAGATGGTTTTTTCAAGATCGCGCAACCAGTAAGTGTCACAGGCAGGAATTGATTTCAGATCATTCTGACCCCAGGGCCAACAGTCTGTCTACTCTCTTCAAAGCCGTTATAAATATTTTATAATCAGGTGCCAGATCATGTGATAAATTCTTTTTTGTGGAAAATTTTCAGGGGGAGGTAGAACTGAAGCTAGGGCCAGAAGAATAAGTAAGATTTGGACAGGTTAGAATGACAGTATTTTTAAAACCCTTGAGGGGATTTGACCACTTTTCTCATTTTGCAGAAGACAAAACTGAGGTCTAGAGAAATTTAATGGCTTCCTCATGAAGATTGGTGTAATTAGTGTCAGTCAAGACTTCAACTTGGATCTCCTGAATCCCATGCCAATATTCTTTGCATTACAATGCTCTTGATCTCTGAAGGTTAGAAGTAGTAATGAGGATGGCATGTGTAGAAGACTGCAATTTGACCAGCTTTCTTTATTTCAATATTTGCCTCTGTTTACAATATCTGAGTGCAATATTGTGAACACCATGAAGTTGCCCATATTGTTTTCCATACCCTGGACCTTGTTATATCAATTACTGCTTAAAACAGGTGCCTTAGTGTTCTTTTATTTTCTTGTCAAGTGTTCATGGTCATAGTCAGGATATTTCCTTGTAAAGGGATTTTATACCTTCTTCATCTTCTGCTATTGCAATTAGTAGCAGTAGTGTGGAGTACAGATAATACAGTATGGTGGATAGTGAGATGGATTTAGAATAAAAAAGATAGATTCAAATCTTGTCCTGTAAACATGTCCTGCCTGTATTACCCCTGGGCAAGTCAACTAAAATCTCATTGCCCCAGGCAACTCTTTACAGAAGTTTTTAACCTGGGGTCCATAAACTTTTTTTTTTAACACTTTCATAACTGTCTTTCAATATAATTGATTTCCTTTGTAATCTCATGTATTATCACTGCCATTAAAGAGATAAGGAACATGAGGTAAGGAAAACTGATATGACTCACTCACAATCACAATTAATAAGTGTTAGAGGTGGGATTAGAAATTAATTCTCCCCAGACTGAATCCAGGGTCAATGTTCATACCATATGTAACATGGCAGACCATGATACACCCTTATCTTTGAAGACTGTTAGGCACCTCATACAGAGGTCATAAAGCTGTAAGAAACCGTAATAACTTGCTATTAAGCCTCATCTTTTACCAACCCTCTAATCTTGACCTCAAGTGTCAATAGACTAGTTCTCATCAGTCACTATATATTCCATGGTCAATTGTTCCCAATAAACTGACATTTTAAGTAATTGACCCATATACCAGGTAGATAATATCCAACTTCTTCAGGGTTATTCAATGATTTTTTAGGATGTTTCACTAGTTTCAACTCCTGTTTCCAGACTCTCACTTCTAAACTGTCTCTTCCAGTAGGAATGAGTCATGAATTTAGAACATATAAACAGAATTGCCTTAAATAAACAATTTTGAAATTTTATGAAGAATTTGTCTTATCCTCTCAAAAAAAGTATTGAAAATTGTAACTTTTTCCATATCACTGTTTAATTTACCTATTATCAATTGTATTTTCCTTTGAGAAGGCCACTATTTGTAGGCAATGTCTTAAAATCTGCCTTAGAGAATCTGAGAATTTGCCTACCTTTTAGAAGTATCACACCACATTTAATTTTCTCAGGATTCAAAAATAAAGGACCACTTCTAATTCACTGAGTGGGCCCTCAAATACTTGATAGAATAAATACCAAAGCAATCATGAAACAGCCCAATAACATCCTCAAGAGAATTTAATAGAAAATATGTTCAAATTCATTTTAAGAGTTTCTTTTATTAACAACATTATATATCTCTCCTGCTTCTTTTTTTTAAATATTATCTTAAAAGAGGTATGTTATGCTAGTATTTGTGGGCATGTTTATCTGATCTCATTTGACAGGCCATAAAACAGTGAAGCATGTTTTTTAAAAAAGGACAATTTTCTTCACGTAATTTTTTTTTTGGGGGTGCACCTATTAAATGACCTTATCATGTATATATTATCATATATCATAATTACCTGTGTATATGTAATATCCACCCACTAGATTAGACTAGACTCTAAGAGAGCAAGAACTATCCATATTCTCAAAGCCTGTGTGTCTGTACATAGTAGGTAGTTTTTTAAAAAGTTGAATTAAATTTTCTAGTCATTGATACATATAGCTTCTTTGGTATATGCTTATCATGGTTCCTGGTACATAGTAGATGCTTAATAAATGTTTATCGATTGACTTATTTTAACCCCAAGTGGTTAAAGAAAGGTAGGAATCACCAGACTCCATAAAAATCTTGCAATGTAATGCACATGCATAGGCCTAAGCTGGACCACTCATCATTGTTTCTACATCTTAGAGAATTTTAGGAAAATATTTATGTGTTGGGTTATCTTCAAATCAAATATTTTACAAAATTTTAGGTCAAGATCAATTAATAGCTTCCTGAAAAATGCTGAGGAACTTAATGCTACCATTAAGAAATACAGAAATGTGATTGTTTCATTTTTCCTAGTTATTCTTGGACCTGATGCATCTCTTCACTTACCAGGGCAGTACTGTGATGGAGTTAGTCTAAAGATCTCAGTTTTAGTCCTAGCTTTGATGGTCACTAACTTGTATGAGAATGGACAAGTCCTAAAGCATTAAACATGTGACCTGGACCACTATCCAGTGCTTTCCCAACCAGACTAAAAGGCAATTGAGAAATATTAAACAAAGTAAATGAAAATACAAAGAAATGTAATTAATGTTAATATGTGGCTTTCTAAGTCAATATGCAGCCATCAGGGATCCATTTCTCTTTGAGTTTGACACCACCGTTGTTGACCCCTTTAAGTTCTAATTTTCTCACATAAAAAAGGATCTCCTTTCATTACCCATCTCACACTATTTTTGTGAATATAATAACTTATAATCTTAAAAACAAAGGTTAAAAAGCAAAGCAAAATAAAATAAAATAGATCTGAGTTCCTGCAAAATTTTACCACAATTATTTCCTGAAATATGTCTATCTTGCTAACATATCTTCCTTCTAATCCTCTAAAATTATATAATACCTTCAAAAAATAGAATTCCCTAAAATGATGTAATACACATATATAAATGATATCTATCTGCATAATATCTTATATGTATGATAAATGCATCTATCTATATAATATCTATCTATATCTATATCTATCTATATGTATTTAAATATGCCTATATTTAAATATCTATATACTATAGGTATCTAAATATGCCTATACATATACATCTCTCTACACACATATGCTTATATATATATCTACATTACAATATATGTTATATACACATATACACATATATATATATGTATGTAATAGTGTGCATGTGCATACACTCATATACACACATTGGTTATCCCACCTCATCTAAAAGCAATTGCATTTAGATAAGAACATTTTGAATCAATCAGAACTGAGTGCATACAAATTCTGTAAGCCTTCTTTTATTTGACAAAGCCATTGTGTGAGAGACTTGGTGACATCCTGAGGAACTTGTATGAAAAAAAAAAAGAGAGGGGAGGGGAGAGAGAGAGAGAGAGAGGAGAGAGAGAGAGACAGACAGACAGACAGACAGACAGACGACAGACAGAGAAATTCTGAGGGTCTATAAGCAGAGAAGAGGGACTGGAATCACACACATCAGTCCATTAGCAACCAGCAAAAGGAGAAAGAGGAGAGAGGATTGAGCTGTAACATAGAAGGAAGGGAATTATTGAGGAGGATCATCATCTCTACAATCATCTAGGAACAGAAAATTTAGGGGGACACAGCCAATTTTACCTAATCACTCAAGGACTGAGGGACATTTCAAGGAAAAAACTTGTTCTTTCCAAAAATTCTGCACTCAGTGCCTGGATGTTTATAGACACTTTAATAAAATAATCAGTTGCTTCTTTGACCAAATGTTTCTTGCACCCCAAACCACAAAGAGGCCTGGGGATAACCAGAAATAGAAATGAACATGAATTAAGACAAAGAGTTGAATCTCTTCCTAAAAGTTAGGGATTTTCCTAACTGTGGGCTCAGAGTGATTGCAGTTGTACTCCTCATCTAAAATAGAATTTTATCATGGAAAGTAAACTTCTCATCTAAAATAAATTCCTTAATACCAAGCAGTGTAGAACTGTGATGGCATCAGAGGCTATTAATATTTCCCCAAGGCTTAAAGTGAGCTAATTGTCATAACAATGTTAAACAAACTGATATAGAAATACTGAGCCCCTTAAACTCTGGGACTCATTTCTATTTCTCTCAGTATTAATGTGAGTTATTTGGAAGAATTAATTTTGAAAAATATGTCTAAGGTTCCACTAAGGAAATAATAATTTCTATTTACAGACCACGAAAGTCAAAAATACAATAGCAAAGTCATTTTAGACAAAAATAACACAAGTAATAAAAGGGATTCAATTAGAAAATATTGTATTCCAACACACAAATTTGTGACATCCCCTATACCTCACCAAATGGTTAACAAGATATGTCTCCATGGGAAAACATCTATATAGGAATAGAAACTACCATTTAGCATATAGGCAGACAATTAAAAATATTTCAAATTTATAATTTATTTTTAACAATTTTTTTAAATTTTGAGTTCCAAATTATCTTCCTCCCTCCACCCTTGCCCACCTATTGTGAAAGCAGGACAAATGATATCAAATATACATATAAAATCTTGCAAAACATATTTCCATATAGCCATATTGCAAAAAAAAAAAAAAGGAAAAGAAAAAGAAAGACAGTGAAAAAAATTATGCTTCAATCTGCTTTCAGATTGTTTGTTTGTTTTACCCACCGCTGGAAGTGTATAGCATTTTTCATTCAAATGTCCTTCGGAATTGTCTTGGATCATTGTGTTCAACAGAATAGCTAAGTCATTCACAGTTGATCATCATATAATTTTGCGTTTACTGTGTATAGTATTCTGGTTCTGCTAACTTCACTTTGCGTGAGTTCAATTAAGTGTTCCCAGTTTTTTTTTCCTGAAATCATTGTATTCATCATTTCTTAGAGTACAATAGTACTCCATCACAGTTGTATGCTACAATTTGTTCAGCCATTCCCCAATTAATGGAAATCTCAATTTCCAGTTCTTTGCCACCACAAAAAGAGCTATTAGAAATATTTTTGTACACGTAGGTCTTTTTCCATTTTCTTTTATCTCTTTGGAAAAAGTAGATAATTTGAGGAAACCATCAATTCTTACCCCTTCTCTTTGGTACAACCTTGCTGTCACCTTTGATTAGGAGCTGATAGCTTCCTCCATATAGAATCAATCTTCTGGGATCCTATTTTGTACATATGTAACTGTAAGGCCAGTACATCTTGTTTAATTGAATATGTGGCTCTTCTTATGGGCTTCCCTACTCACAGGAAAATTCCAAGATTATTTTTCCATGCCCAATCTCCCAACTCTTCCATCTCTTTTTCTTAAGATTCTCATTTTATTTTTCTTCCTCTTTTTTTTTTAAAGTTTATGCTATGGTCATTTGAAGTGATGCTAGAGAGTTCTCAGCAATGTTAGACAATTTTTGAGTATTTCTTAGACACTTTCATACATATGCATATTTATGAACATATGTGTGTGCATAAGTACACATACTATGTACATTTCAATTCTTCAGTGGATCACTGATTTTATCTATGTAGGTACTCCTTTCAAAAATACAGATCTCACCATCCATACCTTATCATTCTGTGTAATTATTATACACATCCTCCCATAAATTCTTCAGAGAGACTCACACAATTTATTGAAGTCTTTCCTCTAATCTTTATATTTAGTGGGCACCAATACTACACATTGGCTTTCTTTATATTATCCCTCATTGTCACTATATAACCATCCCACTTCATTCTTTCTGTCTCAGCTTTCCTCTCTCTCTCTCTCTGTCTCTCTCTCTGTCCCCCTCTCATTATGTGTTACATGTATATATATATATATATATATATATATATATATATATATATATATACACATACATGTATATATATGTATATATATTTACACATGTATATATATTTAGATATATATACATATATACATGTATATATATCTAAATATATATACATATATATTTACATATGTATATATATATACATGTATATACATATATATGCCTGTACATAGTATATGTATATATTTATTTGTTTATATCACATTTATAAGGCATTTTAATATTTCAAAGCACTTTCTCACATTCTGTGAGGTATGTAGGTATTCCAGTGGAGAGAGTACTGAACTCAGAGAGACAAATCCAGCCTCAGACCCATACTAGCTGTGTGCCCCTGGACAAGTCACTTAACCTCTATTTAAGTTTCCTCATTTGTAAAATGCAAATAATAATAACAACTACTTCCCAGAGCTTTTGTGAGCATGGGGGGAGGGGTGGAACTAATATTTTAAAGTGGGTTTTTTTTTCCAGAAACCCAAGATTCAAGTTCTTATTTTGTCACCAACTGGCCATCTCTGCCATGTTATTCTGTTTCTGTCAGATTTGATTTTTTTGCCCATGAAAGAAATAATTCTCAGAAGGACTGCCCCTGGCTTATGAACTAGTGCTTTTCCTGTTACTACAACCCCAAATTTCCTTTCATCTCAGTTCCAGTTTTTGGTGATGTATTATTATGATAAAGATCAGAAAATTAGCACTTTGTGATATTTTATTATAAGATTCTTGAACTAGAGTATGGCAGAAAGGCAAGGCGCATGGACAGTCTAGAGAGCCAGCATCCGTTCTGCTGCTCTAAGTCTGCCGACAGAACAGTTTCAATGACGATATACTTTGTGAAATCGCAGAGACACGTAACAACAGCATTTCTCTTGAAACTGTGTAAGTAACACCGAGGTTTCACCAGCAAAAAGGAAAATGTCTGAAGAGTTGTGCTCCTGTGTTTCTTGGGAAAATTGAATTGGATCTTGTGAGTTTGCTGCCTTGTGCTTCTCAGGTAGAGTCTGTTTGCTTACTCCTTCCTCTCCCTTTGCATCTTGAACAGCCTATATGGTTACCTATAAATCCTGGAAAAATCCTGGCTTTGAGATGAATTTCAGGAAGACTGAAAATTGGTTCCTAAGCCGCTTTTGAACACTTGCCATGAAATAAATGTCATCTGCGCTGCTAGTCTCTTCTGATGGGCTGTTAATGGCTTACATCTGAGAGCTAATGAGCTCCCCTAGTCAGGCAGTGAGCAAATCATTTTCTTTTTGTTCCCTTCTCCTTGAGGAGGTGAGGGTTAGTAACCTTAACCCTGCCACAGTGACAGTGCTGAATGGGAGTGAAATAACAAGGCAAACAGTAAGGTTAATTAAGGAAATGCTAAGAAGTTGTTTTAAAATCAATTTAATTAACCTGTGATCCTCTAAAACTAGAATATATTGCTGGTGAAATGAAGGCAAATTCAATTCTGTTTCTCATTGATTCATTCATTCCTGCATTCAAAAAACATTCTTGGAATAGTTGTGTGGGCACAGTCTCAGCTTTCATGGTGCTTATAGTCTAGGAGGAAAGAAGACAAATACAAAAAAATAAAAATACTGTAGCACAAAGGAGAAGGTAGTATGTATATAAAAGAGGTGCAAACTAAGTTTGATAAATGCAAGATCGTGTCCAGAGGCATGTGGGAGGAGAGGGGATCAGGGAAGACTTTGTTGAGGCAGTAGCAGTTGGACAAAGCTTTAAAGGAAGAATCGGATTTTAAGAAAAGGGAATGAAGGGAAGGGGGAAGGTGTTGGTTGGAACTTTAGGCATAGGTTATAGCATGTGTAAAAACCTAGGTTGGGAAAGTTTAGGACATGTTTAGTAAGGGTGAGTATTCAGTTTGACTAGAGTATAAGATGGTGATGGAAGTTTAAAAGCTTTTTATTTGTGTTTCTTTGTTTATTTTTTGGTCTGGATCTCTGATTCCATTCACGTAGGGAACACTCTGTAAAGACACATCCTCTACCAATGATGATTGGCAACTGTCATGCTATGCATAGATTTGGAAAGTTACCTGAGAAACTGAGACTAGTTAGAGGATAGAGGTCTGTAGGCCTACAACCAGAAAGAATCCCAGAGGCCAATGAGTCCATCCCTTTCCCTTATTTTACAGAAGAGAAAACTGAGGCCAGAGGAAGCTGTTCCTTGCATAGAGAAAATCTACATAGATTAAATGTTAGAGGTAGTAATGCAACCAGGTCTTCCTGGCTCCAAGGCTAGCTTTCTATTCCACTGCACCGAAGTGCTTACCTAGAGAATTCTTAACTCTTCTCATTTACTGGGTGTTCCAAGGGTTTTAGTTCATTTTAGTCACTCCAGTTAAACTGAAAGCTTTGTAATGTCAGAGAGTAAAGCTTTAAACAGCTAGGTAGAGTAGGGAATAGAGCACTGAACTTGAGCTAAGACAAACCTAAGTTTGAATCTTGCCTCGAATACTGACCAACTGTGTGGCCGTAAGCAATTAACGTCTTCTATCTCATCCTTGCAAAACTTAAAGCATTATATGAATGCTAACCATTCTTCTAATTATTTTCTTTCCCTCTACTAGGCATCTGGTATAGGGCACTATATGTTGGAGACTGGCATATGTGTTTTGGGATCTTCATTCCATCCTCCCTCTTCCCCCAGCACCACACACTTCTTTATATTAACTTCACATTTTAGAGATTCATCCTCAGTACTGTCAGTGAAAGACCATGAGAGGGACATTGATGCTAAAAAAACAATATTGATTCCCCATTGATCTTAAGCCAAACCATCATCAGCAAAGTGGAAAATGGGTAAATTCAGAATACATGTCATCAGCTATACATGAAACCTCAAATGTTTTATTGGTTTTATAACATCAACAAAGGTTTCTGGTTCTGAAATTGCCTGAAAGGCTCATTTGAGGGTCCAAGATAAGCTGGGGTCTTTAACACAGTTGTTTGAGACTTCTAGGAAATGTCCCTCCCTGAACGGGCACTGCCACACTAGCCAACATAAAAATGCCCAAATGATAGCAGCATTTACTATATGTAGACAGAGTTATTGCAGGCAAAGGGAGTTATAACTTTAACTCACTGGCCAGGGGCATCTATGAAGTGAAAGGAACCTCCTCTCACTCAGTCAAACTCTCCAGATGATATGGAAACATTTCATTAAACCAGTGGATTACGCAATAAGAGGGAATTTTAACTCCCCAGTGTGGTTTTGCAAATTCAGGAGGAAAAAGAAGACATGAAACACATGAAAACAAAGACCAGGGCATTTTTCCACTCCACAAACAACATCCACTGACCAGAGAGACTTAGATAACCCCAGATCTGAAAATGGATTACATGAACTCATTCCAGAAATATACTCACTGCACTCCATTAGCCCCAATATAGATAGTGACCAGCTAATTATCTTCTGTAACATATAAATCCATCTGACCAATGGTTTCTGATCATCATTTCTGAAGTCATTTATGAATGACTTCTACTTCTATAAAGCTTCTATAAATGATGTGTTAGCCTAACTATAGGACCACGTCACAGTTTACTACTTCCCCATTGATTCATTGTGACATTTTCCAGTTTTTACTTCTAGGTTTGGTTTGGTTTTAGCTGAAGAAGAGTGGAGCAGGATAAAAGACCCAGGGCTGAAATTAGAGGTCATGGGTTCAAAGACAGCCTCTGCAATTTATTACCTATATGGCCCAGGGCAATAATGATAATGATGACGATGATAATAATAACTACCGTTTATATAGATTCACAAAGCATTTTATGTATACTATTGCATTTTTTCCTCATGACAATCCTATGAGATAAGTGCTATCACTATCCACATTTAATAGATGGGGAAACTGATGATGAGAGAGTAAATATACGTATCTTGCCCTAGTTCACACCCCTAGCATCTAAGACTGAATTTGCAGTGGTGGTGCAGTTGATAGAGCACTGACTAGAGTTCAGGAAGACTCATCTTTATGAGTTTCAAATCCAGCTTCAGACACTTACTATCTGTGTGATGAGCTGTGGGCAAGTCACTTAACGCTATTTGCCTCAGTTTTGTCATCTGCCAAGGAAATCCCAAAATGGGATAACTAATCATTAGGTATGATTGAGGAGACTCAACAAATTGCACGGAAGGCTTCCTGATTCCGAGTCCAACATTTCATCTGCCATGACACCTAACTGCCATTATAACTGGCAACTCCTCCTTTCCTCACCTCCAAGTTTCAGTTTCCTCACCTGTGATTTGAATAGATGGCCTTGGAGATACCTAACAGTGTTAATTCTGTGATCCCATGAACCTCTGATCCTAGTTAGATGCATCTTTCACCAACACATCTTAGTATTAACTCAATCTCAGTGTGTCTACTTGAACAGGGGACTGCTGAGTTCTGCCATCCTGAAGGCCTAAGTTAGCTACCAACACCACCTCAACAAAATAAACCCTAGTCTACAAAAGGTAGAATGTTACGAAAGGAAGACTACTGGACCATAAAATCAGAAGAAACTTAACACCTATGTGAACTTGAGCAATAACTTAGTTCAAAAAAAATTGTCAAGTATATCTACTATGCTCCAGGCACTGTGCTAGGGATGCAAAGAGAAAATCAAGCAGCTCCTGCCCTCAAGAAGCTTATATCTAAGTGCCATTACCAGTGAGCTTGTGGGAGGGGAATCAGGAAAGACCTTTCTTAGGAAGGAGTGACACCTGAACTAAGGCTTGAGTTGATCTAGGAGTTCCAAGAGGTAGAAGTGAGAAGGGAAATAATTGCAGGCATGGCAAATTGGCTTGACTGCCAAAAAATGACCATTGTACTCCCTGACTCTTTCTCTTTTCATGCTTCTTCCCCCTGAAACAAGTAATATACTCCTCCTCCAATATCATATGACATGATATAATATGATGTGATATGATTAACATAATGTAATGCAATTAATATAATACAATGTAATAAAATCTAATTTCCTATTATAAAATCCTGATACTTTATCGTATACAGATGGTGTGAGGATCACAGGAAATAATGCATAAGAAAGTGATCTGAGGACAAGACAGGCTGAGAAATTATTTTTTAAGGAAATTGCTTAAAGAAAAGTGTGAATTCAGAGAGAGTAAAAACAATAGGGGAAGAATGGTTAGGAGAAGTGCACAGTTAGACGGCAAAGTGGATAGAGTGCTGGACTTGGAGTCAGGAAGACCTGAGTTCAAATTTGGCCTCAAATACTTACTTTCTGGGTGACCCTGGGCCAGTCACTTAACCTCATTTGCCTCAGTTTTCTCATTTGTAAAATGAGCTATAGAAAGAAATTGCCAACCATTCCAGTATCTTTGCTGAGAAAATACCAAATAAGGTTATGAAGAGTTGGACAACAACTGAACAACAACAACAACAACAATGGTGTGTATTTATTTAAATGCATGGCAGGGCATGGAGTATGAGTTTTTATTATGGATGAATGAAAAGGGATTTATTAAGTGTTTACTATGTGTCAATAAGTAAGTGCAAGAAACATAGATCGAAATGAAATGCCTTTGCTCCCAAAGAATTCACATTATAATTAGAGGAGACAGTACATATAAGAAGGTTCAGATGCAAAGTAGATGTAAATTGCCAGTGGCTCTTATAATTCTGCAGGCCAGAATGATAGGGTCAATTGCTCCTTATGCTGCTGTGGCAGGTAAGACTCAGTGGTGTTCCATCTTGCCAAAAGGATTACATTTTGTGACTCCAAATACAACAGAAGTGTTCAAAGAAGTATAGTAAGGGGCTGTGTGGAGCTCCCAGTCATGGGCCTGGTGGGAACTCAACGTAAGATAAGGGGATATCCTTGTAGGACCTAGGGAGAAGGCTGGTTAGGGCTCTGATAGCTTGTCAGCACTAAAGGTACCAAAAATTTCTTCTAGCACCTTAAGTAAATTCTTATTTATTTTAAGATAGTAAGCAAACTTCTGGCTAGATGGTTGCTAATGTCTCCTTTGATTTTCAAATTCTGTGATTTTGGTAAATTTCACAATATGTTTTTCTAAATGCATACTCAGGATGCTGGCTATAATGAAAATAACAGTAAGGAAGGGAAAGGTCCAATTCTCAGCACTTTGAATACCTACAATCAGTATAAGAAGGAAAGTACCCTTATGGGTAGAAACAAGAAAAAGAGGATTATGACCCAGAGTTTCTTTGAAAGGACCAGACCAAGTCTTTCTCTCTAAGATAATGTCTTACTGAATGGAAGTATCACCAATTAAACAGCAGGTAATGAATCAACTGTGGCTGAAATGCTGATCTCACAGAATATACAGAGGAACTGTTATTAACAAATGAATGAGTACCTCCTAGTAGAGCTCTAAAGACACTTTGGGAACTTGATTTTATTGAATCACAGAACCTAAAAGTGGAACAGTTAATAAAGCACTGGATCTGGAGCCAGGAAGACTTCAGTTCAAATCTAGACTTAGATATTTACTAACTCTATGACCCTAGGTGAATCTGCTTCAGCTTCCAAGGTTGTTTCCAGGGTTCCAGTTTTCTTAAGGTTGTTCTAAGGATCAAATAAGGTAATATTTGTAAGGCTCTTTAGCACAGTGCCTGGCTCATAGCAGGCACTACAAAATGCTAGATATTATTAATCATTACTAAAGCTGGAATTATTAAAGCACAAATATGGTGCTGATACCTAAATCAGGAAGGGCTAAAACAGAGAAAGAAAATTATAGACCAATTTCTCTAATGAATATCAATGTAAAAATTTTGAATAGAATACTAGCAAGGTGATGAAAGCAATGTATCATTATTAAATTATTAAAGTTCACCTTCCTGGTTATTTAG
Organism: Phascolarctos cinereus; assembly: GCF_003287225.1. Classification (NCBI taxonomy): domain Eukaryota; kingdom Metazoa; phylum Chordata; class Mammalia; order Diprotodontia; family Phascolarctidae; genus Phascolarctos; species Phascolarctos cinereus. Next base: position 378,701,135 of record NW_027555625.1, read on the forward strand.
GTGAACCCCTTTACTTTACAGAAAAAGAAAAAAAACCCTTAGGTCAAATAGTTTGCTTGAGGTTGCACACGTGTTAAGATTCCAAGCCAAAATCTTCCTGATTCCAACATAATTTCCCATTCTATGGCACCACACTGTTTCATGATCTGCTGCCTCCTGAAGGTATTGTCCTCTGCCTTTAGAAAAGTTTCAATTAGCTTCTGAGAGCCAAGATGCCAGAGTAAACAATAAATAGCCCTAACTCTCTCATATTCACCTGCAAACAACCATAAAATAGCATCCCAAAACAAATCCTGGAACAGCAGAATCAGCAAAAGATGAAGTAAAGCAGACTTCGAGCCCAAATCAGAAATCCTGAAAATCAAAGGTGAGATTAATAAGACTGAAAATTTTTAAAAAAAATTATTGAGCTAATAAATAAATCTATGAGCTGGTTTTATGAGGGGAAAAAAAAAGATAACCCATTGGTTAATTTGATTTAAAAGAAAAAGAAGAAAACCAAGTATATAATATAAAAAAAAAATAAAAAGGATAAAATTACCACCAATGAAGAACAACCCTTGGGAGTAGACTCCCAAATATTTTATATTATTCATAGTTATTTTAAATAGAATTTCTCTTTCTATCTCTTGCTGCTGAGCTTTGTTGGTAATGTATAGAAATGTTGATGATCTATGTGGATTTATTTAATTTCCTGCAACTTTGCTAAAGTTGGTAATTATTTCAAGTATTTTCTTAGTTGATTCTCTAGGATTCTCTAAGTGTACTCTTATGTCATCTGCAAAAAGTGACAGTTTTGTTTCCTCATTTCCTGGTCTAGTTCCTTTGATTTTTTTCTTCCCTTATTGCTGTAGCTAACATTTCTAGTACTACATTGAATAATGGTGGTGATAATGAACATCCCTGCTTCACCCCTTATCTTATTGGGAAGGCCTCTAGCTTATCCCCATGACAGATAGTGCTTACTGATGGTGTTAGGTAGATATTTCTTACCATTTTAAAGAAAGCTCTATTTATTCCTATACTCTTTGGTATTTCTAATAGGAATGGGTGCTGTATTTTTTGTCAAAAGCTTTTTTCAGCATCTGTTTATACAATCATATGACTTTTGTTGGTTTTGTTATTGATATGGTCAATTATGTTGATAGTTTCCCTAATATTGAACCAACCCTACATGCCTGGTATAAATCTCACCTGGTCATTATGTATAATCCTTATGATACATTGCTTTAATCACCTTGCTAGTATTCTATTCAAAATTTTTACATTGATATTCATTAGAGAAATTGGTCTATAATTTTCTTTCTCTGTTTTAGCCCTTCCTGGTTTAGGTATCAGCACCATATTTGTGCTTTAAAAGGAATTTTGTAGGACTCCTTCATCTATTCCAAATATTCATCTATTCCAAATAGTTTACATAGTATTGAAATTAATTGTTCTTTAAATGCTTGATACAATTCACTTCTGAATCCATCTGGCCCTGTTCATTTCTTCTTCTAAAATGGGGTTATTCAAGCATTCTATTTTATGAATATTCATTGACTTTGCTCAGAGTGTCAGATTTATTGGCATGTAATTGGGCAAAATATTTCCTAATGATTGCTTATAGGATCTGAATTTCAGCTAGTTATAGTTGGTTATAGCCCATTATAAGACTATGCAGAAGAACATTCACTATACATTGACTCTATTTTTGTTTTGTGCTTTTCATAGAAAAATTTTTACTGTCTTGCCTTCAATATTATTACCAACTTAAAGAATGCTATAGAATCATGAAAATATGGGAAACAAGAGTAGAAATAGAAAAAGAAAATATCATGTTTTTAACCCCCGGATCAGCTAACTAACCATACAAAAGAAAGGCGATATAAGACACTGAGAAGTATTGGCATTAACATTCCAAATTTAGAAAAAAAAGACCAATCAATTTATCAACAATCATTTATTAAGTACTTACTCTGCACCAAGTATTATGCTGGATTCTGGGAACAAAAAGGCAAAAATGAAACAGTCTCTGCTGTTCAGGACTGTTTATATTTTATATATTCAATGTGTTATAAATTCAAGAAATATACTATTTTTGGTAGAGAACGTAAGGGATGTATGAGAAATAATATCTTTCTCCAAAAAAATATTACATATGTGTGATGTGTGCAATCATGCCAAGAATGTTAAGCAAACTGGATACTGATTGACAATGAAAAACATATGTAAGCTGTTGGAACCAAGATTATATGAGTCAGCTCCAGCTTCCAGAATGCTAAAGCTTAACTGACCCAAAGATTTGATGTCTCCCCCATCTCATCAGCTTTTCCACTGTGTTATACTTTCCTAATTCCCTCACCTCCCATTCTTCATTCTTCATTTGGCAATTCAGGGAATATCCTCATTTCAATGATTCAGATTACTCCATATCCTTGCCTTGTGAGTGATTGGACATGACCCTATTCATGCCAAGTTAAGTCTTTGTCTAAAACTCTGTAATAAAATTTGAGTGGCTTTGGCCCATTCAATAAAGCCCAAATTCAATCATCCTACTGCATGTCCAAGCCCCAAATCTGCCTGTGGAGTTAGGGAAAATAGGGGCTGCATAGTTCAACTGTTCGCTGTTGGCATTTGTTCTATTTTCATGACTGTCGGCCTTCTGTGGCAGTTTTGTTTTGGTTCAGAACAGGTTCCTCCTCTTTTGTACTACACTAAATAAGCTTTGAATATCAACTGTAGCCTATGTTCCCAGTGCGTAAGGCATTAAGCATAGTAATAACTAGGCAGCATGAGCAGGAAGAAATTTATTATACATTATCTTTTCTTTAAAACCCTTTACAGCCTAACACCAAACTACTTTCCAGCCTCATTTCTCATCTGTTCTTTATGGGAGCCTTAATCTCAAGCCAAATTAGCCTACTAAATGTCCCTCCAATGCACCCCGCATTTTTCCCTATCTCAAACCCAGTTCCTCACATACTGACCCACATTCTTCAGTTTGCCATCACCTCCCAACACCTTAAAACCTCTCCCAGGGGAAATGCACATTTAACAGAAATCAAAAGTATAAACTAAAAGACCAGAACTTTGATACTGCCATTTTTTAATATCAAAAAGTGGATTAGGGAAGGTTTTTGAGATCATCAGGCTTTCCCTTTCCTCATGAAATAATAAAAATTTCAGTTTCAAAGGACCTCAAAAGCATCTAGTCTAATCTATTGCTGAATAGAAATTCTCTCTACATTATACGCAAAGGATAATCATTTAGCCTCTGTTCCATCTACAATGATGGAGACCTTAATGGAAGTATCCCATTTTCCTTTTGGAAAGTTATAATGGTTACATTTTTTTCCCTGAGTCAAAATATTTTTCTCTGAGATTTTCACCCTTTGGTGTTGGTTTTGCCTTCTACAGCCACACAAAACATATCAGACCCTTTTCCCATACAATACTGGTGCTGCAAGATGTTAGATATACTTTAAAACAAGGTGATCATTTTTTTCAGCCAAAGACAAGGTTTATTAGAACATCCACCATATTGGGCAGACTCTTAAGGAGTCTGAACATTAGTGAGCTATTGGCTCACTAGATTTTAAGAATCTAAGCATCTTCATGGAGACAAGGTGGACCTTATATACAGAAAGACTAGCATTGACCCAGGAGTTGCCAAGTGGTTTGCAGTGACTGTAGGAGGGGTCTAAGGAAGATCTGAATGGGACTGGCCAGTAAACTGGGGTGAAAAGGACTCCTGGGACCTTGACCACATGGCCAAGGAAGAATGGTGGCTAGCTACCATTAAGAGTGGGAAATGGCCTGGGGCCACAGGGAGGTAAAACAATGGAGAGCTAGGCTAGATTAAGGGTAACAGAATTGGGAGATTGGGTGTAGCCACAAAAGCCAGAGATTAGGTCATGTGGGTTTTTCCTTTCTGGGGTCCAGATCCCAACCTCATTATTCCCCCTTCAAACAAATGGGAGCTAAATGCTTTTGGGGTAAGGGGCAAAGGTCTCAGCATCTGAAACTGCTTCCTGCTGGCAAGGGGCATAGAGCTGTCCCTCCCTTGAGGGGGTCCCAAAGAGGAGGTTGATTGGAACCTAGCACAGGCTGCATTCAGGGAACAATGGGGGAACATTGGCTGGTACCCAATGTTTGCTGCCAACTATAGGTGAATGGTCTGTAGTCTGGAAGACACAAATCTGACAGAAAAGACGCAGGGCCCAGATATGACAGGATAAAACATCCTTAGCTCTGTTTGGATTCAAATAATTCAGTTTTCCAACCATGCAGTATCAAATCCACCTCATAGCCAGATTCAGGAATAGTCAGGTGGGTAACATCCCTTTTCAAAGGAATATAACAAGACCATTACCAATCAGATGACTTCAGTTTTGTTAAATGCATTTCTAAGTTACTTTACACAGATAATCAACATCTCATCATTAACAGTTAAAACTACAACTTTAAAAGAGTGTGCTTACAAGCTAGCTTTTTTATCTTGAGCAAGATGTGCTGAACCTGGGTGATGCTTCCAGACAAAAGGTTGCCCTACAGCCCAAGGCCATTGACAGGGGGGCCCAAGCTGTAGCTGCTGCCCCTCCCATCTCCTACCTTTCCCAGGTGGGGGAGGGTAAAATCAAAGGTGAAAGGTAAAGGGTAAAACTCTCTTCTACTGTGAGAATAGTTAACAGATATCTTCTTGACTTAAGGGAAGGGAGTAGGAGAAAAGAGTGACCAGGGTTATAAAGAGGAGTTTCAAAACTCCTTAGTGATCAATCACAAAACCTCCAGAATCTGCCAAGATATTTTTAGCTGTTTTAACTTTTCCCTGTAACCTCCATGAGGGAAGGGAGTAAGTAAGCCTCGAACCCACCCAGTGGACCAAAAGCCTGAAAGCGTCAGGCTGAATGCAAGACAGCCTCATAACTGTGTGCCCAAAAAGCACCTCCAAGCCTTAGTTCTTGGAGAGCAACCCCAACTGCAAAGCAAGAAAGGAGGGGAGAGAGAGGCTCACATACCTTCCAGTCTTGGCTGGAGAAGAACTTGGGGTTAGGCAGTTTCCCTGTGTGAGCCACCAAAATGTTGAGGTTTAGGGGTTTAGGGTGCTGGGACCCCAAGATCATGACATGCGGGTCCTGCCTGAAAGAATTTGATCCAAGCCTTCTTTCAGCCAAAGACAAAGTTTATTAGAATATCCATTGTATTGGGCAGACTCTTAAGGAGTCTGAATGTTCGTGAGCTATTGGTTAGATTTTAAGAATCTAAGCCTGATCATTTTCTAGATAGGCAAACTGAAACTCAGAAAGGAGAATTAATTTTCAGAAGGTACAGTTAGTTGCAGAGTCAGGCCTAGAACCTCAACCTCCTAATTCCCAGTCTGATGTTGTATTTGCTAACCTTTCAATTGTCTCAATATACTTGTCATGTTCCCTTTTAGTCTTCAACTCTTCAGATTAAACATACTTGCTTCCATCCATTACTCTTTATATAGCATGGTTTTAAGTTTCTCTAATTTCTAACTGCCTACCTCCATACTACCGTAGCTTATTTAGAGCATTGTCAACTCAAATAGTTACCTACGATAAGCTTTGGTCTATATATCTTAATTTCGCTTTTACATTTTGGACTCTGACCACAAGAATTTAAGAGCATAAGAAATGTCATGATAATTCAGACAAATGGTTAGTAGAATCATAGATTTAGAACTGGAAAGAACCCTAGAGATTATCAAGTTCAACCTTACAGTTTAACAATGAGGAAATCAAGGCCAAGATAGTTAAGGTGATTTATCCAAGGTCACATAGATAACAAGTAGAACAGATTATTTGAATTGAAGTCCTCTGATTTGAGACTCAATATTTTTTTGAAATACACCACACTGTTCTCTTCTCAGTTTTGTTCTACTAGGTTGTTTTTAATTTATGAGATCATTCTACAAGAAAAAAGATTTCTATGAGAGGTTTTCAGTAAGCAATTATCCTAATGTACACATCTAACAATGTCACTCTTTAAAAATCATCACTGACTCTCCGCTGCCTATAGAGTAAAGGAGAAATTCTTAGCTTTGCATTTAAGACACTATCTTAACTACTACCTCCCCACAAATACATACATACATATATATGTTTATGCACAAACAATTCACTCAAGTCTATTTTTATCTATAAAGAGAGGAGTTTCAGGACTCAGCCAATCCTCTGACTTTTTTCCTAAGCTTTTACTTATCTTTTCTTCCCTGGATGTTCTGGGGAGTCAGATTGGATGGACTCCAAAGCAGAGATAAACAGGAAGTAGAAGTGATGCCTTGTAACTTAGAAGAGAGGAGAGGAGAGAGAGAGAGAGAGAGAGACAGAGGGACAGAGAGCATTGGGGAGAAACAGATTTGAATGGACTCTCCATATGCACAGTCATGATTCCCAATCTCCTGAATAGTAATTTTCACACAGTCAGATAACAGAAACAGTAGAGGCTTCTCACTTGTCAGGTGGAACAACCAACAGTAACATCTTAAGGACAGTAAAGATATATAGTGACCATCTTTCGGCAATAATGCAAAAAAAGTGGGAAAAATAAGTCCCCAGTCTCTAGTCCCCATTTCCATGAGTGACCAGGAAGTCTTTCTTATATTTTACATTGGGAGACAGTGTCTGTTTCATCCTCCCATCCATTCTATGATGAGTAGCCAACAGGAAAAGTAGACAGAATTTAGACTCATAATCTTTTGTGCTGGAAGGGTTGAGAGCAAAAGAGGTGGCTTAATTTAATAATAATTAAGTGTTAATCACTATGTAGCATTTATATAGCTCTTTAAGGTTTGTAGACACTTTACCTGTTATCTCATTTGACTCACAAAAACCCTTTGTTAGTAGATATTATTATACACATTCCACAGATGAGGAAAATGAGGCACACAGAGATTAAGTGGCTTGTCCAACGTCACATAGCAAGTAAACATCTGAGGCAGTATTTAAACTTAGTTCTCCCTGACTCCAACTCAGTCCTTTATAACATCCGTACCAAGTCTGGCTTGTTTGGTCCACAGAGGATGGGAATGATGGGAATTCTACGTGTGGCTAATAGTAAGAAGTAAATAAATGCTTGTTGACTGGATGGCTGCTGATGTATTGCCTTATTTTTGAAATGCTTCCACTGATTTAATTAGATTATTTAATTATAAACTTCAGGTTGAGAAGATTTGTGAAAAATCTGTAGCATCTAATAGGAAGTAAAGATTTTCTAAGTTGATGGAGTCATATGAACCAATAAAAGAGAGCTTGGGAATAATAGGTTATGTGTTCTTCTCCAACCCTCATTGTATCGTGGCATCTCCATTACACTTAAATAAAAATATTCCCCTTCACATAGTCTGCACCACATTCAAACCAGACTTCTGGCTGATCCTCTATCTGACTCTTCTCTCCTCTATGCCTTTGTGGACACCATTCCCCACACTGAAGACACATTTTTCCCTCTTCTTCCCTCCTCACTTCCAACTCACCACCAATAACTTAATATTTGCCTATGGAAATAATTTTGTTCCTTCAAAGCCCAGCTCAAATGCCATCATGTCCTTCACAAAACCATGCCTGATTACAGTGATTAGAAAGGACCACTCCTTCCTCATAAATCCTCTACAATTCTATTTGACTCTCCTGCATGGGTTATAATATTAGAACTTGATCTTTTCCTCTCAAACTCCTTATAAAGCCTGCCTTTCTCCTAAAGACACAGTTTCTAGTTCTTGCCACTGCTTTTTTTTCACATATCTGTAACCTAATGATTCAGGAGGCAGAGTTTGCAGAGGTCTTGCTCTCAATGGCCACTTCAAGACACCCCCACTGAAACCATCCATAACTCCATTTCTCTAAAGGCAATTCAGTTCCTGTTTATCATGCTGTCCTGATCTTTGTTGCTGTCCTCTCCCAGTTTCCAGGCATTCTCCTGTCCTCATTGACTCCAATGCCTGGCTCACAGCATGAATCTTTATGTCAACCTGTGCCCTCTTCTCTGTAGACTTTAGTAATCATGTTGACAACAATTTTGTTTTCCAATTTATCAAACTCCTTGACTTCCACAACTTCCATCTCCACCCTATCTCAGCCATCTACAGTAGTTGTATTTTAGAATCTACCATTGTCCAAAAATGTCCACCTCCATGTTGAACTCTAAAACCTTTTATCTAATCACCAATTCCCACCTTTTCACCTCACATTACCTCACTCACTCACATTTACATAGTGTGGTACAGTGGGAAAAACACTCATTTGGGAATTAGCAGAACAGTGTTCAAACTGGGGCTCTGTCCCTTGCTACGTATGTGATCTTGAGCAAGTCACTTAATGTCTCAGGGCATAAGTTATTCTTCAATAAAAGGACAGAGATAGACTAAATATGTGGTGTCAAAATCAAATAGAAATGGATCCCTGTAGGCCATATATATACTTAGAAAATAACAAATTAACATTATCCATGTTAAGTTGTATTTTTATTTATTTTGTTAAACATTTCCCAGTTACATTTTAATCTCGTTCAGCCCAGTTGGGAGTTTTCCTGGCCTCTTGTGGCCTGCGAACTATGAGTCTGACATGTCTACACTAGATGGCTTCTGATGTTTATTTCTGTATCCCTCTACCATTTCACTTTTTAACTGCTGGAAATAATACTCTACATTTTCTTCCTATTTTTTCTCCACCATTTCACTCATTAACCCCTTGAAAAAATTTTTGATGTTCATACTCCATTGAAACTACTTTACTGAATGTTGACAATAGCTTATCAATCACAAATTCCTTTGGTCTTGTTTTTCTTCCACACTTGACACTGTTGATCATTCCATACTCCTAGATAGCCTCTATTCCCTTACCCTCCTTGAAATAGCTTTCTCCTTGTTCTTATGTCTACCTGGCCACTTGGTAGTCTGCCTTCTTCCCCCATAACTGTTGGTATGCTCCCCTTTTTGTTCTAGACAGAGGTGTAGTTTTAATTCCACCTCTCTCACTTCAGGTTTGCTATTGGGATGAAATGAAGCACTTGCAGGTTGCTGAATGGTTCACAAAAGGAGCTTTACTTTGCCCTAACACAGCAAGGGTACAAAAGAAACAAGTGGGATTTACCTTTCAAGCCCCCTTCATCCTCATATGGAAACATATCTAGTTATCAAGGCAGAATGTGCTGCAGCATGTGGTGATTCACATGGTCTTCAGTAATCTCCCAAGTCTAAGGTGCTTGGTTTATAATACTGAAAGCTAGTCTTATATCTCCAATTGCTTACAGGATATCTTTACTCGGTCCTGTAGTGATATGAGCTCAAAATTGTAATTCATCTTTGACTTCTCCCTCTCCCTTTTCCTTATCTGACAGTATCATTCCCCAGCTCAAAAACTTTCAATGACTCCCTATTGCCTGAAGGATGAAATATAAATTCCTCAGCCTGGCATTTAAGGCTCTCTACTATCTAGCTCCAATGTGCCTTTACAACTCTGTTTCTTATTATTCCCTTTATTCACAAGATTTCATATTCCAGCGAAATTAGACAATTAATCCCTGAACTTGACATTCTATTTTCTTTCTTCAGTTTTACAGGTCTGGAATTCATTTATGCCTCATCTCTGCCTTTTACAATTCATTTGATCTTTCAAACCTTAGCATAGCTATTGCATGCTCTATATAGTCATCTCTGAAATGTCTCTAATCTAAACTGTTCTCTTCTTACTCCAATTTTTCTAAAGCACTTTACTTGCCTCTATCCTTTCCTTCTATTACATGAAATTTCATATTATACCATTGGGGTACATTCCATTTTCAACCCAATAGACTGTAAACTACTTGAAGGAAGGGCTTTGCCATTTTCTATTTTTTTTTATCCATGATGGCTACTGATATAACTTTTATTAATAGAAGGACTAGAATACCAAGATGCTTCAATTGGTATAATAATTTTTAAACATAAAGCTAATTAACTAAAGGTAGGATAAATAATTATCTCAAATAAAATTATACTTACATTGGTACCAGGAATATATATATATATATATATATATATATATATGTGTGTGTGTGTATATGTATATGTATGTATGTGTGTGTATATATATATATATACATATATATATATATGTGTGTGTGTATATGTATATGTATGTATGTGTGTATATATATATATATATATGTACATATAATATAAATACAATGTATTTCCATTAATTTGTATTGAACTGAAGTGTCTTATGAATTATCTTTGGACTCAGAAAGACCTAAGACTTCAGTGCTTACTCCACATGACCTTGGCAAACTGCTTAATTTATCTGAGCTCTGTAAAGTAGGAATAGTAATGGTTACTATGGTTACTAATAATCACATGGTTCCTATGAAGACCGAATGAGATAATGTTTATAAGATGGTTGGTAAATCTTAAGGAGCTATATACATATGACCAATTTTATACAAGGATCTACTTTAAGTTGACATATATTATCATATTAGAATTAATTAGCATATTATAGTTAGTCATGATGATATACTTACATTGCTCCCTTCTTCAATGGACTTAAAAGTGTTTTTTTAACCTTAAAGTGCTTTATAAACATTTATTATAATTTTCATCATCAGCAGCAGCAGTTATTACATTAGGTTGATTACATAAATTTTATCAAATTGCAATCACAGCCTGGACAGCAGCATTTGTGTCATTTTTATCATCTTTGTATACAATTTCTACGATATGTCCTTTCACTCTGAGAATACATTTTGAAGACAGTGTCATATAGTCATCTCTCTTCTCTCTCAAACTGTACCCACATTCCTTCCCACCTTTGAATGAGAGGTCAAGGCCAATGTCTTCCAGGAAGTCTTCTCACAATGAATCTCATATATTTAGACTACACCAACTATTATAATGACCAACACCTTTAAAGTTTGCAAGGCACCTTATGTACATTCTATTCTCACAAAAAGCTTCTGACAGAAGGTCCTACTCTTATCCCCATTTTACAGCTCTGTAAACTGAGATGTTAAATGTCTGCCCAAAGTCCTATAAGTATTAAGTATGAGAGACAGGGCTCAACTAGGTTCTTCTGACACCAAGTCAATCATATTATATTTATATGTTCACTTATATTTATGTATTCTACATTTTTCTGTTAATAAAATAACTAATTGTCTTGACTCTCCATTACACTATAAGTTTTCTGAAGACGGGGAATGGAGCTACTATTTCCTATACACCCACTGCTATTCCATTTTGCCGTTCAGTGAATTCTGGGTTAACTCATAGACATAGTTACTCTTAATGGTCTCAAAACTAGCAACTTAAAATCTCACTTGCCCTGGATTTTATTTCTGGGTATTTATCAGGTCTCTATGCTGCAATGGAATCCTAGAACAAAATAAAACTCCATATTCAGCAAATTCTAATTTATTCAGTGACAATGACAATGATCAGTGTCATTCTGATTGATTTAGCATATGCTTTTATCAACTGAGCATATTCACTGGATACATACTATGAACTGGTTATCAATTTCCAAAGTTTTAAAATGGAATTGAATATATTTAGTATGGTAACATCATTAAATAAAACTTTCTTTCTTTGAGGATTCAAAAAGCATTTCCAGGTCTTAAAGTACTTGAAGGTCATCCCTATGAATGTTGACTGTCAATATACAAGAATTTAAAATGTAGATGGAGACTCCATGACACACCCTGCAAAAGATTGGGTTTGGCTTTTAATAATTCTGAAGCAATTTTTTGTCTTTCCATTTACCTCCTCACAATAGTAGGATGGAGAATGGAGAAAAACATCTTGCTATTTGCTTGGATTTCAAACAACCATTCACTGAACCTGAAATTATAAGCACCACCATATTCCAACAGTTCTTCTCTATAGTGCTATGATAAAAAGTATCTTCTTCCATGTTTACTGGCTTTCTCTGCATTCCCTAGTGGCAAAGTAACATCAGAACCATAAGATGCAGACACCTCTAATCATATTGCACCACTTTCTCTTCCTTAACAGGAAAAGAATTTTCAGAAAATCTGAAAGAGTCATGCTTTGAAGGTGTCCAGCAATATTACCAATCTCTGCGGATAAGGTTCTGCTGAGTCACTGCAGATTATTTTACTAAATGTAATTCCCCGTGCCGCAAAACCCACTGAGACAGAATGCAGTGTCTCAAGGAAGTAAATTTGTTCTTGCCTACCTCACATCACCAGTGCTGGTAGCCAGAGGACAATTTTGGGTTCTGACTCGTGTTGATGAAGAAAACTGAACACATTTGAGGTCACAAGTGTGAAATACGAAACATGAAAATATGAAAATATTACTTAGGAATTACATTCTCTATTAATGTCAATTAAATCCTTTTTTTGAACCCACTGACAACAAAAATGAAACTCCAAGTCATCAAATGTTAAGGGATTTGGGGAGATATTGTAATTATATACAATATGAGACAAATATGAGAGGTACAATTTTAGAAATAATATTGCCTTTCTGTTCGTTCATAAAGATGAAAGGGTTTCTCCTCCACACAGAAGACAACATTAGGTATTTTAGATTTCTAAGCTCATCACAAACTCTTTCATCTCCAGACTCCTGAATAACTTATGTGTTGGATAGGGAGGGGTTCTTTTAACTTCCCATAGAACAAAGTTCATAACTGCTCTGTAGAGTCTCCTAGGAAATACCTTTGTGCCCAGAGTAGACTGGGAGAAGTTCACCTAGGTGTAAGCTATACAGACTTAGAGTGGTGAACACTCCCTTCAAAAGATTTTTTGGTGTTCATATGATCTGAGTTTTCTTAGTTACCATGGTAAGTTTTTGCCTCTGATGCACCAGAAGACAGGGTTAGAACAGGAATCATGATTTATGGAAATGTAACTTTTTCTCATGTTAAAAAAGGATAAGATAGAAATAGTAAAATATCATATTTCATGGGCTTGAAAAGATAAAAAGATAAAAGATAGACGGGGAATTTTAAGTATAGAAACTATTGAAAAAAAACTTGGGGTTTTTGCCCACATTTCCATTGTAGGAGGTAACCACATAAACCTCACCCACACAAAACATTTTTAAAATATTTACATAATTATATATAGATTTATCTGATTTAGCCAGATACCTTATTATTTTTTTTTCTTCAAAGACCATAGCTTTATCTCTCTCACAGGTCAGAATCTACTGCTCCTTATCTGAGATTCTTAAACCTCTTGCTTTGAAATGGAAGTTCCTTGCATACCCATAATTTCCCCCCTCTCACTCCAATATATTATGTTATTGTCTCACCTGCAAAAGCCCATTTCTTCCTTCCCTGTCCCAGGTCACTATTGAATCACCCTAAACTGTCTTGGCCTCTCTTGGCCAGAATCTCTGTGTGATTCGTGTCTTCAAGTCACTCCTTCACTCAAAAATCTTTGGTGACCCCCTTCTTCCCCAACATTACCTACTACATAAAATATAAACATTATAGGCAGCTACATGGCACAATGGGTAGAGTATTAGATCTGGAGTGAAGAAGACCTGAATTGAAATCCGACATCAGTCACTAGTTATATGACTGTGGGCAAGTCATTTAATCTCTTTCTGTATCAGTTTCCTCTTCCATAAAATGAAGATAATAAAAGCATCTACCTCCTAGGGTTGTGGTGAGGATAAAATGAAATAATGTTTGTAAAGCACTTTGTACAACTTAGAGAATTACATAAATATCAGCTCTTATTATTATTATAAACTCTTCACAGGCATTCAAGGTCATTTACAATCTGGTGTTGGTATATCTGTTAAATCCTATTTCATTACTTCCCTTCATGCATCCTATATTCCATCCATATGGAACTACTCTCCAGCCTGCGTTCCTATCCCAACAAATCACATTACCTGTCTGCTTTTCCCATCTTCCCATGCATGGAATTGACACTCTTCTTCTACTTCCCCCAACCCACCAGTGCCTTTGTTTCTTGGCTCTTTCCTTCAGGGTACACATCAGACAATACCTACTCCCTGAAGCCTTCCCTAAACACCAAGTAAAAGAGATCTCTTTTCTTCTAGGTTCTACTAGCATTTTCCCTAGACTTTGCCTTTAGACTTTTGTGCTCTCACTTGTTATATTTCATTGTGCCCTTGTCCATCTCTGCCACCTCCATTAGATTTTAATTTCTTTGACATCAGGATTTGTACTATTTTTCTTTATGTCCCCTATACTTAATGAAGTATTTTCACAGCGGGGGAGCTTAAGAAAGGCCTGTTAGATAGAATTTATTGAATATTTTCTATTCTAGGAAAGAAAAAAAACATGTAAAAACTTGATTATTAGAATCAATATCCTGACTTAATATCTTCCCAGTCTGAGGTCTTACTTAATATTCTTTCCAGTTAAAGCTTTGCATTCTAGTGCCTATAACAGAGAGAAGTACAAGAATTATCTGGGACCATAATACCTTTGACATAACTTACATAAAGAAATTTACATAGAGAGAACGAAGAGGCCTTGAGAGTGATATAATAAGTTAAAGGCAATGTAGAAGCAGGGCACAGGCTAAAAATGGAAAACATAAGGTAAACACATCCTTAAACCATGGCAAACCACCAACCCTGTAAACAATGTTTTGCCAATCCACAAGCAAACTGAAAACCTGAAACAAATCAGGCAGAAAACTGAAATGGGACCAGAGAGAGAAATCTAATTCTAGCATCAAACAGCATGGCCTGCTTGAAAACTATTCATGGTACAGTGGCACTGATTTCAGAGGAGCAACGCAATTAAGTGACTGGGTTAAATGATGACCATATGCAGATTGCTATGGAATAACAGTCTGAGAAGAAAGAACAAAATAATAAAAAAAAAGGAATGGTATGATTTGCTAAATGGTGTATTGCTATAGCATATGGCTGAGAAAATAATAACAGCTATGAAAGAAGGGGGGAGGAAGGAAAGAAGGAAGGAAGGAAGGAAGGAAGGAAGGAAGGAAGGAAGGAAGGAAGGAAGGAAGGAAGGAAGGAAGGAAGGAAGGAAGGATAAAGATACTAAGTATTCCCTGGGGCTTTTAGTCTAGGTTCCATAAATAAAAGTTATCCAAGATAAATGATCAGCTACAACATCTTAGCTACTCACTTGGATAGATCGTTCACTATCAGAATTTTTTTTTCAACTAGAAGACATCTGTGATTCCAGACATTAAAGGGGTGGGGGGGCAAGCAGAGAATGGCAACACACATAGTGAGTGAACTCAAAATAACACTTTACAAGTATCAGCTGAAGGAAATGGGGATATTTATCCTGAAGAAGAAAAGACTTATGGGAAGGACCCAAGGGCATTTTCAAATACTTGAAGGCTTGTTATTTGGATAGAGTCTTGGGCTAACTGTATGTTGTTCTAGTGGGACATAACTAGGAGCAATGGGTGGGAATATCAGGGAGGTATAGTGTAGTTCAATGTGGTAAAAACTTCCTAACAATTAGAGCCATCTTAAACTGGAGTAGACTCTTTCAGGTGGTAGTGTCCGAACATAGACTAGACGAGATGGGATGAGGCAGGTTGGGCATTTAGGTAGATGACCTCTAAGATCCCTTCACGCTCTAAGCCTACTAAATCTATGATCAGTTTAGGAAAATGTACAAAGGGCACAGGTAGAGGACGTTTTCTGGAATAAGAGTGTGGAGGATGGAACAATTCCAATCTCTGTGATGAATGAAAAAAAAGTGAACTTAGATATAGAGAGGAGTACACATAGCTGAACTAAATGAGCCTGATAAAATTCTTGGAGGAAAAAGGAAAGCAATGGGGCTGTTCTTCCAAATTAAGTATAAAACTCTCACTTGAGTCAAACTTGCAATAAAAGGTAATGAAAATATGTGAAGCAGAGCGTGGCCCTATATCTGTCAGGGACACTTCAAGACTTGAGTGAAATAGGCATTCTGTTAAGATAAGAAAAGCTAAAGCCAAAGAAAATGGGACTTAGTAAGAATCACAGAGAAGAGTATGGCCCCCAGAACACAGAATTGACTGGGGCCACCTTGGAACATTTTCTGAAGTTCTAAATTTATTATTATTATTGTCATTTTGTTTTGTGTTGTTTTACCTTGAACTTTTTCATTCAAATTTCATTCAAACTTACTTTAATGCGTTTAGAATAATTTATAGCTAATGAAAGTTTCTTGGGTATGTCATGATATCCACTTTCATTGGTCAGGTCTGCAGGAATGTATTGAAGAGCAAAAGCTGATCATTACATTGTAAGTGAGAATAACTACACCTGAGAAATCAATAAATGCTCAATTTGTTCCATTGTTTTGTGATTTCCTAGACTTATGAAAGTGATAGAAAAAATATTAATTATACAGACTAAACTTAAATGTGTGTTAAGCATACTTTTTTTCCTTCTGGAAATATGACTGTTAAACACTTAAAAGCACACTCTTGGTCTGCGTATTTTTGAAATTATCTAAAGGGAAAATTAAAAGAAAAAAAATTATCATCAAGATGATTACAAAGCCTGTGATGTTTGGCTCTCTAAGGTGGTAGGAAAGGGGAAAAAAAGGGAAAAAAAGAAATATACATGATGATTTTATTCTATATTTAAAAGGAATAGGAAGGCAATATATAATAAATTTGCAATTTCGTGTGCAAACCTCTTTTTTATTATACTATTTTGAAAACGCTTGTTTTATTCCACAAATCAAATAAATAAACAAAGATTTAAAAATTTATATAATTAATTCAGTAAATATTTGTTAAGCAGATGCTTCTATAGGTTCCAGGCTTTCTGCTATGACTAGAGTAAATAAGGATGAAAGATAGTTCTGCTATCAAGGACCTTAGGATCTGGCAGGGAGATGTGTATGGAGATAAGTACTATGTAAGGGGAAAAGGAAGGTCAAGAGAAAGTCCTATATGAATTATGAGAAGGGATAAATCTCTTTAATTTGAGGGAAGGGATCAAGGAAGGATCTACTTAGCATCCAAGCAAGGCCTTAAAGACTCTAAAATGTAGAGATGACATGGGAGTGAATTACAAGTAGAAGGATGAGTCCACATAAATGCAGAGAGGTAGAACAGAGCAGGATAGAGACGGCAAGAGTCAATAGTCCATTTTAACTGGAAAGCAGGGTACATGAAAAAGAGTGAGGTACAGTAATAAAAAGGAAAGTTAGACTGGAACCAAAGTGCAGAAAGCCTAAAAAGCCAGGCTAAGTAGTGTATGCTTTATTCTATAAGCAACGAGGAGCCAGAGATGGTTTGTGAGCAAGAGGAAGTAATACAGTTAGAGCTGTATATTAGGGAAATGTTTTGTACCAGTGCCATGAATGACAATTTGGAGAAGGAAGAGACTGGAAGCAGAGAGGGTGGCTAGAAGCCTACTACTATAGAGCAAGCAAAAGGTTAATAAGCAACCTGACCTGTGTTAATGAAAGGGAGCTAGTGAATTCAAAAGCTCTCCCCAAAGAAGAATCAAGAACTCACAATTACATGTAGGGGATAAAAGAAGGAATAATTTAAGATGGCTTAAGTAATGAGCCCCGGCAAGTGAGAAAACGATTGTGCCATTGATGGAGCTAAGATTTCATGATTTAAAGGGGAAATAGGCTTTAAATTATAATTAACAGTGATTTGGTTTACAAAGTTCTATGGCAGCATTAGTTCATTGAAGCCTGTTTTGAATTAGTTGATTAGGCATCATGTAGTCCAACTTTTTGATTTTCCGGGAGAGGAAACAGATTCAGAAAGATTGTGATTGGTCCAAAACCATACAGATAACAATAAAACAATAACTAACATTAACGTCACTCTGAGTCCAGGAAAGTACTTTAGTAATACAAATTTTTAGTAGCTTAAAGCTACACTTAGACTTTTTGGGCCACTCTATATTATCTCATTTGATCCTCACAACAACCATAGGATATAGATGTTATTGTTTTTTTCAGTGTACTTTTTTTTCATTTTCTCAATTGTATTTTTAAAGGAATTGTTCAATTTTTCTTTTATCTCTCTTATTTGACTTTTAAAGTCCTCCTTGAGCTCCTCCAAGAAGGCCTTTTGGGCTTGACAGCAGTTCATATTCCTCTTTGAGGTTTCAGATGTGGATATGTTGACAATGTCGTCCTCTTCTGAACTTGTGTTTTGATCTTCCCTGTCACCAAGATATTTCTCTATGGTCATCGTTTTTCTTTGTTACTTCTTGCTCATATTGTTTGCCCTTTTTCTGGCTTTTAAAGTTGACCCCTGCTTCTGGGTCAGAGGGGGCACTGTCCCAGGCTTCTTGTGCTGGGTATAGGGGCTTGGTTACTGATTTTGTGTGCTAGGGCCTCAGGTGTTGGCTGCTAGAGGCTATAGGTGTCTGGTAGCTTACCTGGTACTGAGCTCAGCTAGTAGTGGTGTCTGGCACTTGCATGCTCCGCCACCCTGGGGTTCAGGATCTCATGCTGATTTGCTGAGGTGGGGCTTCTTGCTGGCTTGCTGGAATGACTGAAGCCCTGTACTGTTCCCCTTCAGCCACAGCAAGAGGGACCTTTCCCATTAATCCTCTAGTCTCTTGAGCTAAAAGATTGCTGCACCTAGTCTTTCTGCTGGCTCCACTATTTCAGGATTTTTCCCAGGGCAATATTCTTTGGGTCTTTCAAGGTCAATAAGGGAGAGTGAGAGTGACTTACTGCTTACTCCACCGTTGGCTCCCAGAAGTCGAAATAGGTGATTCCAAATATTCCAACTGTGAGCTGATAGCTCCAGGAACAGCCATTTCTTCTGCTGCTACTGCTGCTGCTGCTGATTCAGTCACTCCTAAGGTCTCCTAGTGATTTACTGAGGCCAGGGTTGTATTGACTTCTCTTTCACCCAGTTCTGACAGACACCTTCCACTGAACTTCTAAATTGTCTCTGGTATCTGTGGGCTGAAAAATCTGGAAACCACCACTGCTGCCACTGATTTGGTCCCTGGAGGCCTGATCAGGCTTTGTTGGGACTGTGTCTGTGCTCGCTCAGCCTGCACTAGACTGTACTCCTCTCTCAGCCCTGTGCAACAGACCCTCTTTGTTGACCCAGGTTATCTTGGTCTGGAAATGTGTCTCACTCATTCTCTTTGTGGGTTCTGCCACTCTAGAATTTATTCAGAGTCACCATTTGTTTAAAGTATTTGAAGGGGTTTGGAGGAGAGCTAAGGCCAGTCCCTACTTTCACTCTACCATCTTGGCTCTGCCTCCCAATCAGTCAAGACAGATGTCACTGTTATCCACATTTTAAAGATAAGAAAAATCAGGCAGATTTTTTTAGAGTTATCCAACTGGGAAACACCTGAGGGAGGATTCAAATTCCAGTCTTTCAGACTTCAAGCCTTCTATGCTACCTAGTTACCTCTGCTAAGATTAAGTTCCAAGTCCTCTAACTCAAAACTCAGTGTTATGGAGGGACATGTTTGGTGGTGTTGGAGGGAACAAAGATGACATCAAATTTGAATATCATATTGTTTGTTTTAGGTGCTGATAGGAACATCCAAGTAGAAAGAGCATTCTATTCTAAATGACAGTTGGGAAACCAGGACTTAAGTCCAGGGGGGGAGTTGAGGGTTAAATGTATATATTTGTGTATTAACTGCATAGAGGTAATAATTGAAACCATGATTACAAAAGGAATGGTCATTTGGATCCTTGGCCAAGAACCCACATTTAGGGTCTTACCTTCACTTTTTTCATCTATAATTTCATCTATAATATAATAATTTCAATATAATAAGGGAGTTGGACTAGATCTCTATGGCCTCTCTTAACTCTTCACTTGTATACTTCTTATAGATTACTCCTTAATAGAATGAAGAGAGAACATTTTTAGACATGGCTAACATAAAGAGGTGTTTTGCTTGATTATGTTTCTTTCTATGTTCTTTCTATGCTCTGATTATATTATGAGGAAGGTTTGCTGGAGGAAGGATAGTAATAGTGGGATGGCTATAGTCAGTAATAAGAAAAGAATGTCAATGATTTTTTTTTAATATAATAGAGAAAATTTTCAAAAAGAGACTCAGAGAAGAAGGGATGTGTAGGAATTATCTTTTTAAAGTTGAAATAGAGATAGGGACTGAACCTGTGACTTTATTGGCAGAGGTAAGATTCCTTCTCTTAATGTAAGTTAAGGCCTTTTTAGAAATGTATAGTCTTATAGGATTTAAAAGTTGTTGTTATTTGTCCTTTATTCTCAAAGAGGATCATGACATTAGGGAAGCAACTCCATGACATGCAAGTGAATTGGATGTAAGTGAGGGAGGGCTGTGCAAAGTCACCAAAGTCACTCTCTCCTCCTGAGCCATCTGGGTCCAGTGGCAAGATACGGATCAGGATGACTGGAGATGGCCATGGATGCAATGGGAGACCTTAGCTTTTTAAACTAAGGTCTTTAACCTATCTCAGTTTGACATAGGCAATGCCCATTCACTAATTAAGGCTAGTTAATAAAATTGGATTTATAAAGTACTGAGGGGTTAAGTGACTTGCCCAGGGTCATACAACCAGTATGTGTCAGAGGCATAACTTGAACCCAGGTTTTCTTGGCTTCAAAGACAACTCTTTATCTGCAATCACATACTGCCCCTTAAAAATTTATATTTAACATAGGTTGATGGTGTTATACATAATCTTCTATTCCTTTTTTGAATAGGTAAATGTTTATGTTTGTTAATTATGGACAACTTCATAATAAAAAAATAATAAAAGGAGCTAAGAGGTATGAGAGTACATCCTTGAGGACACATATACTCAACAGGTGAGGGAAATTAAATGAGTTATCCAAAGAGACAATGAAGAAATAGCTGGAGTGATTAAAGTTACATGCTAATGATTGGTCATTGAGAATAGGAATAAAGAAATAGCCATTGGATTTGGTGATTAAGATGTCATTAAAAGCTCAGTAGAGTAGGGAGAGAAGCCAGTTTATGAAGATTTGAAAAGTGAATAACGGGGAAGGGGAGATTTAGCATTATATATGCTCCTTCTAGAGGTTTAGGAGTTGCGGAAAAATAATGGCTTATGTTATTATATAATGGTATTATTGTATGGTTAAGGTGCATAAGAGAAAGAAGATGATTAGAGTCAAAGGGTCATGAGGACATGGGGGAATGAGACTAAAGTCTATATTGAAAGAAAAGATTTTTGGAAGATTATACAGAAAGCTAGAGTAAACAAAGGCTGTCTCTTGGATTCCAGTGATGATAGTAACTTCTATCTTACCATGACCAGTGGAATCAGTTTTATGCAATACCTGCCCAATCAAATACTGACATGAAATTATCCATGTGAACTTCTTTATATAAAATTCTTTAGAAATCTTTTTCCATAAAAGAAACTGTACTAACTAGGCTATCAAAAGTCTCTATGCTGATCAACCTAGTGATGTCAGAAGATTCCCCTATATGTAGCCATTTCACAGGTCATCACTGGACTTCCCCCTCATTCTGCTAATGTGAGTTTATGCTCACTCAATAAAATTTAGTTTTGTTTCAATACTGAGGTTTTTGCTATCCTGATATAACCACAACTATAACTTGTCACAAAAGCACAAGTGATGGAATTAGCCTCAGCAAGGACAGATACCTCATCTTCTGAGACTAGAAGAAAGACTGAGACTATCAGTGGAAAAAGGAAGATGTATAGGTGGGAAACGGAAGTGAGTTGTTCGTGATAAAGAAGATGATGGGTTTTTTTATGTTATTTTTAATGACCTCAATTTTAAAGTGCTCATTTAATTGACTGATTTATTTTCTAACTTTTAAACTCTTAGTTTTGGTGTCCTATAGAAAGAAGTACAACTTTAATCATGTTTTTAAGTACAAAGTCATGGAACATGAGATATTGATGCACACTGCATTCTTGGCTTCAGTTTGCTCATATCTAATATAAGGGAGTTGGACTAGATCTCTACCGCCACTCTCAACTCTAAGATTCTTTGGTTTTATAGATCTTTTAGACTATTACATAAGGAGAATATTTTAATTTGTGTATATGCAGATGTATTTTAATTGTGCAAATATTGAGTTTTAAATGCCCTGCAGAAAATGTATGTAGAATTGTCATATGACCAGAAGAATCAAAGTATTACATATTGAGGGATGAGAGAAATAAATATAATTTCCTTCTGCATGATGACCCAGCTAGTTAGAAAGGAGTATCCTTGAATCAATTGATTTGGCTTTTGTTTCTATTCTGAACAAAATAATTTTTATTGATTTTTCTACCATGGCCATATCTTTAAGTGAATAAACCAGGAGATTGGTAAAATAACCATTCCATGAAGTTGAAAAATAATAAATGAACTTGTTTTGTGTCATTATGTAGGCCATAACCAATCAGCTGCTTGATTCTATACATTTTTTTATTTACTTCTCAACCAATTGTTTTGGCAATACTGTAGTAACAGCTTGAAGTGAGAAAATTGACAAGTAACTTTAGTATAATCATGATGATGATTTTCTTAGTGGGGAATATAATGTCCCTCAACAAAGGAGATTGAATTTGTAATAGTTGATTATCTCTCTCTCTCTCTCTCTCTCTCTCTCTCTCTCTCTCTCTCTCTCTCATATACTCTCTCCTGTTCCTCCTCCAAAGTCTGTTTTGCTTCTGACCACTGCCTTTCTTAATCTGCTCTACTTTCTATCAACCCCACTTGCTCATTCCTTTCCACTCACACTTTCCTGTTGGGTAAGATAAATTTCTACACCCAACTGAATGTGTGTGCAATTCCCTCTTTGAGTTACTTCTGATGAAATCAAGTTTCCAGCATTGTCTGCCACCACCACTCATCTTAGGGTAAAAGCTCTTCCTTTTGTGCCTTTTTTGCATGTGATGATTTGCCCATTTTACCCCTCCCTTCATCATTGTATCCCTGTTTCTCACTCCTTAATTTGATTTTTTTTTAAATCTTGCCACTACAGTGAACTCACACTCATGCCCTCTATGTATGCTCCTTCTAGATGTCCTAATACTGATAAAGTACTCGAGAGTTACAAATATTATCTTCCCATATAAGCATGTAAAAAGTTTAACCTTCTTAAATCCCTCAAAAATTTTTCTTTCATGTTTACCTTTGTACACTTCTCTTGAGTCTTGTACTTGAATGTCATATTTGCTATTCAGTCTTGTCTTTTCATCAGGGACTCTTGAAACTTCTCCATTTCATTAAATATCGATTTCCCCCCTGAAAGATTATCCTTAGCTTTACTGGGTAAAGTAATTCTTTGTGATAGTGCTATCTCCTTTCCCTTCTGGAATATCATATTCCAAGCCCTCCAATCCTTTAATGTGGATTGAGTTATCCTGACTGTGGCTTTAAGATATTTAGACTGTTTCTTTCTGCATGCTTACAATATTTTCTCCTTGACCTGGGAGCACTTGACTTTTTTAATAATATTCCTGGGAGTTCTCACTTTGGGATCTCTTTCAGGATGTGATAGATTAGTGGCTTCTTTCAATTTCTATTTTACTCTCTGGATCTAAGATATCAGGGAAGTTTTTGAAATATGATGCCTAGGCTCTTTTTTAAATTATTATTATGGCTTTCAGATAGTCCAATAATCTTTAAATTATCTCTCTTCTGTTATCCAAGTGAGTTGTTTTTCCAGTTCTAATTTTTAAGGAATTATTTTCTTCAGTAAGCTTCTTTACCTCTTTTTTTTCCCATTTGATCAATTCTGCTTTTAAGTAATTCTTTTTTTTCAGTGAATTTTTGTACCTCCTTTTTCATTTCACCTACTTTTCTTTAAAAGGAATATTTTTCTTTATTAAATTTTTGTGCCTTGTTTACCATTAGGCCAATTCTGCTTTTTAAGGCATTCTTTTCTTCAGATGTGTGTGTGTGTGTGTGTGTGTGTGCATGTGTGTGTGTGTGTGTTTGCTTATTTTACTAATCTATTAACTCTATTTTCATAATTTCCTTGCATCACTCTCATTTTTTACAAATTTTTCCTCCACCTGTGTTATTTGATTTTTAAAATCCTTTTTGAGCTCTTCCAGGTATTCTTTTGGGGCTAGTGTCCAATTTGCATATTTTTGAGACTTTGCTTTTATTTTGAGTTTATTATTTTCTGAATTTGTGTTTTGATGCTTTTTGTCACCATATGTTGTTTGTTCATCTTCCATACTATTTCTTGTCTTTGTACTTTCTTCTCTGCCTTAGAACTGTAACCAGGACCCAGATCCCCTATGGCCACAAATGCTATCACTCCTTTTTGGAGCTAGAACTGTGACTTGGGCCCCTATTTTCCTTTGCAAGTGCCAGTGCTCTTTTCTGTGTTGGAACTAAGACCAGACCTTTTGTTTCCTTCTGAGTGACCATAAGCACTCTTCTCTACCCTGTAACTCTGACTAGAGTCCTTGTTCCTCTTAGGTCACATGCCTGAGCATTCCTCTTCACCCTGGGAATATGTCCTAGAACTGTGTACAAGTAAAGCAACAAAGCCCATTGCAGCAGCAATTCCTCTGTAATCTCTTTCTGACCAATTGTCTGACCCTTTACTGTCTGTGTTCTGAGACCTCCCAATGCTGCTGCTTCCAAGGCCTGCAACTGGCATTGCTGTGGCACAGCCTGTGCTGTGCTCTGGGCCCAACTACCACTTCATTTGACAGACTTTTTGTGTTAACCCCCTAAGTTGTTTTAGGCTGGCAAATTGTTTCATCATTACCTTTTGTTGGTTCTTCCACACCAAAACTCAATTTGAGGCATCATTTTAAAGGCATTTGGAGGGGGATTTGAGAGAGCTCAGGTGATTTCCAGCCCCTACTCTGCTATTTTGGCCTGACATATGCTTTCAAACATAGCAAATGTGTTGATTTGTTTTGCTTGGTTACACTTATTTATTACAATGGCAAGCTTTTATTGGGGTGGGAGTTTTAATAGATAGCACTAGGATGCAAGAAAAGAGAAGAAAATAACATTAACTAAGGATTTAAAATAAACCCCCAAAAATGAGGAGCTAAGAGGAAACAAAAGAAAATGAGAGTTTTGTAACATTTTAAAAATATGCTTAAAAACCTATATTAACAAGTTCATGGGTTCATATACAATCTTATTTTTATTCTGAAATGTTTCTATTGGTTGGTGATCATTAAATTTAGAATAAAAAAGAAAACTAAATGAGAGGGAGAGAGTAGAGGAGAACCTCTGAACCCTAAGACTCAGTGGAAAGGACTAGACATATAAGAGGTGCATTACCTGGTATCTGAGGAAAAGATAATAGGGAGTGGAAAATAGAGACTTCTTTTTTCCAAGCAGTCAATAAACATTTTAAGCACTACTATGTGCAGGCAATGTGCCAAGTTCTGGGGAAAGAGAAAAGATCCTATTCTCAAGAAGTCCATAGTACAATGGAGGAGACAACATGCAAACTACACAAACAAGATATATATATATATAGATGCATTTGAAATATTCAATGGAGAGAAGGCGCTGGAAATGGAAGGTGCCAAGATAGGGTTACTAGAAAAGTTGGGATTTTATCTGGGACTTGAAGGAAGCCAGGGAATCCAGGAAGTACAGATGAGGAGGGAGAGCACTGCAAATATGAGAGACAGCAGTGTAAACATCCAGAGTTGGGACATGGAATGTCTTGATAGAATATCAAGGAGTCCAGTATCACTGAATTGCAAAGTATGTAGGAAGGCATAAGGTATAAGAATATAGATAATGTGTAAGGGAGGGGCTGGTAATGAAGGGCTTTGAACTGCAAATAAAGAGTATTACATTTGATCCTGTAGGCAACAGAAAGCCACTGAAGTTTGCTAAGTTGTTGTAGTTGTTGCTTTTGGAGGGGGTGTGTGTGACATGGACCTCTGCTATAGCAACATCCCTTTGGCAGCTGAGTGAAAGGTAGACTGAAGAGAGACTTGTGGCAAGAAGACCAATAGCCAGATTATTTATTGCAATCCAAAGTTGAGGTGATAAGCTTCTGAACTAGGGTGGTGGTAGAGGAGAAAAGAGTGTATTTTTGAGAGGAGGTGGGATGTATGCAAGAGATGTTTACACAGGCAAAATTTACTGGCAACAGATTGGATATGTTGTTGTTCAGTCATATCTATCTCTTTGTGACCCCATTTGGTGCTTGTTCAGCAGAGATTTTTGAGTGGCTTTCCATTTCCTTCTCCAGATCATCTTACAGATGAGGAAACTGAGCCAAACAGGGTTAAGTGACAACCAGGATCACGCAGCTAGTAAGTCTCTGAGGCCAGATTTGAATTCAAGAAGATGTGTCTTCCTGACCTTAGGCCCTGCATTCTATCCACTGTACCACCTAGCGGCTCCAAATTGAATGTGAGGGTGGGAAAAAGTGAGACAGGTTAAGGAACTGGAAATGATACTAGATTTTCAGCCTGGGTGACTGGAAAGATGGTGGTACCCTCAACAACAATAATAGGGAAGTTAGAAAGAAGGGAAAGATGGAATTACTCCCTGCAGGTAAGAAATATGAGACCTGAACATTCAAAAAGAAAGTTTCAAAAGAACATAGGCCAGCTGACCCATAGTCATGTTATTTATGTATAACACAACAAATGAAGTGATATCTTCATATGGATATATGATAACAAAACTGAGCTATAGAAACAGTTGTGCTGAGAGCAAAACTATAAGAGGTAAAACCATAAATAATTTCAAGTAAAACTAATGGAAATCAGTCACTAATTTATGGGAATTAAAGGCATCAACTGTGGACAAGGAGAATAATTTTGCCCCTTGTTGGAGCCATATGAAAAGAGTATAATTAATCAGAGAATGTGTGGAGAGTGTATAGAGGTCTCTGGGAGGCAGACTACCCACTGGATGGGGGCCTTTTCATTCTCTAAAGGCTTAGATGTAAGCATTTTCAGTAGCCATTAATTAGTAAATAAAGTTGTTATGCTTTCAGGATGGTGAGCCCAAGTGCTTGTAAGGGGAGCTTGCTTCTAACATTGAAAGAAAGCCACATTCTGCTTTCTGGTGTTCTGGGGCTGTATTTGCCTAGATGTAAAAATAAAATCAATGAGGAATGAGGTATATTAAAAAAAAAAACTACCTGGACCCTTCATTTCAT
Organism: Phascolarctos cinereus; assembly: GCF_003287225.1. Taxonomy (NCBI): domain Eukaryota; kingdom Metazoa; phylum Chordata; class Mammalia; order Diprotodontia; family Phascolarctidae; genus Phascolarctos; species Phascolarctos cinereus. Next base: position 378,728,151 of record NW_027555625.1, read on the forward strand.
GATGTAAAATTATAAATTCATAGATTTTAATTGATGCTTTCAGCACAAAAATACCATGATGTAAAGCAATACAAACATTGGCCTCATTTTTACAGAGAAGTGAAGTGATTTGCTATTCAGTGGTAGAAACAATGCTGAAGACTCCCTTTGATGCCCAAGTGCAACATTATTTGTATATTTGGTTTCATCTTAATTCAAATGTCAGAGAAATGGGAATTTTTTTTTAATTAGCACACCCATATCCTTTCAGTTCAATATGGTTAGGACACTAGCATCTTAAGTTGCTAAAGGAGAAGATTTCATTTTTCATTTGAATGCTTTGTTGTAATTTTCCATAGGTTTTTATACCATGATGCCTGGGAAGAAAATAGTTTTCAATCCCAGGAGTGAAGTGCAAATGCAGATATCACATTATTCATTTCCCCCTTGGTGAGCTCATCCTCTAAGTGTGAAAGGCTGATCTGTGGAAAATGGCACTTTGGATATCGTAACATATTGTTGGCAAAATATCCCGTTATCGATGATTTAGATAAATAATCAAACAGAGAGAAACTTACATTTTTCCAAGTAAATATCCTACTAGAAGAATTGCTGGTGAATTTTGTGCTTCTGTTTTGTGAATCCTAGAGACAGTAACTACCATATTTGTTACTTATGCCTTAGTGTTCTGTTAAAAGGCAGCTCTAGCTGAAAGCTACATGAGCTCTGCCAAGAACATAATGAAGCATCTCAAATCATTATGCTTTAGAAGAGTTTAATCAGACATGCAGTGATCTGTATGAACTCAGGAGGCATCTTCAAAGCTGAAATCCACCATGAACAGCTATTGAATGAACATCAACATGAGAGCTTCAGCTACAAGGGGAAGATGGCTCAGCATTTACTGTTATAATCCTCCACTCCTCCAGTGGTGTCACTCCATTTTGTAACATGTTGAGACATGCTACTAGTCAGGACCGTGGGGTAGGCGACTTACTGATGGCATCACCCAGCATTCTGCCCTTATCAGGTTCTGTGTTTATGAATATGTATCATTCCTGATGTGTAACTCATGCCTCAGCCCCCACTTACTGGCTATACTTGCCCCTTCTATTCATATGTTCTTCCACTCACCTCATGGTCAAGATTAAACAAATTTAATCAGATACATAAAGGCATGGTAAAAATCAATGCAATATACCAACACCTTCCCCTCCTATCACCCATGCTCCAAGTAAGCCACTTTGCCTTCCCTTAACTCCCAGGAAGAGAAGGTTATAAACTCAAACTTTCTCCCTTTTCATTGCTGCTTCTGTGTGGGAAGAGGAAGGTAAAACCAGGCAGAATTATTGTTCACCAGTTTCAGTCATGTCTAACTCTTCACCACCCCATTTGGGACTTTCTTGGTAAAGATACCAGAGTGGTTTGCAATTTCCTTCTCCAGCTTGTTTACAGATAAGAAAATGAAGCAAATAGGGTTAAATGATTCACCTAAGGTCACATAGCTAGTAAGTGTCTGAAACCAGATTTAAATTTGGGAAGATATATTCCTGACTCCAGGCCTGGCACTATATCACTTCTCCTTATACAAATGTCAATTAACCAACATAATAGAAAAGGTATGATCTTTCAGTTACTTCTACCAGTTAACTCATTCATTACAGGTCATCCATATTGAGACTGGACAATACCATAGAAACTTTTGTTGATTTTCACGATTGTGGTTCCACAGGTAAACAAGATAACAGGGTTGCAAGTTTCATAATCCTAAGAACTCAGCTCCAGCATCTGATTCATGTACCAACATTGTTATTAGCTATTCATATACTAACTATTCACATTGAAGAACTGAAACATGGGTGCTAGTCAAATACCATAGAGGCTAACTACACTAATGCACTTTCACTATAACAAAACTAACAACAATGACAGAAGGACAGATGTGTCAGTATACTATCTAAGGGTACCATTTTCATTGCCTGGCCTTTCATTATCTATGCAGCTTTAAATTCAATATATCCAAAACCAGACTCATTATTTTTCATCTTAAACTCTCCCTCTGCCTCTTGTTATCCTTTTAACTGTCAAAGGCGACACCATCCTGCCAGTTCCTAAGGCTCATAGCCACACAACAATTGCCAACCTTTCATAATCTCTTACCACCACCTCCCAAATCAAATCTGTAGTCAAGATCTGAAGATTTCAACTTTGTTTATTTATTTTTTGGTTAGGCAATGGGGTTAAGTGACTTGCCCAGGGTCACACAGCAAGTAAGAGTTATATGTCTGAGGCTGGATTTGAACTCAGGTCCTCCTGAATCCAGGGCCGGTGCTCTATCCACTGCACCACCTAGCTGCCCCTGAAGATTTCAACTTTGCAACATCTCTTAAACATGCCTTTTTCTCTCCTCTCACGTTGTTACAATTCTGGCAGAGGCCCTCGTCATCTTGTACTTGGACTATTACAATAGCCTGCTGGTTGGTTTGTGTCTTAAATCTCTTACTACTCGAATCTGTATTCCACTCAGCCACCAAAGCTATTTTCCCAAAGCACAGAACTGGTCATGTCATCTTTTCTCCCCCACTCCAGACACTCAATAAACACCAGTGTCTCCCTGCCACCTCCAATATCAAATATGAAATCCTCTGTTTGGCTTTAAAAAGCCTTGTTTAACCTAACTCCCCTTCATACCTCTCCAGTCTTCTTATACTTTACTCCCTAACATGTACTCTTCAATCAAATGACACTGGTCTCCTTGCTGTTTCATGCACAAGACATTTTGGCTCTTGGTTCTGGCCATTTTCTCTGGTTCTCTCCTGTACTTGGAATGTTCTCCCTGCTCATCTGTGCCTACCAGCTTCCCTGGTTTCTTCTAAGTCTCAACTAAAATCCTGTCTCTAACAGGAAGCCTTTCTTAACCTCTCAATTCTAATTCCTCCCCTCAATTATTTCCTATTTATCCTCCATATAGCTTGGTTGTACATTTTTTTTTTTTTGTAGCTGTTGTAGTTGTTGTTACCCCCACTAGATCATGAGCTCCTCGAGGGTAGGGCCTGTCTTTTGTCTTTTTTTCACATTTCTAGCTCTTTACCCAGTATCTGGCACATAGTACATTCTTAATAAATGTTTATTGACTGATTTCATGTTCATAACAATAGTGATCATAAATTAGGAACTTGTGGTTTAAATTGGGTTTCTGATGCAAAGAATGAAAGAGTGTTAGAAACATAAACACACAGTAGGGCTGGAAGGTACCTCAGAGGCCATCTGGTTCAACTCCATGATTTTATACATGAGGCCAAAGTGAAATCAAAGGAGGCTAAGTAGCTTGTTCAAGGTCATATTGATATTAAATTTTAGAGCTAGGATTTCAACCCATGTCTACTGACTCCTAAGTCAAGTTGCATCTCAGTTTATTACCTGATTGGTGTAGCAGATAGTGTGATGAGCTTGGCATCAAGACTGGAGTGAAGATCTGGTTGCAAATCTTGCTTGCTTCAGATGCTTACTAGCTGTGTGATATTGGACAAATCACTTGACCTATGTCAGCCTTGGTCGTTTCATCTATAGGGGAAAAAAGCTTGACAATAATTGCATCTACCTGGTAGGGTTGTTCACTGGATCAAATCAGATTACACATATCAAGTACTTTCAAATATTGAAGCAATGCATAATTACTTATATCGTTGTTGTTACCATGTTACTTAACCCAGGGCAAGTGGCATTTACTATATAGAATATGTTCTCAACTCTGGGACCCAAGTACCAGGCATGCTTCAAGACCAGGCTGATAAGTGAATGATGAGATGAACTGTTGGGTCTACCAAACTATACCTACTTTCACAATAGCAAGTCTTTAGACCTCTGAAATTATTCCACATACGCGTCCACTTCAGCCTATGTCTAAGAATGGCCTATAGACTTCCCTAATTAGATGAGAGAATAGACAACCCCATTTCTGTTGAATAAGCCAGTTCATTGAAAGAAAAAATCATGAAAAAATATTTCCACAATAAGAAAATGATTTACAGAGCTCTGAATGATAGCTATGCAGGATACCACAACATTCTGCTTTGTATTATGCATTTGAGATCCAAAAATATGGGCAGACTTCATTCCTCTGGGTTAAGGAGAAAGTCAGTATTCTTCTTCCTTGTATTCCTTTATTCTCTGTTGTAGGCTTATCCTCTCTTTATTTGGGTTTATTGTCTTATTTGGTTAATTTTGTCATTTTGTTTAGTAAATTTGTGCAGGCATGCAGAGGCCTTGAAATACATGGTGCCAAAATCAAATCAAAACAAAACAAAACATTATTAAAAGGATAGCTATTGATACAAACATTGCCAAGAGATAATTTTTCAAGGGCAGGAGAAAAACAAAATATTGAAAATTCAGTTGCCAAAAATACAAAAATTTGACTACTTGTCGTAGCTTTAAAGTTTCCCATGTCTCTTCTTCACAAGAGAAAATAGAAGAGAGCATATTAGGCAGACTGGAGGATGTATCCCCATTCCTAATGCCCATGCTTGCCTGGAAGCAAATGTAAGTTGACAATCAATGTACCTGGAGAAGATAACTTCTTAGAAGCATAGCTGAGGTTTATTAATTACTTCAGTCAATATCTGCTTTTCTGGAGTTAGTCTAATATTGATGGAAAAATAGCAGGAAATCCTGGTTTTCCTCAATAGCTTCCTTGAGATGTATGACACAGGGAATTGTTTGGTCCATTGACCCTACTAATAGAGATGTAGGCAGTAGGGGTCAAAGGCACTATGACTTGAAGTCTACACAGGTAAAAAATTGAACTTGAGTAGCTGCTAAGTCAATAATTCCATAGGGAAGTAGAAGAAAAACAGAATGCAGCCAGAACATTGGTCCCAGTTTCTTTTTCCCTAGCAGAACCAGAATGTACAGTAGGGAAAGAGAAAGAAGACTGAGTCCTCCACCTCAATCTCTGTATTTATTTATTTATTCATTGATTCATTCATTTGTTTGTTTATTTATTATTTCTGCCCCTTCTTCCTTCTGATTTGGAATGGAAATAGGGAATCAGAAGAGGAGAGAGAAACAGGGTGAGAGAAAGGCAGAAATGATACTCCAGTGAGGTTTATTGTCAAAAGTAAAGAAATAGAATTAAGGTACCCAAAGGAGGACAGAAGTGATTCACCCTCCATCTTTATCTCAAGTATTGTATGGAACCTATTTCCTAAGCAGAAGGAAACAATTGAATTCAATTCAGCAAATACAGATGATCCATCTGCTATGAGTGAGACACTATTTAAAGCCTATCTCTCATGAAGGGCTTTCTTCAAAACAACTCTGAGGATGTATGAATATTATTTTCCTTATTTTCATTGTTGTTGTTCAGTCATTTCAGTCATGCCCAATTCTTTGTGACCCCATTTGGGGATTTCTTGGCAAAGATACTGGAAGGGTTTGCCATTTCCTTTTCCAGCTCATTTGACAGATGAGGAAATTGAGGCAAACAGGGTGAAGTGATTTGCTTAGGATCACACATCTAATAAGTATCTGAGGCTAGATTTGAACTCAGGAAGATAAGTCTTCCTGACTCCAGGCCTGGCACTCTATCCACTGTGCCGCCTAGCTTTCCTTATTTTGCAGAGGAGTAAACTGAAACTCAGAGATGAAGTGATTACCCAGATTCATGTAATTGATAAAAGGAGGCATTGGAACTTGAACCCAGATCTCCCACTATAAATATTTCCCTCTATATCACAGCTGTCTCCATCACTACTGGCAATGGAGCTCCCATATTGCCCTGGTTCTTCATCTTCAAATTGTCAGTCTCATTAAATTAAAACAAACAAAAAAAACTTCTTGTGTATATTTTATGAGATTTTATTTGATTACATGCCCCTACCAATTCATTGCAAAGAATGAGCAGTCTAGTACACAATTTATTAAAAAGGACCTGAGTATATGTCCTAACAAAGTATGCTTCAAGGTCCTGTGGCCTTTGCGATTCTATATATATTATTTTAGATCTAAAAGAGAAAGACGCAAAGAGAGAGAGAGAGAGAGAGAGAGAGAGAGAGAGAGAGAGAGAGGCAGAGAGAGACAGAGAGAGATGGAGAGGGGGGAGAGAGGGAGACAGAGACAGGATACTCAATAAAAGTTCATGATTTTATCTAGAGCTATTTGTCCAGAGGTTCTCCTTTGCCCTTCCCTACTGTGAGGGCTACTCTTTTATAGCAAACACTTACTCAAAATGTAATAAAAACCAAAGATAGGCTTATCTTTTTATGGGAGGGGGAAAACTCCATTATAAAAATACAGAAAGCAAATGAACTAGATTTAAGGGTAATCAATACTAGTTTGTCAGGTGGAGAAGGGAAAAGTGGAGAACAATTAAATTCACCCTATCCTAGTGCAGGAGAAATTTCTGGCCAGGAAAGTTGTTGTTTTTTCTTTTTATAATTGGGTCAGTGAGCCAAAAAAGGTTCCAACTTCTCACAATCATATTTGGTTTTCAATTGCAATGCCCTCCCCTTGAATTCAATTGGCCACTCACTGGTGGTCTCTAAGGGACTCAAAAGTTTCTGGGATCCTATATCCTATACAGTTTCCTCCTCCCAAAATCCTTCAGTACCACTATCCTCTGTGTTAAGAAGCCATATCTATAAATAATATTTAATGAACTTCTTTTTAAGACTCGGAATTAATTTAGAGGCATGCTGAATTTGTGTTAGTTAATAAGGAAATGTGGAGATTTACCCCTAGATCGCCCTGGAGGCTCGGGATGATAAGACAAGAAGTCAAGGAGTAGGCTCAGTGGTTACCTATTCTGTGAGTGAATGCTGCTGACTCTAGAGCTGGTGAGTCCTTGCAACAAGTGGAAATTCATTCTCCTGTTACTGCTACTTCTCACCAAGACTCTTGCCAATTTCTAGTAAGAAGCTATACAAAAGGGACCTGTATTCTGAAAAGCTCCCTGGTTTTATCTTATAGAAGATATTTGTGCAGAGGATGGCGTGATTTGAATGGGTAGCCCAGTGTAAAAACTATTTTAAAGCTAAACTGTGCTTCAGAAGGGTCTTCTAGGACTAGTGGGGAGAGGATAATTCATAATTTATGCCTAATATAGAGTCATTTCTATCACTTAAGTCAGACCATAGCTAATATTCACAAATTCTATAAAACACTCAACTTTTCATAGCCTCAATTAAAGCCAGAGACACCCTGATTTGAAATCCATTGTACTGGTGTTATTACTAAATTGCTCTTTTCAAAATCAAATTAAATCATTTCAGCACATTTTCAGCAATGGGCTAAACTCTTTTCTTGTGTTCAAAGGCACAGGATTAATCTGGTTTCCATGATGTTCAAATTCTTTCCTAGTTTCCCCAGTTAAGTAAGTGCTTTGACTAATCTTTACAGAAGGCAAGATTAATTTAAAGGGAATAATGAAACATTTGATTTATATTTAGGTATTTGTCAATCTTCATTAGCTTTTTTGAAAGGTCACCTTCTTAAACCTCTGCAAACAAAATGAACAGAGGATGACTTGTTATAGTCTATGCAGCATATTAATAAGAAGAAATGTAAACTGGAGAAGCCTTTCATTTACCAAGAACACACAGAAAGATTTGTGCTTCTCTATCTCTAAGCTTTTGTACTTTCTCCAGGGGCTTGGTCCAATTATCTGTTTCATATTAATCACTGTTTGTGCAGTTAGTTTTTTTTTTTTTTCCATGTGGCAGCTTTCCATTTCCAGTTGCCCAGAAGACCAAATGAAATATATATATTTCCTTGGCTCCTCAGGAAGAACCACAAGAGCAAATTTTAAAAAAAATAACCTGTATTGCTATGATGCTGAATACTTTGAGGAGCAAATACATGTTCAGTATTTCTTTATTAACCCTTCAAATACCCCTTGTGAGATAAGCAGGCCAGGTGCTCCTCTCCTCAATAAGTGCTAAACATAAAATTATTGAATTGTTACTTGATAGGTAGGGAAACTAAGGCTCAGAGAAATTCTATAACATTCCAAGTTATATAACAGATGAAATTAGAATGAACCTAGATTAGTTCCCTCTGCTATCTGCCTACTAAAGGAGCTACAATTAAAATTGTTTTTTTTTTCTTCTCTCTCCTTGAGATTCTAATAGCTTGCAAGTTGTCAGGTAAAATTAAAAAAAACTCATACTAAATTAAAATGAAAACAAAATCCTTATCAAACACACTTCAAGGGCAAGACTATGCCACCAAATTCTATCACTGAATGCTTTGATGAGGGCAACCAAATAACTTGGTAAAACCAAAGGAAAAAATAAAAACAATAACCACACAAGTGGAATATCGAGTCTATATGATTTGATAGTTCATTTAAAAGACAGCTAAAGAGGTTAGATGAGTGCAGGCTCAGAGTTAATCAAGAAGGAGAGCTAGCTACCAAAAAAGGTCAATAATAATTCAATCTCTGATACTTTGAAAACATTAGTCCAATACTGGTAGAATGATTACCCCAGTGGTGAGGAACCTGCAGCCTCAAGACCACATGTGGCCTTCTAGGTCCTCAAGTGCAGCTCTTTGACTGAATCCAAACATCATGCAACAAATCCTTTTGTTAAGTGTATTTGTTCTGTGAAGTTTGGATTCAAAAGGCCATACCTGAGGACCTAGAGGGCCACATGTGGCCTTAAGGTTGCAGGTTCCCCACCCTGCACTACTCATTTCAATGCTTCTTGAAATCTACCCTATATAATTTTTTGTCTTTCTTTTAAAAAGATACATTTTTTAAAAATACTCTGAAAAGTCACTGTACAACACAAAGATGACCTCTACTTATTTGAATGCCTTGATGATATAAATGCATTATACTGTCCATCTTTGTTTTTCTCTCATTTGCATTATACGACATCCATTCCCATGCATATACCCTTCATGTGGTTTATGTCACTTTAATGACTAAGTCTTCTTTTGTAACATGGTGCAGGGTATTTACATATACCATGAGCCTTTCCATTGCCATTTAGGTTACTTTAATCAGTAGTCTTCAAAAAGTATGGTACTCAATGGTTCACAGACACGTGAATAACATCACTGGAAGAATATTGGTATTAAAGATATAGATGCTTTTGTAATGGTGGGCTGTTTGAAATCACTGAAGGCACCAAAATTGTAACTTGGTCTTCATACGTTAATAGAAATATAATGGCCAGAATCATTAAAGTCTGCTACATAGGAATAACAACTATGTTTGTATCAGGAACGTTTGTAAATCCAAGACATATAGGAAATTGACACAGATATGTATAAAGAAAAACCATTTACCAATAGATATGTGGGATTCAAAAATGATATTTTTTTCTTTCAAAATTATTTTATTCATATTTCTTATTTTATGTGACCTTTTCCCTTGGGGAAAACCACAGCTCATAATGTTGGAGCATGTCAACAAAACTTTGTTTAGAGTACTATTACAAGCTATGGAAGGGAAAGAGATGGCCATTTCCTCAGAGAAAAATTACTTTTATCCAAGTTGGCTCTGATTACAATCCATTTCTCAATAGTATGTGTAGAGTATTGACGAAAGAGAAAGAAAAGATGGACAGTTTGGATCACAAACTGTTTGCTGCTGGCCCTGGGAATGACACAGGGAAGTTTGTTGGGCTCTTGTAGACAAAAAAGAAATTCACAACTCTGCTTATCTGGCATTGGTTTTAAGGACACAAGAAAGAGTATTTCCAATTTTCCCTGGTTAGCCAGGGGAACTGAATTAGAGAGAAAATCCAATGCAATAGACTTAACCATAAACAAAATTCAAGTATCTTAGTTTCAGGGTCTGAGTCTTCTATTTATATGGAAAATAAATTAATTAGATCTTTATTTTAAGTGAGACCAATAATTTAAGAGTATAATACTGTTGAAATAGTTTTAATATAAAAATAACAACTATTTTCTTTTAAAAGAAATTTAAATATCACATTTTGTCATGTAGCTATTGCTGAATTGATGTTGTAATCTTCCACATTCCCCACCCCTTTTCTGTGTTGAGCCCAAACTAATCTGAGGAATGATCTACGTTCATTAGTTCTAGGATCTCATTTTTGCATGTGCTCTCTGCATTGTGTGAATGACACAAAACCAGAAGCCAACTATTCCAGCTGTTGTGATAGCATCCCAAGTGATAATTAAGACATTGCTTTGATTAAGTACCAGGTTATATTGGTAAGGAAAGAGAAAGTCTAGTTTGAAGACATTTAACAGTAACATTATTGTGCTGGTCAGCTGGTCAGTAATCTCATGACTTTAGCCATAGCTGCTACAAATAGGTATTTTGTATCTTCATACTGGGTATTCCAATACAGATGATGCTGATCTGGAGAGTATGCTTCCCACTCTTTGTTCAATCCCACAAATCACATTATGCATTGCAATATCTTCATCTGTAATTTTTGTGTATACTGCAATTGGATGAACTGGGAAGACCAGTAAATTCACTGGCTCTTATTCCATACAAAATGTATGGGATTATTCCAAGAGTACTTATTAATGGAATAGCTTTTCTCAAGGGCTATATTTTTCACACATCACATATGACTATTTGATCCCACATGCATCCTTCCCAGAGTCCTTGTGTTAAGGTCCAGACTTTTAATGAGGCCATAGGTATGGAAAATGCATTGTTATTGACTATACTTTCAACCTGAAACACTTCAGACATAACTTCATGACCATAGGTCAGAAGGGTTTCTGATTAATTGTTGAAAATGATGGGTCAACTTAATGTATGTCCGGTAGCTGTTCATTCAAGAAATCCTTGACCTCAGAGAATATTCTACATCACCACAGCATCTAAATATGTTAGACAATCCCACTCACCGTGAGAAGAGAATTCCCCTCAAAAATATAGGGAATTCCACCTGTGGCTCATTCAACTAGGCTTCTATAATAAGGACAGTGGATTCTTCTTGTTATACTTACTAGTAGCCTCTTTCAAGTCCTTTATATATTCAACCATTCTGGAGAGCAATTTGGAACTATGCCCAAAGGGCTATAAAACCATGCATACCTTTTGACTAAGCAATACCGTTACTAGTTCTGTATCCCAAAAAGATAAAAAAAAGGTAAATGACCTTTGTGTACAAAAATATTTAGAGCAGATCATTTTGTGGTGGCTAAGAATTGGAAATTGAGGGGATGTCCATCAATTGGACATCTGAACAAGTTGTTGTATATGACTGTAATGGAATAGTATTGTACTTTAAGAAATTATGAGCAAGATGCTCTCAGAAAAATATGGAAAGACTTACATTAACTGATGCAAAGTATAATGAGCAGAACTAGGAAAACATTGTACACAGTAACAGCAACATTTTATGATGATGTACTATGAATAACTAGCTAGTCTCAGCAATACAATTATCCAAGACAATTCTGTAGGACTTATGATGAAAGCTGCTGTCTATTTCCAGAGATAGAACTGGTAGAGCATAAATGTAGATCAAAGATGCTTTTTCTTTATTTTTCTTGGGGTTTTTTTGTCTCTGTTTTCTTTCATAGAATGAATTCCATGGAAATGTGTTTTGTATGACTACACATGTAAAAGTGATATCAAATTGCTTGCCTTCTCAATGTGGGGAGAAAGGGAGGAAGAGAATTTGGTACTCAAAATTTGGAGGGGAAATGTTAAAGTTATTTTACATGTAATTGGTAAAAATAAAATATTAAATGAGATTTTTTTAAAAATGTAACAATATATATTACAAAAAATAGCGTAGGCCCTCTAGGTCCTCAAGTGCAGCTCTTTGACTGAATCCAAACATGCCGCCTCAAGGTTGCAGGTTCTCTTCCCCTGGTAGGCAATCATATTATTTTATACATCAATCATAGACATCTACACCAATATGTATGCCTATCAAATATCCTCTTAAAGACTATAAGGATGACAACTGAGGTAGGCTATTTTGGATGAAGATACAGAAAATTAAAGCATCTAGGTCTTCCAAAACCTATGTTTCAATTGACTTCTCATGTTTCAAACTAACCTTTTCCTACTTGCTTCTAGAAAGTTACTCATCAGAATTCGTCACATACAGCCTAGAACTAGAATGTACAACATTTCTGTCCTTGAGGAGGTAGATACTACCACAAGTTAAACCTCTTTTCTTTCTTGAAAATCCTTTTATTTGGATAGTGAAGAGGTTGCTAAGCTAGTTGCCCTCTGCTTTTGCTTCAAACTGCATAGGAAAAAATATTCCTCCATGGTGGAACACATATACTCAGAATTAAGGACCTCAGCTTTTAGCAGCAGTAATAGTAACTCAGGATTGAAAAATCAAGGGCATAAAAGCAGAATGGACCAAGTTCAGTATATAATATTTTGTATAAAAAATATCTGGCAGTTTCAGAGAACTACAAGGTCAATATGAATAGAAAGTGTGACATAATAGCCAAAAAAGATGATATAATCTCAGTTTGCTTTAAGAGAAAATGCAAGTGATATAAAGACACTTGGTGGGACAATGCAAGTTCAAGGCTATCAGTTTCCCAACCCGCAGGCTAAGGACCAAGATAATGATGGACAAGCCAACAACTCTGCCCTTTGATCCCTGCTTTCCTAATGAGAACCAGATCCACACTGTTACCAGAACTTCCTGGATTTTTACCACTGTACCAAGACCATGAAGAAGCAGGGGAAGGACACATCCCCTTGCAACTATGATCAAAAAGTCTTACACTCCTTGTGTCTCTTATCAGAGCACTGGAGTGAGCAGATCTAGGAGGAGACCTTCCCTGAGAAGACCTAAAGGACTGTCTCCCTGCTCTGACCCCATTGGTCATCCCTTGGCCTGAGCACCTCTCAGGACCTCTGAAATAAAGTAATATTGTACAACAAAGAGACAGACACAGAGACAGAGAGAGACAGAGAGGCAGAGACAGAGAGATAATACAGTGTCTAGAATAGGAGAGTTAGTAGTTCTACTTTTTCTTATCTGGAAACAACTAGAATACTGTTTTCCATTCTGGGTTACATATTTTCAGAAGAATATCACAAACTAGAGTATGTAGGCTGGAAGAAAACTAGGATGCTGAGGGGATTGTAGACCACGTCCTGAGAGAATCTCATGAAGGAACTGGGAACAGTAGAAGAAAAGACTTGCAGGGACTTGAGAACTATAACTAGGTATTTGAACGGCTGTTCAGGATTAGATTTGTTCTGGCCTGAGAAGGAGAAACTAGAAGTGTGTAAAAATTGCAAAGAGGCAGATTGCAGCTCATCGTGAGAAAAGGGTACTTAATAATTAGAGCTGTCCACAAAGCGGAATAGATTGTGTCAGAAGCCACTGATTTCCATATCATTAAAACACTTAGATAGAGCCTAGAATCAAGAGTGGGGAACCTGTGGTTTTGAGGCTACATGTGGTCTTCAAGGTCCTTAGTTGTAGCCTTCTGACTGAGTCCAAGTTTTACAGAACAAATCCTTTTATTAAAGGCATTTGTTCTGTGAAGTTTAGATTTACTCAAAGGGCCTCAGTTGAGGACATAGAGGGACACACGTTTCCCTGCTCTGCCCCTAGATATTTTCTTTTAGGAAATATTGTGGGGCAGCTAGGTGGCACAGTGGATAGAGCACCGGCCCTGGATTCAGGAGGACCTGAGTTAAAATCTGGCCTCAGACACATAATAATACTTATTAGCTGTGTGACCCTGGGCAAGTCACTTAATCCCTTGCCTAGCTGAGAAGAGAAGAGAAGAGAAGAGAAGAAAAGAAAAGAAAAGAAAAGAAAAGAAAAGAAAAGAAAAGAAAAGAAAAGAAAAGAAAAGAAGAAAAGAAAAGAAAAGAAAAGAAAAGAAAAGAAAAGAAAAGAAAAGGAAATATTGTAAGATAGGAATCCTATTTAAGTATATGTTGGACCAGATATCCTCTGAGATTCTGTGGAAACTGTTTACTAAAAGAAGAAAGAGATTACAGTTTGTCTTAATGGAGGAAACATCCATGTTGACAAAATCAGAGACCGTTGGGGTTGAACTGCTATGGACAATGAAGATAATCCCACTGTTGTTACTGTTGAGTCATTTCAATCATGTCCAACTCTACATGACCCCATTTGGGGTTTTCTTGGCAGAGATGCTGGAGTGGTTTGCCATTTCCTTCTCCAGCTCATTTTACAGATGAGGAACTGAGGCAAACAGGATTATATGACTTGCTCAGGGTCATGCAGCTACTAAGGGTCTGGGGCTAGATTTGAACTCAGGTCTTCCTAATTCTAGGCCAAGAATTCTATTCCCTGTGCTACCAGCTGTCCTAATGTCATTGTATCATGCACTAAGTAGAGTTAATTCAATTTACAATTGTGAATGACAACTTGTCACCCACAGGAATATTGTTAAACTAGCACATATTCAAAGTGATTGGATCTGTTCCCTACAGAACAAGAAAATTTTATTTTGAACAACAGAAAAAGTTAAGGGTACACTTGGTTGAATAATAAAGCTCAAAAGCAACAGATACTTTGCATCTGTCTAGTACTTTATGCTTTAACATGTATTTTCCTCACAATAACCCTATGAAGTTACTGCAAGTCTTATCATCTCTGTTCCAGAATGAGGGAGACAAGAGTTCCACTGCATTGTGCCTTGGTCTAATCTCAATTGGATGCTATGTTCCATTCACATTTTAGAAGGAAAAGAAATTTAAAAAAGAAATGGAGAGAATGACAAAATAGAAAATATACAGGGGAAGACAGGCAGGCTGAGAAAGGGCATTGGGATCATGCTATACACAGGATATTTGAAGTCCCTGGAGATATTTTACCTAGAGAAAGAAAAGATATAGCAAAGGATGTGTTAGGTTCCTTCCTATATTTATTTTAAGGGCTGTCATACAAGGAGATGTTACATGTGTTCTGCCTGGCCCCAGAATGAAGAATTAGGAATAATGGGTTAAAGTTGCCAAAAGATAGACATTAGTAGCAGAAGGAAAAATTTTCCAATGGTTAGAACCTCCTCAAAGTGGAATGAGCTTTTTCAGGAAGCAGTGGTTTCCCCTACTAGAGCTCTTAAAGTAAACCTTGAGGACCAAGTACTGGAGATACTTTAGAGGGGCTTATGAGTCAGGTAGGAGTTGGCCTACAGGACATCTGTATACCTTGCTCTTCTGAGATTCTTTTATTCTGTTGTTTTAAGGATAAATAAGTGAAGGATTTGAGAAATGAATTCATTGTGATATAGCTAGAAAACGGTAGAACTGTCATAGAGGATAGGTAATATAAAGTCCTAATGAAAAACATTCCCTATATTTGATAAAGTCCTCCAGATGATCTTAACAGGTGGCACATTGCTTATTGCTTTAATCCCTAGAAGATGGTAGAAACTTAAAAGTTAAATTCATAACTCCAAAGAATTTAGGCTGACTATCCACGTGGGAAAAGTCAAGTGGATGAATTAAGCCTGTGGTTCATAATATTACATAGTCAGACAAAATTTTAAATGGATTTGATTGATCAGCACATGTATCTTTAGTCATTGATCTTGAACAAAAAGTGGACCCACAATTGAATAGGAGGAGGGGAGGGGGCTGTGTTAATTTTTTTGGTGTCTTTAATGACCCTAAGCTTCTCCCTAAATTAAAGGCCCATTGTCTTACACGTTATTATTTTTACGATATTCTGGAAATATGGAATACCAGTCTCTGAAGAATTAAAGTTAAAGGTCATCCAAAGATCAATGGAGAGATGCATTCTGGTCGTGAATAAACTTTAGCATATTGCCAAAAAAAAAAAAAGGATGACAAATAAAATATGATTCAAAAGACAGCCCCCAAAAAAATGTACAAACCAGAAGAAACAGTAGACTGGTTAATAGAAATGCAACATCAGTACATTTAGAAGAAGAAACAGAGAATTTGAGGTGGAGCTCCCACTGATCAATGGGAAAAAAAATGATAAAAATTGAACAGAGTGAGATGGCTTAATCATCATTGTTGTGGGGGACTGTGTACATTAGGGAGAATAAAAATTCATCAGGAAAGCACATAGAAGCTGCACACCCCTTTACCCCCCAATCCCACAGTAAAACTTTTTTTTTTCCCCAGAAGAGCATTTATTTTGAGATTTGAAAGTCCTAGACTTGATCTGACACCCCTGGGATAATCTTGCATATTGGTATGATGGTAGGGTTGGGAAGGGGTGGAAAGTGTATAATATTTTCTTTTATAATGAGTTTTTAAAGTAAACATATTTTCTTGACACTTGGTCAAAGGAACTCATTTGAGGTCTGTAGATAATGACAGTTCACATATTTCCCCGTTAGCTGCATGGTGAGTGTGAGCTGGCTGGAATATACAACCAATTAGGAACTCTGAAGAGCAAGAGTAAAAAAAATAATTATATGAAGGAAGAGAAGATGGATGGGCCATACCAAAAAAGTGTAGGATGACTATTTTACATCCACGTTATTTCTCTGGTACCCTTGTGAAGAGAAATCAAAGAAAAAGTATAGCCATTGAATGAACCTTTAGTTAGTCAGTCATTCAACAAGTCTTTATTGAGTGTTTCATGTGTGCTAGGCACTGTGCTAAGTGCTAGTAATACAAATGCAAGCAAAAAGAAAGACAAGCCTTGCCTCCAAGGAGCTTACCTTCTAATGGAGAAACACAACACATAAAAGGAAACTGACAAGGGCCAGACAGATGGACAGGAGTGGGGAAGGAGTGGGATGAGGTACAATTTGTGGGAGCATGATGGAGGAGGCTGGATTGCAGTCTGGTGAGAGATGAAGAGATAGCTTTCCTGGGTAGCCTCCTTAAATGGATGATCTGAGAAGGTACTTCTAAGGCAGGAATTCAAGAGCTAAAGTGATCTTCCAGGATTAAAAAAAAAAAAAGGTTTCTGGGCCCTGGAGAGAAGTCTGGAGTACAGCCTGGTGAGAAATGAAGTTATGGATTTATGGGAGAACATTAACAATTGTGATGTAGTTTGGGCAGGTACGGATGGGTTGTGATTTGCTTCTCTAAATCACTGGAGGGAATTTCAAAATTAAGAACATAAATTCATTTGAATATTTGCCCCTTAGAACATTAGGCTTAGCCCCTTCATAGTGAAATGATCAAAAGAACAATTAATTACATCTCCATAAAGCAGGGAGGTAAAACACTCAAGAAGAATTTAGAGATTTTCAAAACATAAAGTGAGATCTAAAGAGCTGTAGCTGAGAGATAAGTTTGATGCTATGTTCATTATTTTAGGTTTTTTGGACAAAGCTATAGAAGGTAGTTCTTAGAAGGGAACAAGATTCACAGAATCACAAAAATTCAGAGTTAGGGTCAGATCATAGAGGTTATTTATTCCTGCCTCCCAGCTAGTATAAGAATTCCTTTAAAAACAAGCAGACTCAGTAGGCTCTTGTGTTCTAAAGCATTAGAGTCGATTTCATTAAACTAGAAAATGCTTAGGCCAAAGCCCTAGTATATCCTTTTTTGATTGAAAAAAAGAAAGAAAGAAAACAGAAGGCTAGAATATTGCTCATATCTAGTTGTATACACTAAGTATGGATCTGAATGAAATTTTTGTTTACCAACCAAGTTGAAGCATGAGGCTTATGTTATTTTATTACTTTTTACGGAATGAAAGCTTTCAAAGTACATTTGCAGTGGTGTGTGAATTACTTGGGACAGGCAATAATTTTGATATGGTTTCCTTTTATAACAGCAATAGTCAGGCACACATGGCCCTATTGATAATAGGCTGACACAGAACTTTGATGAAATGGAACTAAATTGATCTGGCTTCAACTGTAGTTAGTGCTCAATTCTTTGTCATAGAAGTGCATTTTATTAGCCTCTTTTTGTCCTGTTTTAATTCTATGGCTTTTAAGAATGAATGTTATTACTCCAAGGTTACAAGCAAATGTAGCATATTTTAAAGAGCACGTTTCAATGACCAGTAGATATTGTAGCAGCTGTTTGTGGGAAGAAAACAAGCATTTCGAGGGTGATTCAAGCTTATAATTAAAGAGGATCAGTTGTGCCAAGGTACAAAGGAAAGTCCATTTAAAAGTGAAAAAAAATACTTCTAAGAACTGGTAAACTATTGCTACAAAATAGCATAATATGCAGAAAACAAGCAAAGACCTTCCAAGGTACCTCAAAGCAGGAGTTGCCTCTTATTCCTCTAAGTGTGGTGTGAGTTTTTTGAAGTGGGAAGAACAGTAAGCTGACCAGAATCAAGTACAGCTGCTAATCCATTGCTGTGATGGAAAAAATGTAGTCATAAGCAGGATGATAAAAAAACAAAAGAGCACTAAAGATCATAAGGTCATTTTTGCTGATACATCTCTCTTTTTCATTCAAGGCTACACCAAAAGCCATTGTCAGAAGAGGTCCAGATGACTGTGAGAGTGGGCATCTCCATCAGTTTGCAATATGTCCAACCAAAAGAAAAAAATGGGGATGGGATATTTTTTACTTCTAATGTGTTTAGCAGTCTTGTTTCTACTCAGGAAATGGTGAATTTCATTAACTCTAATGATATATTAATAAATGTAATGATATACTGATAACTTATTTTCCAGAATTAAATAAATTCCCAAATAGAGATGGAATATTTCAACCATGCCCCATATTCAAAATGTTAAGAAATGTATCTAACATGTTGAGCTAATCATGCTTCACTGACCTGAGAGTTTTCTTGATTTAAATCCCATTAAAAACTAGGGTCTACAATCAAGGCTAGACTTGGAAAAAATAGCTGCTTGTCAGAAGTGTGATATCTAATGTGATAAAAAGCGTGGTTTATTGTTAGTTAGATATCATTTTTGTAACACCCTAAGGTTTGTAAAAATATCTCATTCTAGCTATACAATAATCATTGGAAATTGGTGTTATTATTATCCCTATTATAATTATGAGGAAACTGAGGCTCAGAGTATGTATTTGAGGCTGCATCTGAACTCACATCTTTTTGACTCCAGGTATAACACTCTTTCTGCTGCACAATCTAGCTGCCTATAATAACAGCATGCATTTATGTAATGCTTTTAGATACCACTATACGTGTTATATTATTTGATCCTCACATCAACCCTGAGAGGAAGATACTGTTATCATTCCCAGATTATAGTTGAGAAAGCTGAGGCCCAGAGAAGTTAAATGACTTGCCTAGAGTCACATGGCTAGTAAATGTCTGAGGCAGGATTTGAACTCAGGTCTTCTTGACTCTAAATTCAGTACTTATACCTACTGTGGCAGCTAGCTGTAATTTCATATCAAAGCATAAACAAATGTGTTAAAGTCTTCGAAATTCAATAGAAATCAAGCCAAAAAAAGTGATTTAAGCAAAAGGAGAATCATCAAATATAAAAAAAGTTTTCTTAAAAATGTAAAAAAGTTGTAAATTAATACATCAACTTATTTTGCTTTGTCCTAAGTAATTTGCAAATCACTGTAGAACTGCTTTATGTGAAGCAAACAAGAACCTGGATCATTCCTACTGGAGATGTTTGTTATAGCAGAGCCTGGCTGCGCCCACCCATTCTGAGTAACTTCTTCACTCTAAAGGGTCTCTGGTTGAGAGCAACTGCAGCATTCTTGCAAGTTGTGGAACTAAAATCTAACAGCTAACATTACCCTTAGAACTTCATTATGCTATTCTGCCTATGCCCAAAGCCCACTTATGTTTTAATCCTTTTAGTGTACAAATTCCTCCAGTCTGCCAGTTAATCAAAGGATCACTGGACATAAGCATCCTACTGGACATTCTAGTAATGCTGTTTCCTGTTATAAAAACCCTGATGGCTAGGTGGGTCATCTACACAGCTGTGTTATGAAGCACTGCCCATCTCTGGCTGTAGGAGATTGCCTGGGGGCACACCAGAGAGAAAATTAAATTGCTGCAGGACTGGAGAGGTGACTGCTGTCCTGCTTCATCAGAATTCAAAATTCTTCTCAAGTATCACCTCTACACTAGGCCTTTCCTTAACTTCCCAGTGACTAGCAAGTGCTCGTACATAGTAGGTACTTTACAAAAGAAAAAGACGTTTTAATAGATTGATAACCTCCTGCACCCCATCTTCCTGATTCATGAGAATATCAACCTAACTCAGAACACATTAAATAAACGTTCTGGACCTTGGTCATCTCTGCATGTCTGAGTGATTTATCTTGGCAACCTAAGGAGGGAATTCTTCTGTCTAAATTGAATGGCTAAACTCATCACTTTACTTAGATATCTGAGCAGAAGCTCCCTCCCCCTGTGCATGCCTGAGATAATTGAGCTGGTGTCATAAATATTATTTTATATTTAATTTCAAATTTTCTATTGACAAGAATTGGTTGGTCATTCCTATGAAATTAATTGCTTGTGATTTTAGCTCCCTGATGTTGATGTGACTGGATTTTAAACATATTTCTTTTGGCTCTTGGCTTCCTGGAAAATGGAGCAGGACTTATTCAACTCACAACCACCAAAGGAGCCAACACACATATTCTGTTTCACCCTCAGTAAATCATGTTTGCAATCCAGGCAATAAAACTGCCCAATTTTACTGACTTTAATCCATCCACTTTCAGAACACAGGACACAACCTCCCTGTAATGCCAAACTCGTTCAGCATTAATGTTGTGGGACAGTGTTATAAGTAAGGGTCTTCTTAGTATATCATGTAACTAAATCCCCCCATATGGAACTCCAGTGGTGATGATGTTATTCCAAATTTTTCATTGCAATAGTTCATGAGATAAATGGCAAGTCTTCAGTGTCCATTACTGTGTACTGTCCTTTTATCTTTTAATATCCCTTACTTTTTTTCCCTCATGCTTTTACTTTATTGATCATTTTAATTAATATAGCCAGAACTCATATTACATATTACAAATGCCTTGTGTTCAAAGAGTCTGCATAAAAGCCAAACATTTGGAACTTAGAATATATTCCTTACATTTTGAATTTTTATTGATTCCATTTGGTTTTGCATTGCAGTCATTTCCAGATATATCTTCCCTGATCCAACTCTCAATAAAAGTTCCCTAGTAACAAAGAAAGTTAAGGTAAACCAACCCAGTGACAATTTGATACACAATTCTATACTCATAGTTTCCCACTCATCAAACAAAAAGGAGGGAGAAACATCCTTATCTCTTTTCTGGGACTAAGATTAGTCATTGTAACGATGACATATGCTTTCATTTTAGGGCTCTTCTGATCCATAATATTATGGTTATTGTGTATATTGTTGTCATAGCTCTCTTTATTTCATTCACAATAGGCTCATGCAAGTCTTCCAATGTCTCTTCATAATTCCTCATAGTCGTTATTTTTATGGGATAATAATATTCAATTGCATTTATATACTAGAGGTTTTTTTCGCCATTTCCTAATTGATTGGCACCCATTTTGTTTCCAACTTTTATCACTATAAGAAGTGTTGGAATTTGCTTCCTTACATTTGGTATGGGCCAAACAATGGGATCTCTGGGTTAAAAGAGAAAGGATAGTTCACTGATTTTCTCACATAATTCTAAATTATTTTCCAAGACAGTTGGACCAATTAACAACTTCAACAACAATGAAGTCAAAACAATTATAAGCAAAGCCTCAAAGAAAAAAAATGTTAATTAGACACAAGCCCAACAAGAATTCCCCAAAAAGTGCAAAAAGGAATTTTAAAATCAAGTGTGATCAAGGAAAAAAATAGGTAAGGAAATGAAAACAAAATAAAAACAACATGAAAAGACAATTGGTAAAAGTGAAACAAAAATACTGAAGAAAATTTAAAAAAAACTTAAAAAACCAAAATTGACCAAATAAGAAAAGGATGTACCAAAGTTCACTGAAGAAAAAATTTTCTTAAAAATTAAAATTGATCAAGTGAAAGCTAATGACTCCATGAGACATCAAGAAAGAATAAAATATCAAAAGAATGAAAATAGAAGAAAATGTGAAATCTCATTGGAAAAATAACTGATCTGGAAAATAGATCAAGAAGAGATAATGTAAGAATTATTGGGCCAGCTGAAACCCAGGATCAAAGAAAAATCCTAGACATCATATTTTTTTTAAAAATCAAGGGAAAATGCCTCAATATCCTAGAACCAAAGAGTTAAATAGGAATTGAAAGAATCCACCAATCACTACCTGAAAGAGAATGCAAAATGAAAACTCTCATGGATATCATAATAAAATTCAAGACTTCTCAGGTCAAAGGTAAGATATTCCAAACAGCCAGAAAGAAACCATTCAAAAACAGTTGAGGCACATTAAGGATTACACAAGGTTTAGCAGCTACCATTTTAAAGGAGGAGAAAGCTTGGAAAGTAAGATTATGGAAAGCAAAAGATCTGGGATCACAGCCAAGAATAAGTTTTCCATTTAATGAAATAAAGAACTTTCAAGCATTCCTGATGAAAAGACCAGAAATGAATTGAAATTTTTGCTCAAGAAAAGCCTAAAAAGGTAAACATGAAAGAGAAATCTTAAGGGACGCATTAAAGGTAAACTGTTTACCTTTCTATATATAGGTAAAAGACACATGTAACTTCTAAGAACTTTATTAGGGCAGTTAGTAGGAGCCTACATAGACAGAAGGCATGGGAATAAGTTGATTATGTTGTGATCATATAAACAAAAAATGGGTAGGTGGGAAAGGGAGATGCCCAGGGAGAAGGAGGAAGGGAGAGAAAGACTGGGGGAAAAAAATCTCACATAAATAAGGTGTTCAAGGAAGAATTTTTACAGATGAAGGGAAAATGATGGTGGTGGGAAATGCTTGAACTTCACTCACATCTAAATTGATTTAATGAGGGAAAACACATACACACACATCTATATATCTATATCTATACAGACATGTCTGTATAGATATAGATATAGATGTAGACACATAGACATATATCCTCAATTGGTAATAGAAATCTATCTTAGCCAATAGGGAAGAAGGAGGGGAAGGGGACAACAGAAAGGGATGTGGTAAAAGGGAGACCAGATACAGGAAGGTAGTGATCAGAAGCAAAACAAACATTGAGGAGTGACAGGATAAAAAGAGAGAGGGAAGGATAAACATAAGAAAATAGGATATACAGAAATGTATAATTTCTAATCATAACTGTGAATGTTAATGGGCAAAACTCACCTATAAAACGAAAGAGGTTAGCAGAATGGATTAGAAACCAGAATCCACCAATATGTTGTTTACAAGAAACACACTTGAAATAGAGACATACACAGTTAAAATAAGGGATCAGAGTAAAATCTATTATGCTTCAGTAGGTGAAAAAAAAAGGCAGGAGTAGCAATTATTACCTCAGACAAAGGAAAAACAAAAATAGACCTAATTGAACATGATACATAAAGTACATCTTGCTAAAAGGAACCATAGACAATGAAGCAATATTAATACTAAATATGTGTGGAATAAATGGAATAGCATCCAGATTTTAAAGGAAAAAAAATAAATTAATTATAGGAGGAAATAACCAGTAAAACAATATTAATGAATGACTACAATTTTCCCCTGTCAGAGCTAAATAAATCTAACCATAAAATGAAGAAAGAAGTTAAGATGAACATAATCTTAGAAAAGTTAAATATGATAGACTTCTGGAGAAAATTGAATGGAAATAGAAAAAAAACATGTCTTTTTCTCAGTTATACATGCTTTCTTCACAAAATTTGATGATGTTATTAGGGCATAAACTTCACAAACTTAAGCAAAAAATCAGAAATATTAAATACACTATTTTCAGACAATAGTGCAATACAAATTACATTCAATAAGGTGCTATGGAAATATAGGTTAAAATTAAATGGGAACAAAATAATCTAATCCTAAAGAATGAGTGGGTCATAGAAGCTATAACTTTATTAAGGAGACTGACAATAAGACAACATTCCAAAATTTGTGAGATGCAGCCAAAGCAGTACTGAGGGAAAAATTTATATCTCTAAACATGTACACTAATAAAATGAAAAGCAAATCAATAAATTAAGCATGCAACATGTAATTGGGAGAGATTTAAGGAAATAAGTAAAAATATCCAAAACATTGAGATCACAAAATATATCCCTGATGAAAAAATAATGTATTCACGACTCTTGTTTCTCAGTCTTAACAAATATCTATTCATTTGTCTTCTGCTGTATTTACACGGTACTATACTAGACTCCAGAGGAGAATCCTTTAATATTTGCTTCAGTGAATCTGTGATCTCACCAATATGAGTAATCTCTCCCCTGGAGCAGATTCTAATGCATGCTGCTTGTCCATAATATGTAATTCTTAACTGTATCCTCCCATAAATCCTCTTCATCCAGTCTACTCAATATTCTGCAGGCCCTTCGCTAGATCCCATAAAGTTTTTTGAATTTCAATAGACCACATAGGTTGAATCACTGGTTGTTTCTTGATCTTGCCACATGATTAATACACCTCTTTCTCTCTGATAATGTCCTTTGTAATAGTGCATTCATGTCACTGAAAATAGATTGCAGCCTACTCATACCCACAATTTGCTTTCCCTTTGAGTGACCTGCCATTTAAATTTTTCAGAGAATATGCTATTATGTAACTCATAGCCATACAATGCCACTGAAAAAATACTGATATGAACAAATTGGGCCTTATTTCAAGAAAAAGCCTGGGGGTTATTAAAAAATATTGCACAAATTACCAAATAAAATTTGCCTGCTCTCCTCTTTCTATTTAATTATGGGTCTAGTTCATTAACTATCAACAGAGTCTATCTAAAAGTATTGAGACTGACCAGTTCTATAATTTATCCATCCAACTTCATACTAATCTGGATGAGTACTTTTCACAATTGGTCTTTCCCATATAGAACCCTTTTAAATAATTACGTATCTCATTTAGATGGCCATTCAATGTCTAAGTCTAGAAAATTGGGTACATAATGTGAGAGAAGATGGGAAAGGTAGAATTATGTCAAATTATGACTAACCCTTAACTCCAAGCTAAGGAATTTATGCTTTATTCAATAAACAATAAATACTATTTGAAGGTTTTGAAAAGAAGAGGGTTTATATTAATCAATACAAATCTGGTTTGCATGTAAGGAAAAATAATCTGAGAGTGATATGAAAATGAACCAAAGAAAGAAACATTGGAAGTGGTGGGGGTATGGGGCAATTGAAAGGCTGGAACTGGGATTGGCATGGTAGCAGTAAGAAGAAGGGAAAGATTGGTTGAATTAAAATAATTCATTTCTTAACAAAAATGACTCATAATCTTACATTTTATGCTATACTAAGGATTTTCCTCACAAAAATGTTTGTTGCAGTAGTGCAAGTACTATCTCATTTTAACAGTTGGAGAAAATGAAGCATGTATGAGACAGAATAAGTTAGCAAAGGTAACACAACTAGTAGGTGGCACAGTTGGGACTCAAGCTCAGTTCTCTCCTCTTACCAAGACCGATATTCTTTCCACTACACCACATTAGCTCTCTCTCTGAAAGAAAGTATATGTTTGCTCCTGGCACATACATATTCAGCTCTGATTCCCCTTCCAAACCAGAATTCAGTCAACAAAGACTTTAACATACTTGTTTTCCAAAGAATAGAGTTTAAAAGATTTAACTCTGCCATCTTTCTATCAGTCATAACAGACAGAATTTAAAATCCCTCTAGTATAAATGCAATGAAAACCTTCCAGTCTTCTCTCTGGAGTCTATGTTCTGTCTTTAAATTCTGGTCTTAGAATTGTCCTTGGGATCTAAAAGCTTTCTTGAGAAGACATATATTTGATTTTACAATGTAGATAGTTTAAATGGTTGAAAATCAACTTGCTGAGGATGTTTGGGAAAAAAGTAGACAGATTTATCAATTCCTTTTTAAAAATGATCTCAAGCATCTTAAGGAAAATTGCTGTCAGAATCCAATAAACATGTGCTTCACATTTTGTTAATATTTATGATTACAAAATTTATTTCAATGTCACTAGCTGCCATATTAATATAGTTCTTCATCCTCTTTTTGATGTCATTCAGATTTTGTCAGTGGCTTTGCTTTGTCCTTCACCTTGTCCCAGAAGACTGGATTCACATTAGTGAAATTTTAGAATTTCTACTATATTAGAGCCCCTGTCCTATTTCAACAACAACCAAGTTATACCCAAAAGAAGAACCAAAGGGACAGATAAGTTTTGTCTCAATGTCTTCCCTCCCAAAGAAACAGACCAAGACCAATGGTGCTGCCTTGCAATGTTGGCCTGAACTCAAAAGACAGAGTTCACATTATCCAAATTGTTTAATAAACTTCTGCTTGATTTGAAAATATAGAAGACACATGATAAATATTAGGATTGCAGCTACATTTTCATATATTAAGATTCATAGGATCATAGACTTTGGGCTAAATTTTCAGGACATTAGAAACCATCGAGTCCAAACCTCTTATTTTAAAGGTGAGGAAACAGGGACACAGAGAAATTAAGAAATTTGTCTGCAGTCACACAGCTAGTAAGAGTCTGAGGTAGGATTTGAATTCAGGTATTCCTAACTATAGATCCTTTACTCTAACCACTCCACTACATATTACAAATCAAGTATTGTAACATTTTAACAAAATAGCAAGAAACATATAAAAGAGGAAGCATGATACAGCATAAGATTACAGATGATTAGATTTGGAGTCAATAAGACTCGGATTCAAATTCCAACTCTGAAATATACTAGCCATGGGTGAGTCATAACATCTCAGTACTCTGGGAAACTCTTTAAAACCATAAATTATAGATGAATTGATATCTACATTTATTGAGGAAGTTTTAACACTGGGAATTTCTTATAACAATGAAATCATAGGTACAAGGAAAACATATACCACACATCCAAACACACATCTTCTCGTTAAGTCTATGGCAACCCAAAATAACTATCCCCAATGCTAAACCATGTTGCATAGAAAGAAAAAAAAAACAATAACTGTATTTGGAGTCAGAAGACTAGGATTCAAATTCTTCCCACAACTTCCTAGCCATATTACCTTGATTAAGCTACAACCTCTTTGTGACTCAGCTCCCCATCTATAAACTGCAAATAAAAATGCAACACAATTTATTTCACATTGTTGTGAGAACAGGTCTTTGTTGATTATAAAGGGCTATGGAAATGGAAAGTTATTATTTGAAAGTAATTATATATTTGGAGCCAAATATGTTTAGAAAAACTCATCTCCACAGCCATTGTGTATATTTTTACTGGCTCCTGGCCAGTGAATGGTCAGCTTTTCCAATGGCCCTTAGCCTACTTTTGTTCAAATTGGAAGCCAAAAGAATAAAAAGCCAGAGTTTTAGGCTCATAGTCAGAAGCTAATACATCCTTGCATGATTGAAAATACACAAATCTGGTCTGATCTTTAATGTTTTTCCTTAACTTTTGTATTTGTAGATGCTTCTTTCCATGCCAATGTTTTATTTACCTTGACATGTGTAAAACTGTCACTGAAAAAGCCCACTAGACAGCTTTGGATTCTTTTCACACTGTGTTATTGTAGCCAGAGGTAAGGGCCTCAGCTGCTTATTGACTGGTGTCCTTCATATCATTATTGAACACACACTCAACCCTCCAACCTTTGATTTATTGGACAAGATGAAAATAATCCTCTTCTATGCTAGAATCACTGAAACTACGTTTTCAGATTTTGATGCAATCATCAGTACATTCTCCAGCCAGCTTAGGAAATATGCTTTTTCATTTTACTTGGCATACATTTTATCCTGATGGCACATTGAGTATCTGACAATCCCATCCACCACAGGAGTGTGTAATCAAACACTCCACAAAAGCACCACTTTTGCAAACAATGACACCAGCTGCTATCAGTTCTACTGGCTGAGCTTCTAAGAATGGGGATTGAATCAAGAAGAAAGATCTCCACAAAGAGACTCCAAAACATAATAACTGAGAAGTTGCCTAATAAAGTGAGAGAGAAAGTTCATAGATCGTGGGAAACATTTCATATTTCAGCTTTGTTTTCTGCTTTTCAGTGGCTCTCACACACTGAACAAAATGTTATCTAATCACTTCTCTGACAAGGTTTTCAAGTTGCCCATATTTAATTTTAAAAGATTCTGCTATACCTCTTTTTTTTTTTCTTGCACTGTTATAACAGATTCTGAACTGCATTATATCAAAGTTGAATTTTTCTCACTATATTTCCTTGGGTCTAGTGTTATACTCAGTAAAGGTCTGGTTTATTTTTATTTTTATTTTGTAATTTGGATTTGGATGCTTTTTTATTGCATTTGGATGCTTTGCTTCTCCCAGCTATGGCTTCGAGCTAACAGTAGTTAGTATAGCAAAAATGATTTGAAGGTGGGGAAAATAACTTCCTTATTTTCTCCAGAATGAAGACATAAAAATTCTTCAATAGTTGCTTAGAACTTGAGACATTCCAAAACATGGAAGAAAGAAGATTCTCGAGAAGTACTGGCTTTCATTTAAGAATTCTAGAATGATGATACTTACCAATTTACCTACATGCTACTGCCAAAGAACACTTCTTCTCTGAGTAGGGATAGAATGGAAAAGAAGGGTGATTGGTCATTTATCTTTATATCTTCCTCAGTGCCTTATATAGAGCAGTGCTTAATGTTTGATGAATGAATGGATATTCAGAATAACAGTATCTTAAAGGCTATGGGAGGAAAATGCTTGGTACTATTGGAGATAGAGTTCGTTTTATCAAAATGATTTTATTTTAATGAATCATTTCTTTTTCTACTTAATTATCTTCCTGCTTTGTTTTGTGTTTTTTTTTTGTTTTTTTTTTAGCTAGGATTAAACTACAGCTGTCCTGACATAAGTAGGGATTCCTAAGTGGTAAAGACATCAAACTACTGTTCTTTCTCACATTGTTCCCTCTTTCTTCATGTGGATCATCCTTAATGATTTCTATTTATTGCAAAAGATCATAACTTTGTAGATTTAGAGCAGAAAGGACTTTATCGGACATCTAGATCAAACCTCTCATTTAACAAATGAGGAAACTGAGGATCAGAGAGATTAAGTAACTGGTCCAAGGTCACAAAGGTAGTCTGGCATGGGGTAGGAACATCCACAGTGGGATTTCACTCCAGATCCAGTAACTCCAGAAGCCCTTCAATTTCTACTCTACTGAGCTGTAGCAAATATGATCACTCTTAAAAAACAATTATGTTTAATAAATAAAGTGTCATCATCCTCCCAATCCCTCAGGCTCAATACCTCAGGGTTAGCCTTGACTCTCTCTTCTTCCTCACCTACCCCTGCCCAGTATTCAGTCAGTTGGCAATTCCTATCAATTCTATCTTCACACCCATTCCCTATTCTCCATTTACATTGCCACCAGCCTAATTCATGCCTTTACTTCTTGCCTAGGGCAATATCATAGCCTCCAAATTGATCACTCTGTTCCTAGTATCTCCTCTCTCAATCTGTCTTTCAAACAGCTGCCAAAATAATCTCAAGGCACAACTCTTTCAGAA
Organism: Phascolarctos cinereus; assembly: GCF_003287225.1. NCBI lineage: Eukaryota > Metazoa > Chordata > Mammalia > Diprotodontia > Phascolarctidae > Phascolarctos > Phascolarctos cinereus. Next base: position 378,757,572 of record NW_027555625.1, read on the forward strand.
ACACTGGGTGATTATTCCCCCTATGATCAAATACAAAATCCCTAGCCCAGTATTTAAGATCTCTTACAAACTGGGTTCAAATGGCTTCTCCAGTCTCATTTCTCTTTATTCCTCTAGTCTTTACTTGATGCATCATGTCCTATGCCCATGAATGGCACAGACATTGATGTAATCCACTTCCTCCTCATAGAGTAGCTATATTCTAGAGTCCTTCAAGGCTTGGCTAAGGCACCGTCTCCTTCATGTGGCTTTCCTTGATCCCTCTAGTTATTAGTACTCTCTCACTCCTCCAGTATTCTTATAGTTTGTCTTGCCTCCCTTCACCCCTTTAATCTCTATCCTGTACCAATCAATAAGCATTTTAAGTGCCTTCTGTGTGCCAGATATGATGCTAGGCAATGGGCATACAAAGACAAAAGAAAAATAATAGCCCTACTTAAAAAGATGATGTTCATTTGGTCAAAACAACATATGTACTTATATAAGACAGAGGAGAAAAAAAGAAAGGGGTGTTGGTGGTAGAGGGTCAGCCCTTCAGATAGTGGTAGGTAGTACAGTAGATAGAATGTAGGGCCTGGAGTCAGGAAGATCTGAGTTCAGTTCTGGACTCAGATATTTACTAACTATGTGATCCTGGGCAAGTTACTTAACTTCTATTTGCATCAGTTTCCTCAACTGTAAAATGGGCTTAATAATAATAATGATAGGACCTAGCTCACAACAATTCTGTGAGGATTAAATAAGATAATATTTGTAAAGCATTTGACACAGTACCTAGCATATAGTAGGCACTTAATAAATGTTTACTTCTTTCCTTCCCTCTTAAGTGTGATATAACTTGAAGGGGGAAGTCCTGGTATCTTGAGAAATAAGGAAATGGTTTAGATAGGAAGTTATCACAACTAATCAATTACCACATTTTGTCAATTCTACCTCTACAACCTCCTTTACCTTCTTTCTATCCACCTAGTCACCATCCTAGGTCAGGCACCTAGAATGCCTAGTGAGCAACCTCTCACTCAGACTATTTCAATAAAGTCCTAATTCTTCTCCTTGTCTTAAGTCTCTTCTCACTTCAGTCTATATGCTACAAATTTGTCAAAGTAATTTCTTTGATTTTTTTTAACTTTTGAATAATGAGTTCTGTCTTTAATTTCTTGTTTCCTGTAACCCCCAGGTACCATTTCTTTTAGGTTAATTTGTGTAGTAAAACAACCATTTCCCTAACATAATATAATAAAAAGATGATTGCATATAAAACTGCACAATTTGCTATTCATTTCAAATATACAACAAAACTATTATGTAAATTTATTTTTTCCTTCCCTTCCCACCCCACACTACTGATGGCTACCATTAGACACAAATATGTGTTTGTGCATGTGTATACATACACACACACACACACACACATACACACATATATATATATATATATGCATAATCATTCTGTTCATACTTCTGTTTATCAGATCTTTCTCTGGATGCAGATAGCATCTTTCTTTATATGTTCTTTATATTTAATTTGGGAATTTATAATAGTCCAAATAATTTATTCATTCAAAGTTATTCACAAAACAATATTGCTGTTACTGTAAACAGTGTTCTCTTGGTTGTGCTCATTTTGCTCTATATTATTTCATGGAAGTCTTTCAATGTTTTTTTTTTCTAAAATCATTGAGCTTATTATTCCTTATAGTACAGTAATACTGTTTACACAATCATATAACACAACTTGTTCAGGCACTCCCCAACTGATGGGCATCTCCTAAATTCCCAGTCCTTTGCCACCACAGAAACATCTGCTTTAAACATTTTAGAACATATAGATTCTTCTCCTTTTTCCTTAATTGTCTTTATAAATGTACCAAGTAGTGATATTGTTGGGTCAAAGGGTAAAGATAGTGTAAAAACTCTTTGGGCATAATTCCAGATTGCTCTCCAAAATGGTTGAATCAGTTCACAATTCCACTAGCAATGAATTAGTGTCTCAATTTTTCTACATCCCCTCCAACATTTGTCACTTTCCCCTTCTATCATTTTAGCCAGTCTGGTAGGTATAAAATGAAATCTCAAGGTTGTTTTAAACCTTATTTCTCTAATCAACAACGATTTAGAGCATTTTTTTTCATATGGCTATAAATAAATTTGATTTCTTCATTGGAAAACTGACTGTTTATATCCTTTGACCATTTATCAATTGGGAAATGATTCATATTCTTATAGATTTGACAAAGTTCTTTATATAATTTAAATGTGAAATCTTTACTGATAAACCATATACAAAATTTTCCACCATTTTGTGCTTTCCTCTGATTGTGGCTACATTTGTTTTATTTGTACAAAACCTTTTTTAATTTAATGTAATTGAAATTATCCATTTTAAAGCTAACTTTGTTCTCTGTCTCTTGTTTATTCATAAATTGTTCACCAATCCATAAGTCTGATAAGCAATATATTCTGTATTCTTCTAATTTTCTTGTAAAATCTCTATTTATATCTAGGTCATGTATCAATTTTGAGCATATCTTGGTAAATAGTATAAGATATGCTTTCTAGTTTTCCCAACAAATTTTTACTAAATAATGTCAAATACAGGGTTATTATGTTTATTTATGGGTGAGTACACCCCATTCATATTCAAAGTTATAATTACTGTTTGTTAATTTCCCTCCATCTTATTTTTACTCGCTGTTTTTATTCTCAGCTTCTCTTTTTACTGTATCTCTCTTATCTTATCTTTTCCCCTTACCCTCTTATTCCATATTTTACCCACCCCTCTAAAATTTCTTCCTCATCTTCTCCCCTACAATCTTAATCTTATGCTACACACCCTTTTAAAATTATCTCTGTCACCCTATCCCCCAGTTTTTGTACCTCTCTGGAAGTTTAGAAGACTTCTAAATTTACTCAGATGTATACTTTGTTTCCTCTTCAACCCAGATGAGAGTAAGGTCCCAACATTACCACCCCTGCATCCCTCCTACCTGTTTCCTCTGTATTACTTCTTATTACTTATTACTTTCATTACTTTAATGCTCCTTTTTACCTTTTCATACCCAATTTTGTTTTTGTTGGAAAGGTAAAAAAAATGAGAAAAGAAATGAGAGTGATGCAAGAAAATCATGAAAAAGGAGTCAACAGGTTAGCTGAAGAGACACAAAAAATACCAAAAAAAAAAACCCCTTAAAACACCTTAAAAAACAGAATAGGCCAAATTGTAAAGGAGACATAAGAATCTGCTGAAGAGATGAACTCCTTAAAAAGCAGAAATAGAATTGCAAAAAAGATGTTCAAAAATTCACTGAAGAAAAGAACTCCCTAAAAATTAGGAATTGGCCAAATGGAATAGGGGGTACAAAAAGCTCACTGAAGAAAATAATTCTTTAAAATTTAGAATTGGAAAAGTAGAAGTTAATGATTCATGATGCATCAAGAAACAATCAAACAAAATCAAAAGAATGAAAAATAGAAGAAAATGTGAAATATATGATTGAAAAACAAGTGACTTGGAAAACAGAAAGAGAACAGGTAATTTAAGAATTAATGGACTACTTGAAAGCCATGTTAAAAAGAAAAAGAACTCAGACATCATCGTTCAAGAAATTATCAAGGAAAATTGCCCTTACATCTTAGAATCAGAGGATCAAATAGAAATTAAAAGCATCCAATGATCACCTCTTAAAAGACATCCCAAAATGAAAACTCCCAGAGGATCAAATAGAAATTAAAAGCATCCAATGATCACCTCTTAAAAGAGATTCCAAAATGAAAATTCCCAGCAACATTATAGCCAAAGTCCAGACTTCTCAGGTCAAAGAGAAAACATTGCAAGCAACCAGAAAGAAACCAATCAAATATCGTGGAGATATACATAAATAATACATACATAGATAAGTAATTGGAGAAATATTCATTGCTCATTGATGTAATCATTTTTCCTGTCTCTTAGATTGACTACTTAAGAATTGTCAATCTCTATCACCTTCAGTGGTGTGCCATTAAATGTTTAACAAAGAGTTAAAAAAATTACATATCACATATTTTTAACTTTAATCTGTATTATTAACCTTTCCTCCATCACTTTACTAACTCAAGACAATCAACAAAACAATAAATCAAGGCCTGGTTTTTAGTATCTGCCAATTTCCAAACTATAAATACTCACACTGAAAATACAATAATTGGCCTTTGCAATCCAGTACAAGCTGGCATCAGCACACTTTCCATAACCAATCAGTTGCTAAATCTTTTAAATTCTACTATTATAACCTTTGTGTGGTGGCCATATAGAAGAAGGAAGAGATTGGATTCAGGGATAACAATTAGGAAGTGACTAGAATAGTCCGAAAAAAGAGAGGATGTTGGCTTAGACTAGGTTGGTGATGTTGTGAATAGGGAAAAGGTTAATCATGGAGAAAAAGTGTATTATTTCTCCAATTGTTTATGTTTCAAGGAATGTTTTGTACTTCTAACCCATTGCCAGAGGTTGTTATATATAGTTCATGTGTGTATCTTTGCAGGTAGACTCAAGTATTTTATTCATTCTATAGTTATTTTAAATGGAATTTCCTTTTCTAACTCTTCTTCATGAGTTTTGTTAGTGATATATGGAAATGCTGGTGATTTATGTTAATTTTATAACCTGCTACTTTGAGGAAGTTATTAGTGATATCAGTTAACTTTTAGTTGAGTCTCTGAAGTTCTCTAAGTAAACCATGGCAAAAAGTGATGATCTTGTTTTTCCTCTCCCTATACTTATGCCTTTGAATTCTTTTCCCTGCCCCTGTATTGCTATCACTCCCAATTCTAACACTACATCAAAAAGTGTGCAGAATGGTTTTTGTACAGGGTCATTGTGGGAATTTATTTTGCTTGACTCTGCATATTTGTTACAATCATTTTGTTATCATTTTTTACTCCCCAAGAGACATATGAATAGGAAGGGAATATAAGTGTGTATGAATTTTAAAATGAGATATATATGTATATATACATATATATGTGTGTATTGCATGTATATATACATATACATATACATACACATATATATTCATGTGTGTGTGCATGTATACATGTGTAATATATAAATACTACATACATATAGTGATACTCTTAATATAAATGGTGAATTTAAGAGAAGGGAGTTTGACAGTATGGGGTATGAGTTCCATTTTGGACATATTGAATTTGAGATGCCTGTGGGAATAGGTAGAGATGTCAACCAGTCCATGGATTATATGAGATCTGAGCTAAGGAAAAAAGATGTGGATATATAGATTTTTGAGAGTCGTCTTTATAGAGGTAATAGTTAAATAAATGGCAGCTGAGAAAACCACCAAGTTGCAGTGTAAAAAGAGAAGAATAAAAGACTTATGGAAGAAGCACATGATATACTCATGAATGGGGATAGGATCCTTATGATGAACTTGCAAAGGAGACAGAAAAGAATCAGTCTGATAGGTAGGAAGAAAACCATGACAGGAGATTACCATGAAAAGCCAGGAAAGAAAGGACATCCAGAAGAAGGAGTGGTCAACACAGTTAAATTCTACACAAAGCTCAAGAAGGATGATAACAGACTTTTATTTACCAATAGAGAGATTATTGTTGACCTCTCAGAGAGCAGTTTCTATCAATTATCAAGAAAGAAGTGCGCCGGCTACCTGTGGCTGTCAAGTCAGTCCGCCCATGTCTGCCTAGGCTGCGGGTTGGAAGGCTTGCCCCACCCAGGTAAGAGGAAAAGCAGCCATGTGGCTTCTTTTGGTCTGACATTCGGAGGCCCTCATGAAAAGGCAGGGGCCCAGTTTATCCCCTATGGAACAGGAAAGGATCTTGGCACTTCTAAGAGCAGAAGTGGAGTGATTGTCCAGCGAGCTGTAGGAGACAACCCAGTAGAAAGTCCAGGCCGCAACATACGGACTGGCAGTGCTTGAGGAAAATGCCGATTTGAAACAGAAATATGGGGACTTGGAAACGGAGCTAGAGTCCCATAGGCTGGAACTGCATCAACTGAAAGAGGCATTAGCAGAATGTCATAGCAACCATAAGTGGGCCACATTTGATGGAGAGAACAGAGAAGAATGCTTACTGCTAGAAACCGCTTCCAAGGAGGCAAAGCTGATGGAGAGAATTGAAGAGTTGCAGAACGACATTAAACAAATGAGATTTCTTGTGACTAATACATCTGCAGAAAATGATCGCCTTTCTTCCATAATCCAGGAGCTGAGAAAGGTGTGTGTCCGTATGTCTCTTGCTTCCCTGGGTGTATGGGCCCCACTCCAAGCTTGTGGGGGGGATAGCTTATACATTTCCAACACAGTTCCATTGAGTGTTCCCATTATGAAGTACCTTGCTTGCTTAGTCAGTAACCTTTAGCTCCCCAGATCCTAACCTAGAAAAGGAAAGAAAATACAGAAAGGTGTGAGAACAACCAAAATAGATGTCATTTAGGTCATGTCCTAAAACACATATACTTTATATACATGAAGAGGCACTCATGGAAAACCTATTAATGGTAATTTTAAATAAAATTTTAGCAGCTTTATACGAGCAGGGAGGATACAGAAAAATAAACATGCCAAAAGATACAAGAACAAAAAAAGTTCCCTCAAAAGCCCCATTAATAAAGAAGCAAATGACCCTATATACCGCAGTGGCCTTTGAGTGCATCTTACATCACAGCCTGGAATAATAATTGGTGCTTAAGAAAAAGAACAATGGCCTTGGGAGTCAGGAGAGACCTGGGCTTGAATTCTGGCTCTACCACCTTTAACTGTGTGTGACTCTGGCCAAGTTATTAAGGCCCTCTATACCTCAATTCCTTAACTTGTTAAATAGGGATAACAGTACCTCCTCATAGGAGTGTCATGAAGACAGTCCATAGAAAGTTATCAAATACCATATAAAAGAATTGTTCTTAAGAAAAAGTTCAGTTCTGTTTGAAATCTTCTGTTTGCACACATATCCTCTGCTGGCTTAGTTTTAGAATTAAGTTTTAGATTTTCATCAAAATGATGAAAATAGGAAACTAGCAAAGATGACAGCATAAGAGGAAACATATAGTCCAGCTGTCTGCCACAATTGCTCCAACAAAGGTCAAGAAAGTGCTCTTAGCACCAGGCTGCAGAAGGTTATTTTTTTTCAGCACAAAGAGATAGCCAGAGGCCTGTGGTCACTGGGAGGCAGTCCAGTCAGCAAGGTCCATACAGAGCCTTCTTTCAGATGGAATGAAGTTGGGACCTGAAGCTGTATCAGCATGACCACAGAACAGTGTTGAGGAAAAGTGGAGACTGGGCCCTGAATCTGTGGACCATGGCAGGGATTGTGGACTGGGGGGAGCCTCTAGCTCTGTTTCTCTGACCCTGGAGCAAGATTGCGGTTCAGTTCATAGGCCTGCAGCTGAGTAACCAAAATGGTGAACAGACCAGGGACAAGCCTGCAGTTGTATTGCTCAGAATCTGCACATTCTTTCAGCTAGCTGACGGGCTGGGGCTAGCAGCTGTCTACTGGAGCTTCAACCAGAGGCAAGCCTGCAATTGTGTTGCTCAGAGGAGAACATGTGGGGAGAACTGAAAGTTGGCAATTCCCTGGTCTGAGCTGCTTTTAGCATCCTTGACAAATACAGCATTCAGTACCTGGAGAAGCAGTGTCAGGACCCCAGAGAATACAACTTGGGTCCAAACAAGGGCCTAATCTTCTCTCCAGAACTGTGTAGAGCCTGGCCCTTACACAAAGTCCCAATTCAGGAAGTAAGGCTGGAATGGGTAAACAAACAAACAAAAACTCTCACTATAAAGAGCTGTTATGGAGCCAGAGTCACCCAAGACACCAACTCAGAACAAGAGAAGAACATCACAACATATGTAAGCCAAACCCTCAAAGAAAAATACAGCTTGGCCCCCAACTAAGCAACAAAGTAGAAATTTTGAAAATTAAAGAATAGATTAATAAAACTGAAAGCAAAAGACCATTGAATTAGTTAATAAACTTGGAGCTGTTGTTTTTTAATCTAATAAAATAAACAACTAATCTTAAAAAAAAAAAGAAAGAAAGAAGAAACATTTGGGAATTGAGAAGTAAGTGGTAGATGAGAAAGTTGTTGACAGAAAATTCAAGAAACAGGTGAATTCTGAAGCTCCTTTTGGGTTTTGTCCATTATTGATGACTATGAAATATTTAGTTTAGATGAAGTCTTTGGATCTAATTTCAACAACCATCAACTGAATGAAGTCCAAACTGCATTTCCTACATTCAAGGCACTCTACAGTGTGGTTCCATCCTGCTTTTCCAGCTTTATCCACTCCTTATACTTTCCTACACAGGTCTCTTTTTTCCTGAATTTGCCTCAGATTCTCCCTCCTCTATTCTTTTGCTCACACAGTTATCTATACCTGGGACAATGACTCCTACTCATCATGAAAACAACCCAATTCAGGAAGCCTTCCTTGGCCATGGGCCCTTCCATTAATAATAATCTACCTCCTCAGATCTAAGTCAGTCAACAAAGATTTATTAAGCACTTGATATGTGCCATACATTGTGCTAAGTGTATATGTATACACACAAACACACACACACATACATAAATATGTATATATTAGAAGCAAAAAGAAAGACAGTCCCTACCCTCAAGGACCTTACATTCTAAAGGGAAGGACAACACTAAAAAGGAGGGAGGGGGAGAGGTTTACTGCACAAACACATAGTGGAGAAGTCCAGAAGAGTACAGCCTAGTGGGAAATGGAGAGATGCAATAAATTAATAGTTCATGAAATAGTAGTAACTTACATTAGCATATTGTGCAGCCTGAGAAAATCTGCATTGAAGATCTTCTGGCCAAAGGAAATGATTAATACAGAAGATGTTGAAGAAATTCTGGGATCTTGGCCTAGAAAAGAATGCTTTCTCTCTTCTTCAAGGAAGGTCATAATTATTTTATTTCTTTTTCCAGAGGAGCAGAAGCAGGACAATAGGACTAAAAGAATGGCATCTATACTTGACACTCTTTTTAAAAATATTTTTTTCTCTCTTCCTCTGAGACAGAAGTATCAGAGGCTGAGACAGAAACAGATGTGCCATGAGTAGAGCCAGTTTACACAGGAGGCTAGAACAGTCAATCTGACCAGAGCATCAAAGTTTAAACACAAGTTCAGCCAGGACCTACAGTGGATGGAGAGTCTCCATGAATCCTGTTTGCCTATAAGCTGGATAGCTAAGGAATTGTCTTCCTAGCTTCCCCTCTGCCCAATGCTTTCCCCCAAACTGTGGGTGTGAGCTCTCTGGAGTTTTATTGTCTTGGGTAGATGAGAGTAGAGTAAAGATAGTTCATTTCTTTTGCATCTTGTTCCATTTTGTTTTAAATTATGTGATCATATACAACATATTAAGTGCTTGACTATGACATAAGAAGTAACTTCTAAAAGTAGAATACTGTTAAGGGGCAGAGATTTTGAGTTAGATATCCACAGTAGTTTTCATATTTTAGTATTTAATCATTATTTCATCTTATCTCCTAGAATAAATTGAATCTCTGCAAGCAAGGAGTTTAAAAAGAAGCCATTTCAACTTCCATGGCCTTGGTGTTTGCAGTGGTAAGTGGAATATGGCAACTTATTAAGAAAGGAGCTTCCACATGCAAATAGTGAGTCCAGGGAAAGACAGTAGAGGCCTAAACTTTTGTTCAAATTTCAAGTGTGCTGGAACCAGTTAGTGCAGGTAAGGAAGGGTCGGATTTTGATTTTCATCTTGAGGATTTACATCTCAGAATTAAGCAAACACCACAAATTTGGGCTTCCTTTATTATTTTCCTGATTGTCTAGAATTAAGAAAGTGATGAAGAAAATATTAATAACGCAAATTAAACTTAAAACAGTATGAGAGATACATTTTTCTTTCTTTTCTTTTCTTTTTCTTTTTTTTTTGAGAGTTGTTTGCCTCCTGATTACAAACTTAGATATTAATCCTTGAGCTAATTTAAAATCCCATGTTTAATTCTTAATGTGGTGACAGCTGCCTCTCCAAGGAAACAGAGGCAATAGTACCAGGCAAAGTGTTGTAAATGTTTTAAGTTTTGTAAAGGCTTTTTCCTCAAAACAGCCCTTTGAAGTAAGTGATGCAAGTATTATTATCCCCATTTTCCAGAGGAGAAGACAAGGAATCAGAAATTTCTTGTTGCACTAAGAAGGATAGGACTCATCTAAGGTACAGTGTAAACTCAGGTCTCCAGGTTCCAAATTAAGCACTAATAAATAAACTAGTAAAAGTTTTGACACATAACATACTTATCAAATGAGTATTGTAGCTACTTGTGCTTATTTCTTATTTACCAGAGAGACTGTAAGCTCATTGAGGGCAAGAAGGAAGTCTTATTACAGGCGGACCCAAGACGGCAGAGTAAAAGCAGTGACTTGCTTGAGCTCTCCCTCAAAGCCCCCAAATACCTACAAAAATGGCTCTAAACAAATTCTAGAGCAGTAGAACCCACAAAAAGATAGAGTGAAACAAATCCAGCCCAAGACAACCTGGATGGTTGATTGCAAAGGTCTATTGCACCGGGCTGGGAGAGGAGTGAAGTTCAGTGTGTGCATGCAGGCAAAGACCAGGCCTCAGTGAACATGGAGTAGCCCTCTGGGGACTAAATCACAGGCAGCTGTTGTGGTTTCCAGGCTTCTCCACCTACAAATGCCAAAAACAACTTTGAAGATCAGTTAGAAAGGTCTGTGACTGTGGTAAGAGAGAAACTCAGTTCCAGACCCAGTCCTAGTAAATCCCCAGGGCAGCAACTGCTTCTGGAGCTCTCAGCCCACAGACTGAGAGGGAATCTAGTGGCTGATCAGAGGGGAATTGAAGGGATCTCTTTGTTCATGCTGAGGCAGAAATCTCTTCCTTTGCCAGTGCTTGGATCTGAGTCACATTCTTGGGGTGAGGAGGAGCACTGGCATGGCAAAGCTTGCGGCAGTGATGAAGAGAGAATCCTCTTCACAGTTCCAAGGCAGAAAAGAGTGTTTGTGATCACTCATAGACCAGAGTACAGGCCAGGAAAGGAGTAAACACCTAGCCCTTGATCCGTACCACCTTGGAAGAACTGAAAATTTACACATCCCTAGAAGTATCTCTGAAAACAACTGCACAAAACCCCAGAAGTTTGGGACAGTACATTCTCCACATTGGAAGCAGATCCCTACCTTAACAAAGAGTTTAAAACTCAAGTAATTGGCTGGGAACATGAGCAAACTGCACAAAAAAGTCAGACCATAGAATCTTTCTTTGGTGACAAAGAAGATCAAAACATAAAACCAGAAGAAGACAATAAAGTCAAAGCTCCTACATCAAAACCTCCCAGAAAAATATGAATTGTTCTCAGGCATGGAAGAGCTCAAAAAGAATTTTGAGAAGCAAGTAAGAGAAGTAGAAGAAAAACTGGGAAGAGAAATGAGAGTGATGCAAGAATATCATGAAAAGGAGACCCAAAAAATACTGAAGAAAATAACACCTTAAAAAATAGCATAACCCAAATAGCAAAAGAGGTCCAAAAAGCCAATGAGGAGAAGAATTCCTTAAAAAGCAAAATTGTCCAGTTGAAAAAGGAAGTCCAAAAGCTCACTGAAGAAAATAATTCCTTAAAAATCACAATGGAGCAAATGGAAGCTAGTGACTTTATGAGAAATCAAGACACTATAAAACAAAATCAAAAGAATGAAAAATAGCTGACAATGTGAAGTATCTCATTGGAAAAAAAATTACCTGGAATATAGATCCAGGAGAGGTAATTTAAAAATCATTGGACTATCTGAAAGCCATGACCAAAAAAAGAGCTTAGACATCATCTTTCAAGATATTTTCAAGGAAAACTGCCCTGATATTCTAGAACCAGAATTCTAGAACCAACTATTTTGCCTAATGCCTAACAAAATGCTCTGCACTCAAGAGGATCCTTAACATTTGTTCACTTGAATGGTTATCAAATTTCATCAGGCAAATTATTAACAAGCTTAGAGTTCAGCTTTCCTAATCTAGGGATTTGATTATATTGATTGTAAAGAATGGACTGAGCTGTGGAAGAGAAAACAACTTCTTCTGGAAGGTTAGAACATGGTCGAATGGTTTAAGATCTGCATAACAAATCAAATCAATAAATTACCTATTGAACACAAATGTGTGTATAGAGAAGGGGCTTAATTTGTCAGCAAGTACAGGGAAAAGGTATATATTATTGTTATTGACATTTCCCCTGCTAGCATATCCTAGAATCCCAGCCCATAGTCTGACATATTAATAATGAACATCTACAAGGCATTTTGCTTGCTGTTGGGCAGGAGAGGGGTATAAATTGGTGTAGTGGGGGGGAAAAACTAAATTTGATGTCAGAGTATCTGGATTTAAATCTTATGCTTTTTAAAATGTATGTCTTAAAGCAAGTCACTCTGTGTATTTTGGGCTTTGTTTTCTCTCTTTTTTTTTTTGGCAATTGGGGTTAAGTGACTTGCCCAGGGTCATACAGCTAGTAAGTGTCAAGTGTTTGGTCTGAGGCTGGATTTGAACTCAGGTCCTCTTGAATTCAGGGCCAGTGCTCTATCTACTGTGCCACCTAGCTGCCCTGAGGGCTTTGTTATCTCACCTATGAAATCAGGTGATTGTGGATCCTCAGAGGACATCTAGTAGAACCACTTCACTTCATATATATATATATATGTATTTATATATATATATGTATTTATATATATCATATATAAATACATATATAAATGAACATATATAAATAAATTAAATCCCAAGGATATTAGTAATTTTCCCAAAGTAACACAGGTAGTATTGGAGGTGAAGCATGAACCCAGGTTCTCAGACTTCAAAACAATCATTCTTTCTACTGTACTATGACCTCTTATCCATTTCTTATTCCTGTCATACCTATCAAAGAATGAGACAGTGTTCTTGACCTCTGGGAGGTTTTAATCTAATTTCATAAGGAAATGATCAATAAGTAAACAAGCATTTGTTAAGTAGTGTGCAATGTTCTGGAAATATAAAAACTAAAATAAAAATGAAGGCCTTGACCACAAAGAGCTTACAGAGAAGTTCAGAAAAGAGAGAAATTATGTCAAGTTGGTATGGTCAGGGAAGAGTCTTTAGAGGCACTATGAACTTAGCTCAGTCTTGAAGGCACAAGGGGATCAAAGTGTTGGTTAGCTGCCAAACAAATTTTTATTCTTAGATTTCAGATGTTTAGAACTGAAAGGAAGGCTTTCATCCCAAATGCTGCTAAAGGAACAGTAAACTCTTTAGGAAAAGGAGGTTAGTATAGTCTTATTCTTCACCCAGGTACATAAATCCTTTGATTCTCCTGCTGTCTTTCTTCCTTTTTCTCTTCCTTCCTTCTTTTCTTCTCTCTTCCCTCTCCCTCTTTCTTCCTCTCTCTTACTTAATCTTCTCTCCCCTCTCTTCCTCTCCTCCTCTTCCCCACTTCACCTTTCCTTTTCTCCTCTCCTTTCCCTTTCTCTCTTCTTTTCTCCTCTTCCTCTCTTTCTCCTCCTTTCCTTCTCTCCCTCCCTCATTCTTTTTTTCTCTGTCTCTATGTGTATCTCTCTCTGTCTCTGTCTGTCTCTCCCTGCATTTCTGTGTCTGTTTCTGTCTCTGTCTCTGTGTTTCTATGTCTCTGTCTCCGTGTGTCTCTGTCTCTGTGTGTGTCTGTCTGTCTCTCTGTTTGTGTATCTTTCTTCCTCTCCTCATAATTCTCATTGGCTACTCTGAAACTAGAGAGAGTTTAGGCAATGAAAGATAAGTTTCATATCCTTATTTAGGCATTTCCTGTAATTTCCAACGTTGACATCTCTTAGCCATTCTGTGATATAGAACTAGAAATATCCCCTACAAAATCCACACAGTTTCTAAATCACAGCTAGTTAGATAAACAGGCAAGAGTCATTTTTTTTTTTCTGAAGTGTTTCCTCCCCCTGCTTTCCATGTTCATTCCTTGTGGAGGACAAAACGTGCCCAAGGGAAGTATGCTCAAAACAAGCAATTTACATAAAGTCATCTGTGCCTCTTCAAACTTGCAAAGATATTCAGTTTGGGCTTCATTCAAATTTTAAGCCAATTTTCCTGCCAGTTTTTATGTTATCAAAACAAGCTTGCTCATCCCTAGTTAGATGCCTCATAAAACTATCAGTCATTTGGAGATTGCTCACTCATGAAGGAAGAAGATGGGAAATTTTCCAAAATCTGGCAATATAGATTATACTCAAAGTTGAACATAGATACTCCAATTAGGAATGAAATGCATTAGGAAGACTTATGGCAGTGAGGGGCACATCAGCAATACAAACACCATTCCAGGCCCACTGATATTATAACTTAATGGAATAAGCAGAGCAAGAACTATTCTAGAAAGGCAATATAAAAGAGAAGAGAATAAGTTTCTGAGTCAGGAAGAAGTGGATTCAAATCTAGTCTGGGACACAGACTGTGTCACCCTGCGCAAGTCATTTAAAAATCTCTGTGCCCCCAAGCAATTTCCCAAGATTAATCTGTAGAAAGAATTCCCATACTTTGTGGTGTCCTACTCCCTACATCATTAAGATTGCACATCTGAACAAAAAGAAAGAGGAAGAAAAGAAACCTTCTGAGTCACCCTACATTTTAGGATCAAGGCAACAGATGCTTACTGATTAAGACAGTAGCATGCAGGGGCTACTCAAATTTTCATCCCTATTCATTTTCTCCCACACACTGAGGACCTGATTTGTACTGAGAGAGAGTTACACTGATTTCCACAAGATGGCCTATTTTGTTGCCTTTCACTGAAGTGATCATGATTCAATAATCTTAACAAGCAAGGCTTCTTGGAACATTCAACTTCTCAACACTAGAGGACAAGAGGAGCCATTTTCATTCCCAATGGGAGACAGATTTGGCCATTAGTCATTTATTCCTCCATTGGGGTCTGAGGAATGAGCTTCAGTAAAAAGCTCAATGGGGATTTGAAAGATTCTACTGTAATCAGACTTTTAGTTCATGTGATAATCAAGCAAATGTGCCATTTCAGTGCAATTTATCACAACTCTGGCTTCCAACTTCAGTACGCTTTCTGTACTCACAAGATCATAAATTTAAAGATAAAAGGAACCTTGGATACCAACCAGCCCAACCTCTTCTTTTTAGAGGCTAAGAATTAAGGCCCACAGAGTTTGAATGACTTGCCCAAGGTCATACAGGAGCATTGAGATGTGAACTGAGGTCCTTCTACTCCAGATTCAGAGCTCTTTCATCTGTATCAAGCTGCCTCCCATGTTTTAATTCCTTTGCTTTGTTTTTATTTTTGTTTTGTGTTCTGTTTTTACCTTTGCCGTTGCTATTTGTCAAGTAACACAAGTAGCAGCATGATGCACTGGAAAGAACTTTGGCTTTTGAGTCAGAGGATCTGGGTTTAAATCTTGGCACTGCTTCTTGTTACCTTGAAGATGCCACTTAAACTGTCTGGCTTTTGGTTTCTTGATCTGCAAAGCAAGAAGTTTCCTGTAAGATTCTCAGTTCGTGATATTTTGGGCAAAGTTCAAAACCATAATAGGAAAACTTTATTAGTTTTGTCCTTCACACATTTTCATCAATATCTGACTCAGCACCAAACCCCAAAACAAGAAATAATGACAAATTGAAAAGATGGATACAACTTTAGTCTTTGGGGGGCTGGATTTTTTGTTTTGTTTTGTTTTTGCTTTGTTCTAGCTATATAGCTCCCTGACTTTCTTGGCTTGGTTAAGACAAATTCAAAAATAACTATTTGCCATCTATTGAAGGCCTATTACAAGCAAAATGGTGATCTTGCTTGGATAACTTCTGACCAGCATATTTATACACTCAGAGATTGGCCATATCAATAAGGGACTGGAAATGGAGTTTAATGGATTGGCCACTGCTATTTCATCACTGCTCTTATTCACCTAATTTTCACTAATAATTTTGGTCAAGTAGCACAAACTAATGAATTATCATAATCAGAAGTAAAAATGGTATAATGGAGCTAGCTTCAGAGTCAGGAATATCTGGGAGACAGTCTCTAGTTTGACACATACTAGGCAAGTCGTTTAGTGTCTAAGTATTCTAGTGAACTCCCTAAGACTATAAATTGAAGAATAGGTGCAGATATGCATTGGTAGAAGGAATTTCTTCACTGAAAGTTCACTATACCAGTGAAATTGCATTTCCAAAGTAGACCACAAACTATGTCCGATGTAAGCAACATGAAATGAATCCCTATTTGAGGGGGAGGTGAGTAACAAGGTAGGACGGGGGTGGAATTCGCTCCATCTGCTAGCTTCCTATTATAACTAGTTATTCTTGCTAACTAGATTCTAAGCTCTGTTGTTTCTTTACTGCTGAGAGACTGCAAGCATAATCAGACATATCTAAATTCCATATCCTAGGGCAAAGCCAACTGCCCCACCCTAGTAAGGTCTCTGCCACCAAGGTATCTCATCAGGTTCTAAAGACATGGCTGAATTTCCTGCTGGGCTAATTCATAGCTAAACTAAACTCTGAACATATTCTTTCAGTCTCCTTCCCTCAACTTGTGTTCTCTGGATGTTGTAGGGTTTGGGGAAAATAGGCGTATGGTGCAAGTAGATGAGCATTTATCAACTGTCTTGCTACTTTTCCCCTTTTCATAAACTATCTTCAAAGAACAACCCCACTAATCTTTCTCTACTGAAATATAAAACCTCTCAAATTGTCACACCTGCTAAGACTCCCAATAAACTTGCAGTGGGCAGTTGATTTCTGTAACATGGTAGAAACATACTCTGAAATATTTTAATCATGTTTCTCCAACAAACATAAGGAATCATAGACCTTATAATTACAGACAGAAGAACTAGCATAAGATAAGGGAGATTTCTTCGGGATATGGCTAACTTTCTTCTGTTTCCTGTAGGATCCTGAAAGGAGCAACAGCATTCTTGCTTTCATTTAAAATCTCTTCAGAGGACTGAAAGAAATCTTTCATTTGTTTGATTGAAATTACAAGTCACTTTATCTCTCTGTTTCTTAGTTTCCTCATCTGTACAATAAGCAGATTGGATTAAATGACCTAAAGTCTCTTCCACATCTATGATCCTATGTCTTTTGACAACTAATGAATTGCTCCTTTTGTCATTTAAATCCATATGAATTACATAACAATTAGGGATTTGATTTTACCTACTATGATTTGGAATGCCATGATGATAATCTAACTGATACCAGTAACCCATAGGGGGCATTCTATATCTGAATGAGGGAGGGTAATACTATCCGGATGTGTTAGTAGTTGATGGAAATAGATGGAGTTAAGAGTGTGGTGTTTGTTTAACATGATTTTCCAACTTGGTTAGAAATAGAAAGAGGAAGAACAAAGGAAGGGAGCAAGCATACACGATATGTCAGGCACTGCATTAAGTAATTTACAAATATCATTTCATCTGGTTTTCACAACAATCTTGGGAGGTAGATATTATTATTGCCATTCTAAAATTGAGGAAACTGAGGCAGACAGAGGTTAAGGGATTTGCTCAAGGTCACACAGTTAGGATATTTCTGAAGCCTAGATTTAAACTCAGATCTTCCCCACTCCAGGCTCAGGGCTCTATCCATTGTACCACTTAGTTGCCTAGGAAAGAGAAGTAGAAAGGCTCAGACTAGAGGGAGAAAAAAAAGTCATGAAGGAATTATAATGTGCTAGCTAGATCGGTTCTGGTTTTGAGATTGGTTGATCCTAGATAACAAGCAATTTGTTGGAAATCTTTTCTTTGCTCCCATAAAAAAAATGGTGATTTAACTTCAACTGAAAAAACCTATATGGGTCTTAAGGTTGTGACAACTAAGAGGTGTGGGCCATGTCTATGTAGTTCCTTTATATGACTCCCAGCATGGCATTACAATAATGAGGTTCTTATAAATGCTTTTTTGATAATTCTTAAAGGCTTTTTACCCAAATCTTCAGAAGAAACAGCAAACAAGAGCATTAATAGTACAATAGTTTTAATCTATGCCAGACAAATTATTACATCATTATTTATAGTCTTTCATGAATATGGGAAAGATCTGTGTTCCATCAATGTGGGGAATTCCTGGTGTGGGAAGTCCCTCCACCAATGCAAATTGTATCTTGTCCATGACCCATCATATAAGTCCTTGGGAGTTGTTTGAAACATAAAGAAGTTGAATAATTTGCCCAGAATCACATAGACAGCCAAATGACAGAAGCAGAATTTGGACAAAGGTCTTCCTCACTCAAAATTCATAGTGCTGTATATCATACCATTCTGTTCCCAACATATTTTCTTATATTGCAAATTGCCTGATGTATTGGCTTTGGCTGTCGTCCTACATGAAAGTGGAGGCCATCAAATCTTATGCTTTCTTCTGTGACCAAGATCATAGTGGACTTGCCCAAAGTCACAGAGGGAGTGTGGAAGTAGCCAGGTCAGGAACCAAATAAAATGTTAATCATATAGTAGATGCCAAATAACTACAGGGTAATTGATGGATTAACCTACCAGAGCTTGCAACGCCATGTTTGACCATGGTATATCTCATATGGAAAACCTGGTACCATATTCATTCAGGATTTCAAATCATTTAACAACTGAGTGAAAGAGGACTGTAAAAGTCCCTTGGGCTATCACCTTTACTATTAGGAAAGATTTCACTTAGTTGATTCCAAATATTTATCTATAATATCTATAAAATTGTATCAGAGAATTAGCTTTTGCTATCTACTTTCAGTGACTCCCACCCACAGTAATACTGATGAAAACATTCATTCATTCACTTATTCAATAAGCATTTATTAAGCACCTACTACATGAAAGTCACTGTAAGCACAAGGAAAGGAATTTCCATTATCACATTAATAGTTATAACCACAGAAGGCCCAGAATGTAATTGCAAAAAAAGTGTGTAGGAGTTTTCCCAACACCCCAGACGGATGTATGAAGCAGTTCCTCAATCAGCTTGATAGGATTATATGGATTTGACAATTAGATAAATGCAATGGATTTTGCATTGGATACATGAATGAATGAGTGAATCAATAAATGAATGAATGAATGAATTAAGCATTTATTAAGCACTTACTTTATGCAGAACACTGGGAATACAAATATAAAGTTAAAACAGAGTCTGTCCTCAGGGAGCTCACATTCTAATGAGGAAGACAACACATATGGAATGTTTCAGCTACAAGTCAGATGGAAAATTCACTTGATTCTGAAGATACAACAGCAAAGTAGATAATAATCTTTAATGTTATTTGTGCAGATAAAATAGTATCAGTTCCTTGATTGTCAAGTATAGTGGTGGCAAGAATTTTACTTCCTGGGTCTTCAGTACCTGTACGTATAGCACCTTAAGGAGAACTTTCCAGACTGCATCTCTACAGAGGTAATGGATACATCTTCCCACGATTATGGACAAGGGTAGTAGGCTGAAACTAATGCTATTCTTAAGGCTTTGTGTTCAAAAGTCTGGGACTGTTTCTATCACATTATGAAGGGAGATGGTGATCAAGGTCAGAGTAACAGTTTGACTTGCCTGGTGTATCTTTCTTCTGGTCTCTCCTTCAGGGTAACTTATTGCATTAGCTAGGCTACCTTGTCTGACCTGCGAATGACAGTTTGTTCACAGTTGATGAGAATGGCTGGCCTCTTCTTCAGAGGAATTGTTTCCCAGGTGATGGTTATGAGGGCTGGGATGAAAGAACTGGTGGCTTAGGAAATGTTGCCACTCCCTGGGCTCCTATGCCTATCTACCTATTGATGTCATTCGGTTGGCATTTGTTTCTGTGGTGATAAGGAAGGCAGACTCTCTCTTCACAATGACTTCTTCCCTTAATGATGGCTGTGGAAGATTGACTGGAAGCAGGTCTGGTGCCTTGGGGGGATTGCTATTCCTAAGGCTTTTGGATACAGGGTTCTGGGCTTTCTCCATCAGGATCTGAGAGGAAATCAAGATCAAGGTAATGATGGCGATTTTTACTTACCTGGCACAAGCTGTCTCTTGCATCACCCCTAGGATGCCTTGCTGCTTCAGCTAGGCTGGTTTGCCTTCCAGTCTCTGAGAAGCAGTTATACCCCCTTGAGCCTATACATAAAAGAAGAAAGACATCCAGCTGTTGAGGAGTTTGAGCTTGAGTGTGAGTTTAAGAATTGAAAATCATTGTGGAAAGAGATAAATCTACCTATATCAAAGGGCAGCAAGTAGAGGAATGGCGATTTTCTCTCCTTTCCTCACTGAATACACAGGAGACACTGAAGATAATAGCAAGGAGAAGAGATACATACTCCAAACAGACAGGAATTTAGATGAACAGTCATGGAGCTGCTTTTAAAGGCAGCTAGGTGGTACAATGAACGGAGCCCTGGTCCTGGAGTCAAGATGAACTGACTTTAAATCTGGTCCCAGATACTTCCCAGCTGTGTGACTCTGGGCAAATCACTTACCCTCTGTCTGTTTCAGTTTTCTCAACTGTGAAATGGGGGTGAGTATCAAATGAGATATTTGTAAAACATTCCAGTAAATTACCTGGCACATAGTAGGTGCTTAATAAATGCATATTCACTCCCAGCTCTTTAAGGAACATAACTACTTATAATGAAGTGAGACAGCTACGTACAAAAGTGGAGTAATCCCTGAGATGCTAAATGAACTGCCCACTCAAGGGGAGCTGCTTGAAGACTCTACAAAGCAAGAAAAAACTGCCAAGTCCTACAGTTCCAGTAGTGAGTTAACTTTGTTACATAAGTATCCTGTACATGTGCCTCCTTGTCAGCGTACCCTGAGTCTGTTCTTCCCATAGACAATATATGTTTTTGTGGGACAGCGTGCCCCTGCCTTTGGGGAATACCAAGTTGTTGCTTTTGGGGGGGTTTTTTGGTTATACGAACCATTCTTATTATACCATCTTAGCAAATATCTTTTAGTGACTATTAATTGGAAGCTCATTGATAGGGGTTAATGAATAATAACAGTAAGGCTGCTTATAGAGACTTGAGTAGCAGTGTCTGTCTGAGTATCTAATCTTCAAGCAAAAGTCAAGGTTAGGAAAAGAACCCAGAGGGATTGCTATATAAGTCACAAATAAAACAGTTTTTGTCCTCAAAGAATTTATAATTCACTAAAGGGAAAAAATAGGTATAGATATGTCAGTTAATAAAGACATGTATGTAGAATGTATGTGGTATACAGACTGTATGTAGAATACTTTCTCTATACATACTTGCATATATATATATATATATATACATGTGTATATATGTATGTATGTGTGTATATATATATACATATATATGTGTGTGTGTATATATATATATATAAATGTGTGTCTGTGTGTCTGTGTGTGCAGGAAGTAAATTTGAAGTTTTCTTGGCAAAGATACTAGAGTGTTTGGACATTTCCATCTCTAGCTCATTTTACAGATGAGGAAACTGAGGCAAATAGTGTTTCAGTGACTCGCCCAGGGTCACATAGTGAATAAATGTCTGAGACCAGATTTGAATTCAGGAAAAGGAGTTTTCCTGACTCTAGGTCCACCACTCTATCTACTATGATACCTAACTGCCTCAATTTCATGAGTAAGTCACTACCAATGGGAGAAATTAGGAAAGCCCTAGTATAGGAGGTGATAATCAAGATATGCCGTAAAGGCAGCCAGAGATTCCAAGAGGCAGAGGTGAGAATGGCATCCAGAAAGAAGGAACCACAGATTGTTTCTTTGAATATATGCACAAATGTATACACATGTATTTTCATATATTAATCATGTTTTTATGCTCAATTTGTGAGCTGTTCATTCAGCAGCAGTTAACATGTTTGCATGTACTGACTTCTCAAAAAAAAAGTTAACTACAATATATTGTCAAACATGCCACATGGGGTATTACGAATGACAATTTTTCTCACTTGTTGGCCTGAAATTGTCAAGTAAGCAGTTCCTGTCTGGACAGCAAGTAAGATTCTTTGCGGCTGCCAAGGCTATTACTCATTTAGAATTGAAGTGAAGGTGCAATATTTTGGGAAGAATAAAAAAAAAGTAATTTAGTCTAGTAAGTCTGTTCTATCTCATTTAGATTTCAATAATGTGGTTTTTATTAAGTAAAAGGAAAAACTACTGTGAAAGAGCAGCATCAATAATGTGGCCCATTCTTCAGTTAGGGGGATTAAGGAATGTAATTTTTCCCCAAGATTAATGTTAACATTGGCCATTTGTAATCTTTTAGCACAAAGCAATGCAGTGCTTAGGTTCCTATTTTAAGTTAAAAATACTGTTTGGGACTAGTTTTCACACCCTGGATATTTCATATTTACTTCAAATACTTTCATAATTATAGAAATGTGACAAACAAGGGAGAATAATTAGCTGGACCTCTGAAGCAAGTCTTTAGTAATCACTTAAATATAAATCAGCTAAAAGTCACCTTCATAGAATATTAGGTTTTTATCCATGTTTTCCTTCATTTAATACAAAATCTTGATATGATTATTTGTCACCTGGGTTAAAGAAAACAAGCACAATTTTGGAGACAAAAGAGCAGTGTTTGGTAAAACTGAATAAGTTGCAATAGTCAATGCTGGAAGGGCTATGAGAAGACAGGTATAATAATGTTTTTGACAGAGTTTGGCATTGCTCCAACCATTCTAGAAAGTAATGTGGAATTATAGTTGTAATAATTAACTAAACTTCACATGCCCTTTAGTTTATGTCCAGCTTCCTTATACATTATTAACTTTCAAATGCTCATTTCTCTACCTAAATCTGCTGACTTACTGTTCCCAACACATGACATCAAATCTCCTATCACTTTGCAACTGAATGGAATCCATTCCTAGAATGTTCTCCCTCCATGCCTCCTCATCTCCACCTCTCAGACCTCTTAACTCCCTTTAAGACTCAGCCCAAGGGTTTCCTTCAAGATCCCTTTCCAGCTTCCTATGATTATTAGTGCAGCACACTCTCCAAGTATTTATATTGTATATATACTCTATTAGTCATTTGTTAATGCATTGTATGCCTCAGTAGACTATAAGCTCAATGTGGACAGGGATTATTACCTTTCCTCTTTTATTTGTATATTTACACCCTAACATATACTAGTTACCTTAATAAATATTTGTTGATTCATTGATTGACCAAGAGGTCCAAGTGCTAGGCATATGTATCAAGGAGATCAAAGACAGAGAAAAATGAGTAGAATACATTCATATTTTTTCAAGTTGTGTCCAATTCTTTGTCACTGCGTTTAGGATTTTCTTAGCAAAGATACTGAAGTGATTTTCCTTTTTTTCTCCACTTAATTTACAGATGAGAAACTAAAGCAAATAGAATTAAGTAACTTGCCAAGGTCACACAGCTAGTAAATGTTTGAGACCAGATTTGAACTCAGAAACAGGAGTCTTCCTAATTCCTGGCTGGGCTTTCTATCCACCGCACCACCTAGCTGCCCAATATAATACATACTTCATTGCAGATCTTTTGTGGCATTACAGAACTAGAAACAAAGTAATGGACCATTGATTGAAGGTGACTAGTCAGCTACTGATAGGGGATAGCAAATGAATTTAATAGAATATTAAAGGCTATAAGAAACAATGCATATAAAGAATTCATAGAAACATGGGAAGATTTGCATGAACTGATGCAAAGTCAGTCCCACCAAATATTGGACAATGAATGACAGAGCTGCCAGTTGGCACCATCCCAAAACCCTGAAATAGATTGAAGGACCCTTGGGACTTCTTTTTTTCAGTGCTTCTTCCATGGTGGCTAGCATCAGTCTTCTTTCAGTCCCTAGTCTCTTGAATGTTTCATTTGATCCTGGCTAGATCATATTCCAAGTGTTGAAAGACCTCTTTGTGTATCTCTCTGTGCTGACCTGAGTTGGAAAAAAATTACACTTTCTCTTTTTCTTGAATTTCCTCGTCAGGATTCAGTCTGGAGCCTTTTTTTTTTTTAGATCTTTATGAAGGAATAGCATTGGGGAAGTTGGATTGTGCTTCTTCTTGCTGCTCTGCCATCTTGAGTCAGTCTAAGAGATGGCAGGATTCTCATACAAATTCTCTGATGCAATACATATATGTTTTATCTATAAGTCCCAAGACTTAAAAGCTTAGTAAGTCTTTCACAAAGAAGAAAATTAAATTAGTCTGTTATGTCTTGATCCCTGAAGCAAGGGAGACTACTTAGAAGGCTACAAAAATAATCTAGACAAAAGATAAGGAGAGCCTGAGCTAAGATATTCTGTGAGTAGAGAAAAAAAAGTCAGATGAGAGGGATGTTGTAGTGGTAAAAATATCAAGATATGGCTCTTAATTTGATATATAGAGTAAAGTAGAATACTAAATTGAGGTTAATAACAAAGTTATAAACCTGGGCAGCAAGGTGGCACAGTGGATAGAATGCTGGGACTGGAATCAGGAAGATTCATCTTCCTGAGTTCAAATCTGGCCTCAGACACAGTAGCTGTGTGACCCTGAGTAAGGTACTTAATCCTGTTTGTCTCAGTTCTTCATCTATAAAATGAGCTGGAGAAGGGAACAGAAAACCACTCTAGCATCTCTGCCAAGAAAACCCCAAATGGGGTCACAAAATGTCAGATGCTACTGAAAAATGACTGAATAACAATAAATATAAACCTGAACAATAGGAAGGGTTGATCATTCCTTCAAGAGGAAAAGGAAAGTTTGGAATAAGGGAAGGTTTAGGGGAAAACTCAATGAACTGTGTTTCAGATATGTTGAGTTTGACTAATCTCTGGGTCACAATTGAAGTGACCAACAGGCAATCAGTGATGGAGGACTGAAACTCAGGAGAGATACTGTGTCTGGACATAAGTACCTGGGAATCATCTCCTTAGAAATGAATAAATCCATGGGAATAGATGATTATGATGAATAAGAGGAGGAGGAGGAGGAGGAGGAGGAGGAGAGGAGAGAGAGAGAGAGAGAGAGAGAGAGAGAGAGAGAGAGAGAGAGAGTGAGTATTGGGAAAAGAAGGCTGAGTACAGCACCTTAGAGAATACCCACAGTTAGAGGGTGTGATATGGATAATAAGAAAGAAAATGAAAGAAAAAAATTATCAGATAAGCAGAAAATCAGATAAGGAAAATTAAGAGAGAATGATGTCATGAAAACCAGTAGAGGAGATATTATTTAGGAGGACAGGACAGTCAACAGTGTCAAATGGAGCAGACAGATCAAGAAGGATGAGCACTGAGAAAAGATCATTAGCTGTGGCAGGCATTTCTGTTAACTTTGGAGAGAACAGTTTCAGTTGGGTGGGGAGTTGAGTGAGTGAGAGGAGAAAATGAGAGGTATGAATTCAGATAGCATTTTTAAAAGTTTGGCTTTAAAAAAGGAAGGAGAGACAGGATTGTAACTTGGGAAAAAGGTATGGTTTAATGAAAGTTTTCAAAAGATGGAGAGAAGAGGAAGAAGAGGAGAAAGACAAGAAATCAAAGAGGGTAATTAAATGGAAGAAAACAGAAGGAATATGAGGAGGGAAGCATAGGATAACAGACAAATAACTGACCTAAGAATAAGCAAGGCCTGGTTCAGTTCCTAACTACTGTATGTGTGATTCCAAGCAAGTCACTTGACCTCAAAGTAATGATTACTAGCATTCTAGTAGTGCTAGAATTTACAGAACAGTTGCTGATCTATATTGGTAAAAACAGTTTCCTTACCAGAGGAAAAAAAGAAAAGAAGAAAAAAATCAGAAGTCAGGTATTCTCTTAAACTCTTTTCATTTATTTATGTCTTGCCTCAACAATTTCACTTTAGCTTTTTCATTTTATAGTTCTCTATTCAATTATTTTCCTTAGTAGCTAAAAAATAGTATGTCAAATCTCCCTCTCCTTTGTTGATTTCTACTACAAAAGGCTTGATTTCTAATCTCCAGTATGTCCTGAATGTATTATAGTTAATAGAAAGGAAATGAAAATAGCATGTGAACATCAGTATACCTATCAGAAAAATGAGCAGAGATGACAGGAGTTTCAATAATAATAATAAAAAAAAACCTAGAGAGGGAGAAAATTATCTCTCCTTGAATCTAGGAGATCACATTTTTGGCATCATTACCCTAATCAACAGAATCTTCATTTTATCCCTCAGCCATACTTGTAACAACAAGAACTTCCTTAATAAAGCTAAATTAGTTATGTTTGGGATCCATCCCTAACTTTTGGGTTTGCTAGTATAGAAGACTACTACTACATGTTCCCACAAAATGTCCTTTTGCATCCCATCCATGGACCAAGGACTATACTAGAAAGAATGTAGATCTGGGTTGATTGTACATTTCTGAATGTTCATTTGTGATTATTAAATAGTATAGGTCATTCTTACCTAGTCAGTGAACAAACATTTATTAAGCACCCACTATGTGTCAGGTACTAGCTAAGAACTGGTGATACAAAGAATGGTAAAAAGACATACCCTACTCTTGAGAAGCACACAGTCTAATGGAGAAGAGCATATGAAAATAATTGTGTACAAACAAACTATATATGACATAAATTGGAAATATTTTTTTAAAGTATGGTACTATAATTTAAGGGGATCAAAGAAGGCTTCCTGAAGTAGGTGAGGTTTTATCTGAGACTCAAAGGAAGACAGAGAAGCTAGGAGGTGGAGATGAGGAGGGAGAGTATTCCAGATGTGGAGGATAGCCAGTGAAAATTTCTGAAGTCAGGAAATACAGGGTCCTATGCTAGGAGTAGCATGGAGGCCACTGTCACTGAATAAAAGAGTAAATAATGGTTTGTAGTAATATCACCATTTAATTAATATACTTCACTTAAATAAAAACATCTAACTAAAATTTGTGCAAACTTGTGAAAAAGCTTTGTGGGAGGGCAAGTAATTACCATTGCTCCCACCCCCTGAAACTGGAAAAAAGAAAGAGGATATATGAAATAGTTAATCACTGCCATTAAACTAGTGAATATTAAAGCAGGAACAAGGTTGTCTAGGTTTGCCCATATCTTTTTTCACACATTAATCAAGTCAAGAGGAGTTATTTTTTACATATTTCTTTCCAACAGAACTTCATTTATTACCTCTTTCCCTTTACACAATCTATTGTTCTGTATTATAAGTTTTGAAGAATAATTTTAGTCTGGTACAGAGCCAAGTAGGGAGTACAGGAAGAAATTCAGCTGAACTCTCCCTACATTCCCCTGAGAATAATTTTAAAATAACTTGCCAAATTGAATTCTGGAGTGACAAAGTCAAC
Source organism: Phascolarctos cinereus (assembly GCF_003287225.1). NCBI lineage: Eukaryota > Metazoa > Chordata > Mammalia > Diprotodontia > Phascolarctidae > Phascolarctos > Phascolarctos cinereus. The sequence continues at coordinate 378,784,837 of NW_027555625.1, forward strand.
AAAATGTCAAGGTGAGAAATTTTTCTAGCCCAAGACAACTTAGGAAGTTGACAGGAGAGGTCTCTGTAGTGGTGGGGTTGGCTATGCATACAACAGACACTGCAGTTACACCAGCAGCAGTCCTTGGGGGTGGCTGTGACAAGGGCAGCAGCAGCTTTTAGAATTCTCAGCCCAGAGATTGTAAGGGGTTAGATAACTGGTCAGGAAGAAATTTAGGGGGAACCTTTGCTGGCAGTGGGTGAAGGACCCTGTAGCATGGGTCATACATAGTTCTAGATCACAGTTCCATGGTGAAGAGGAGCATTAGTGCCTTTAACAGGGTCCCTGATCACAGTGTAAGGGTGGAAAGAACTGCATATGGTCCCTCATAGGGGAATAGCAGGGCTTGTTTTAGTTCCAATGCAGAGAAAAGTACTAGTGATAATGGCTGCAGAAGATCAGGGGTTCTGGTTACAATGCTAAAGCCAAGAAGAGCACAAATGCTTGCAGCTGCAGATGAACAAGGCCCCTCCCTGGGTAAATATTAGAACATAGGCTGGGAAAGCAGTGACTACACCTCTCTTTGGATCACACCATCTAGGAAACACCGAAAAATTCACAGACTCTCAGAGCTAGTTCTGAAAATAACAGCACAAAAAGCCCAAAGCTTGGGATAATGCCTTCTCTACCCTGGGAGCAGAGCCCAACTTTGCCATAAAATTAAAAGTCAAGAAGTAGGTTAGAAAAATAAGCAAACAACTAAAAAGAAACTGATCATAAAAAGCTACTATGGTCACTGGACAGATCAAGACAGAAACTCAGAAGACATCAGTGTCGAAAGAGCTACAAGCAAAGCCACAAAGAAAAAATATGAATTGGACACCAGCCCAACAAAGAATTCCTGGAAGAAGGGAAACTAGGTGGCACAGTGGATAGAGCACCGACACTGGAGTCAGGAGGACCTGAGTTCAAATCTGGCTTCAGATACTTGACATTTACTAGCTGTGTGACCCTGGTCAAGTCATTTAACCCCATTGTTTAGACAAAAAAAAGAAAAAGAAAAAAATCCTAGAAGAGTGCAAAAAAGAGTTTAAAAATCAAGAAATGAGGAGAAATGTAGAAAAAAACTATAGAGGAAAAATGTAGAGAAAAACTGGGAAAAAGAAATGAGAATGATGCAAGAAAATTATGAAAAGAGAGTCAATAATTTGGTAAAAGAGGCACAAAATGAAAGAAAATAGAACCTCAGAAAATAGAATTGATGTAACAGCATAAGAGGCACAAAAATTCACTGAAGAAAAGAACTCCTTAAAAAGACTAAGCAAAATGGAAAATAAGGTACAAATTATCACTGAAGAAAATAATCCCTTAAAAATTAGAATTGGGCACTTGATTCCAAGTGACATCAAGAAATAATGAGAAAGTGGAAAAAAATGAAAAAAATAGAATAAAATGTGAAATATCTCATTGGAAAAACAGCTGATCAGGAAAACAGAACTAGGAGATAGCATTTAAGAATTGTACTATGTGAAAGGCATAGGCAATGAAAGAATCTAGACATCATCTTTCAATAAATTATCAAGGAACATGGTCCTGAGATCTTTAGATTCAAAGGGTAAAATAGAAAGTAAAAGAATCCACAAATTACCTCCTGTAAGAGATCCCAAAATGAAAATTTCCAGGAATATTATAGCCAAATTCAAGAGCTCCCAGATCAAGGAGAGAATACTTCAAGAAGCCAGGAATAACCAATTCAAATATTGTGGATGCACAGACAGGATCACACAAGATTTAGTGGCTTCTACATCAAAGAAGTGGAAAGCTTAGAATATTATATTCCAAAAAGCAAAGGAACTAGAATTACAATCAAGAATAACCTACCCAACAAAACAGAGTATAATCCTTAAGAGAAGAAAATGGTTACTTCATGAAATAGAGGACTTAAAAGCATTCCTGATGAAAAGATCAGAGCTGAATAGAAATTTGACATTTAAACACAAGACTCAAGAGAAGTACAAAAAGATAAAAATGAAAGAGTAATTTTAAGTGTCTCAGTAAAATGAAACCATTTCCATTCCTAATGGGAAGATGATGCAAGTAACTCTTAAGAACTTTATCATTATTAGGACAGTTAAATGGAGTTTACATAGACAGAGAGTATGAATATGAGTCATTTATGTTGAAATGATCATTAAAAAATGAAGGGATAGGGCCAGAGCCAAGATGGCAGAGTAAAAGCAGTGACTTCTTGAGCTCTCCCCCAAACCCCTCCAAATACCTGTAAAAAAAATAGCTCTAAACAAATTCTAAAGTGGCAGAACCCACAAAAAGATAGAGTGGACAAATTTCCAGCCCAAGACAACTTGGATGGTTGATTGTAAAGGTCTATTGCACCAGGCTGGAAGAAGAGCACAGTTCATCACAAGCACACAGGCAAAACAGGCCTCAGCAAACCTGGAACAGGCCTCAGAGGATGGAATCATGGGCAGCTGTGAGGGTTTCCAGACTTCTCAATCCTCGAAAGCCAAAGACAAATTAGAAGGTCAGTAGGAAAAGGCTGTGACTGCAGTGAGAGAGAGAAGCTTGGTCTCAGCCCCAGTCAGCACATGTAACCCCAGGGTGGTGGCTGCTTCCAGAGTTTGCAGCCCACAGACTGAGGGGGAATCTAGTGGCTGATCAGAGGGGGAGTGCAGGGATCTCTTTGCTGGTGCAGGATTCTCTTGCTTTGGGACAGTACATTCTCCACACTGGAAGCAGACCCCTACCTTAACAAACAGTTTATGACTCAAGTAATTGGCTGGGATCATGAGCAAACTGCAAAAAAAAAAAAGTCAGAACACAGAATCTTTCTTTGGAGACAAAGAAGATCAAAACATACAACTAGAAGAAAACAAAGTCAAATATCCTACATCCAGCACCTCCAAAAAAAAATATGAATAGGTCTCAGGCCATGGAAGAGCTCAAAAGGGATTTTGAGAAGCAAGTAAGAGAAGTAAAGGAAAAACTGGGAAGAGAAATGAGAGTGATGCAAGAAAATCATGAAAAACAAATCAACATCTTGCTAAAGGAGATCCAAAAAAATGCTGAAGAAAATAACACCTTAAAAAATAGCTTAACCCAAATAGCAAAAGAGCTCCAAAAAGCCAAAGAGGAGAAGGTCACCTGAAAAAAGCAAAATTGGCCAAATGGAAAAGGAAGTCCAAAAGCTTACTGAAGAAAATACTTCCTTAAAAATCAGAATGCAGCAATTGGAAGCTGATGACTTTATGAGAAATCAAGATGCTGTAAAACAACACCAAAAAAATGAAAAGTTAGAAAACCATGTGAAATATCTCACTAGAAAACCAAGTGACCTGGAAAATAGATCCAGGAGAGAGAATTTAAAAATTATTGGACTATCTGAAAGCCATGATCAAAAAAAGAGCTTAGAGATCACCTTTCAAGAAATTATCAGTGAAAACCGCCCTGATATTTTAGAACCAGAGGGCAAAATAGAAATTGAAAGAATCCACCGATCACCTCTTGAAAGAGATGCCCAAAGGAAAACTGTTAGCAATATTGGAGCCAAATTCCAGAGTTCCCAGGTCAAGGAGAAAATATTGCAAGCAGGCAGAAAGAAACAATCAAGTATTGTGGAAACACAATCAGGATAACACAAGATTTAGCACTCATGAGTTTTTATAACTCATGAGACCTTTGTCACTATTAGGGTAGTTGGAAGGAACAAAATTATATGTATGTATGTGTATATAGAGATAGATAGATAGATAGATAGATAGATAGATAGATAGATAGATAGATAGATAGATGGCACAGGGTGAGTTGAAAGTGTAGGGGTGATAGCTGGAAAATAAAATTAAGGGGTGAGAGAGGATTATACTTGGAGAAGGAGAAAGGGAGAGGTAAAATGGGATAAATTATCTCACATGAAATAGACAAGAAAAGGTTTTTACAGTGGAGGGGAAACTGGGGAAGGTAAGAGGGAATGAGTGAATCTTATTCTCATCAGATATGGCTTGAGGAGAGAATACCATACACACTCAGTTGGGTATGGAAATCTGTCTTACCCTACAGGAAAAAAGGAGGGGAAGGGGATAAGAGACCATGGAGATGATAGAGGGGAGGGAAGATTGGGGGAGGGAGTAATAAGAAGCAAACACTTCTAAGGAGGTACAGGGTCAAAAGAGAGAATAGAATAAATGGAGGGTGGGATAGGATTAAAGGAAATATACTTAGTTTTCACAAAATGACTATTATGGAAGTGTTTTGCATGAATACACTTGTATATCGAGTTGCTTGCCTTCTCAATGAGGGTAGATGAGGGAGGAAGAGAGAAAATTTGGAACCCAAAGTTTTAAAAACAAATGTTAAAAAATTTGTTTTCACATGCAACTAGGAAATAAGATATATGGGAAATGGGGTATAGAAATTTATCCTGCCCCGTGGGAAAATTTAAGGGGAAGGGGATAAGAGAAGGGAGGGAGAAATAGAAAGGAGGGCAGATTAGGGGAAGGAGTATTCAGAATGCATGCCATCATGGGGTGGGGGGAGGCATGAGACCACAAAAAATTTTGGAACTCTAAATCTTGTGGAAGTGAATGTTGAAAACTAAAAATAAATAAATTAAATAAACTTAAAAAATGAAGGGATGAGAAAGAGAGATGCACTGGGTAAAGGGGAAGGAAGAGGTAAAATAGGAAAAATTTATCATATAAAAGAGGCATACAAGGAAGAGGTTTTACAGTGGAAGGAAAAATGAGGGAGGGATGGTGAAAGGCAAGGCTTGAACCTTACTCTCAGAATTGGATCAAAAAGAAGAAATATATATTATTTATGTGAAGATACACATACATATACATATACACACATTGTGTATAGAAATGTAACTTACCCTGTAGGGAAATAGGAGGGTAAGAGGATGGGGGTTGATAAAAAGGCAAATAGGTTAAGTAAGTTTAGAAGCAGAAATAGAATTTTGAGGAAATACACTATTGAAAGAGGAGAAAATGGGATGGAGGGGAAAAACAGTAATCATAATTTTGAGTATGAATGGGATGAACTCACTCATAAAAAGAAGCAGATAGCAGAATCGATTACAAAACAGAATCCACCAATATTTTTTTATGAAAGACATTTGAAATAGAAAGATGCACAGAGTTAAAACAAAGGATTGGAGCAGAATGTAATGTCCTTCAGCTAAACAAACAAACAAACAAAGCAGGGGTAGCAAATATGATCTCAGAAAAAGCAAAAAAAATATATATACCTAATTAAAAGGAAGAATCAGGAAAATTACATTTTGCTAAAGGACACTATAGACAATGAAGTAATATCAAAAATTTTTCTGATAAAGGTCTTATTTCTCAAATACATAGGGAACTATGTAAAAAATGTATATAATGTGTGTGTATATATATATAATATATGAGTTGTTTCCCAATTGATAAATGGCCAAAGGATATAAACAGGCAGTTTTCAAAAGAAGAAATCAAAGCTGTCTCTAGTCATACCTATCATAAATGACAAATGCTAGAGGTGATGAGAGAAAATAGGTACACTAATGAATTGTTGATAAAGTCATGAACTGGTAGAACTGTTATGGAGAATAATTTGAAACTAGGCCCACAAGATTGTAAAATTGTTCATGCCCAAGATTGTAAAATTGTTCATGCCCTTTTACCTGGTAATATAACCATTAGATCTGTATCACAAAGAGATCAAAGAAAAGGGAAAAGGATCTATGTGTACAAAAATGTTTATAGCAGCTCTTTTTGTGGCAAGCAAAGAATTAGAAATAGAAGAGATGCCCATCAATTTGGGAATGGCTGAACAAGTTGTGGCATATAACTGTGATGGAGGACTATTGTGCTCTGGGAAATGAAGAAGCTATTGGTTTTTGAAAAATATGGCAAGACCTATATGAACTGATGCCAAGTTAAGTGAGAAGAGCCTGGAAATCACTATACATAGAAAGAGTAATCTTGTCATGATGATCAATTTATTTTCCATGTTAGTTGTTTTTTCCAACAAGATAGTTTGCATTTTTTTTATTCTTTTGACTTCATTTTATTTTTTCTTGATGTTTCATGGAGTCATTAGTTTCCATTTGTCCAATTCAAATTTTTAAAGAATTAGTTTCTTCAGTGAACTTTGTACCTCTGTTTTCATTTGTCAAATTCTGTTTTTTAAGGAGTTATTTTATTCAGTACTTTTGTGTCTCGTTTGTCAAGCTAATTTTTTTTTATGATTTTCTTCCTTTGCTTTCTTTTCTTTACCTATTTTTTTCCTCTATCACTCTTATTTGATTTTGAAAATCTCTCTTTCAATTTGCCCTCTTCCAGGAATTATTTTTGGGCTTGTTTCCAATTCACATTTTTTTCCTTTGAGGCTTTGCCAATAGCTGTTTTGACTTCCTTATTTTCTGAGTTTGTGTCTTGATCTCCTCTGTCACCATAGTAGCTTTTTTATGATCATATTCTTTTTCATTTGTTCATTTTTCAAATCTATTTCTGGATTAGAAAATCTGTTTCTAGTATTGAGGATTGGAAGTGATGAGGGACACTGTGCCAAGCTTCAGACTTTTTCACAGTGCTATTTTCAGGGTTAGTTCTGAGGATCTGGAAGTTTTTAGTGCTTCCAAGGTTATGTGATGTGGGGAGTGGTGTGGTCACTGCTCTCCAGGTCTATACTTTAGCCTTTATTCACGAAGTGCACCTTAGCCAGTCTCTGGCTTGAGAACTTCTGAAGCTGTTGCTGCCTGTGTAACCACCAGTGCCACCACTGTTATTTCATCCATACAAGTTCTGGGTCAGCCTCCTCTTCCCTGTCACAGATCTCTCTTTCTGATCTCTGATGTTATCTCGGGCTGGAAGAATGACTCACTCTGATATTTTTTGTCTCTGTCACTCCAGAATTTAATCTGAGCCATTGTTTTAAAGTTGTTTGGAGGGGAATATTGGGAAAGCTTAGCTTACTGATTTCTCTAGTCTATCATATTGGCTCCAACCTACCCCTCCCAGGAATCCCTTTGTTGCATTTTGATGATGAAATAAAGGTTCTCCTGAAAACATTCGTTCATCCTGAAACATTAGATTTAATTTAAAATCAAAGTAACTCTTCCTTTTCTGTCTTTACTCCCAATCAACAGCTGAACAAGTGTTGGTGATTGTAGTTGTGTTGATCAGAGAAAGGCTAAGGAAGCTCAAAATCTTTGGAAGAGTGGTAGGTAATAGCTATGTTAAGCTCAGGTGATAAATGTGCTAAATGACTCCTTTGAGAAATCTACATTGGTCATGAGCATTTTGTATTACCCAAAATACAGATTGCCTCCCTAACTAAAAATTATCATACTAAAAAAAACCCAAAAAAAACCCCCCAATAACAACAACAGAGAGGGACATAGAATTTATCTTTGCAGAGAATTTAGTTGTTATATTAATAGACTTAACTTGGAATTCACAGATGGATTTTAGAACTTCCTGGGGGATACTATAATTCAACATCAAAAATCACATTCTTGACAGAAGTTAAGAGATGAGTTTTTAAAAGTGATGCACACTGGCACACAGAAACCGTTGGCTCATTCCATCACTTTGCAGTATGAGCACCTGGAATCTGCCTAGAGAGGTTTATCTAAATGTAATCAGACCCAAGAACACCGTAGTGGTGATGACATAAATTGAAGCTGTGTCAGCATGAGCTATGAAACAATATACAATCATCAGTTCAAAATGGGCATTTATGTTGTCTGAATGCTGCAAATGCGCAAGCCATAGAATTTTTAGTCTTGAAAAGTCCTGTAGAAACATTAATGTATAAGTTAAGAAACTTAAATCTTTTGAAGTTCTATATAAATGTATTATGTAGTTAGAGCTTTAGTTAAGAAATCTGGCACCTGGGATTCTGAGACATGGCCACCCTTGTACATGGCTAAGATAGATTGGAGACAAGAGTTCAGAGGAATTCTGGAGGCCAGCACGTTCTAAAAGGATAATGTTTAGTGTGAAGAATAATGCATTTTTTTTCTCAAATGTCCTGAAATGGTTACCTAAGACAAAGGTACTGGGGGTACAGTCTACTCAAAGGGATAAGGAGATATTACTAAGTGACAGAGACATTAACAATATTAGGAGTCAGGGAGAAAGTAGTGAAAGAGAATTGGGACATAGCAGGAAGCATCCTGTCTGGTAACTAATTCTGGGAACGGGCAGGGCTAAGGGAAGAAAATAATGTCTCCTGGAATGTTTTCATTTGTGGCATACCCCTAATGGCTCCAAAGTACCACTGAATTTTTATGTTTTTCCCAGTACTTGTGGACTTTATTTACTTAAATTATTATTTTTTAGTTCTTAAGATATCACATGATAGTTATAGCAGCTCTTTTGTGGTGGCAAAGAACTGGAAATTGAGGGGATGCCCATCAAGTGGGGAATGGCTGAACAAGTTGTGAAAGATGAACGTAATGGAATACCATTGTGCTATAAGAAATGATGAGCAGGCAGACTTCAGAAAAACCTGGAAAGACTTATATGAACTGATGCTGAGTGAAATGAGCAGAATGAGGAAAATATTGCACACAGTAACAGCCACATTGTGTGATGACTGACTTTGATAGACTTGGCTCTTCACTACAATGCAAGAATCTGAGACAACTCCAAAAGACTCATGATGGAAATTGCTATCCATACTCAGAGAAAAAAAAAAACTATGGAGTCTAAATGTCGAAGGAAACATATTATTTGCTCTCCTTTCCTTTGTTGTTTTGTTTTTTTGCTTCATTCTTGCAATTCCTCCCATTAGTTTTAATTATTCTTTACATCATGACTAATGGGAAAATATGCTTAACATGAATGTTTATGTAGAACCTATATCAAATTGTACACCATCTTTGGGGTGGGGGGATAAGTGGGTGGGGGACAACATTTAAAATTCAAAATCTTGTGGAACTGAATGCTGAAAACTAAAAATAAATAAATTAGTTTTCAAAAAAAAAAAAGATAATATGTGTTTGTATTCCTAATTTGAAGCACAAAAATTGGAATAAGACCAACTATCTATTTTTGTGAGCTTACAAAAAAGATGGCAAAGTAAATAAGATATCTATTTTTTCACAAGGCCTACACCCAATGTAAACATTGATAAAAAGAAGTGAAATGCTAAGCTTTAAAAATCTTTATGACTACAAAGTTTCTCAAAACAATTGCTGATGATTTTTGGCTGTAATCACAGAATATTTATTAGAGTTTGAAGGAATCTTAAATGTAGTCTAGTTCAGAATCAACATTTACAGATGGGAAATGGAGAAGAAATGTTAATTTTCTTTCAATTAGTTTCTTAATCTGAAAGCTTTTTACTGACAATTTTGAAAGAAAAAATATCTAAGCCTTATAGCACATTAGTCATCTTTATTTAATCACCTAGGGGAAACAAATCTCATATTTATGAGAATCAGGAAGTTTCTTAGTACTGGTTAATTTAACCAAGGTTAGTTAACTAGGCATTCACTTTTGTTATATTTGAAATTTTTTGGCACATACATATAGATTGCACATATTTGTATGCATGTATACACATATGTATAAATATATACATATATAAAAGGAAACACGTGTTTGCAGGCTTACGTACACACATATGCAGGCTTACGTATATATGCACACATACCTACCTACATAAATGTAGGGTATCCCAAATATCTTAGTGCAGTTTTAAGACAATTGTATTCTGTGTATATGTACATACATAAGTATACGTATGCATGCATATGCGCATTTCTGTGTGTAGATACACATATGTGTACACTTACATGGAAAGAGAAACAGAAATGGAGAGAGCAAAACAGACAGAGTTATATAGAAGTTCTAAAATGTTCACATATGCTTAAGTTTTATTTATTTGATATATACATGTATGTATACATACATACATATGATGTACACCATTATACATGTATATGGAGAGAGGTAGCTAGCTGTTGCAGTAGACAGAGTACTATACTTGTAGTCAAAAAGCCCTGAACTCAAATGCACATCAGACACTTACTAGGTTGTGACTTGGGAAAGTCACTTAATTGTTTTCCATCTCAGTTTCCTCATCTGTAAAATATAGATGATAATAACAATGCCTACTTCCCAGGGTTATTATGAGGATAAAATAAAATAATATTTGTACAGGACTTTGAAAGTCTCTAAGCATTATATAAGTTCTAGCAATAATTATATATATATATATATATATATATATATATATATGCGTTTTATATACATATAGACACATATTTGAATATATGTGTATATACATATGTGTAATTATACATATGGAGATTTAATCACACAGACTGCAAAAGAATGTAGAACTCTGGACTGAGCTCTAGTTTACATATGCATATTAAAGATGAGTGAAGGAATAACAACACAGCTGGTATTTACCAGCTGTTTAATAAAGGGGACAGATGGGCAAAGTCCATCTGTCCCCTTCACATAACATCTTCCCATTATTCAACAAGACTTAATGTGATATTAAAAAGGATGTTAACAATGGCTTGTTCAGCACCAGTGAAGCCAAGAATTCAATTAATACATATGACAGAATGTTCAAAAACTCATGTCTGTGTAGCAGAAAGGACAATTGATATGTTACATTCTATCTCTAGGAAGAAGCGAACTAATGGTTAGATGCACATAGCTACAGAAAATCTTACCCACAATAATAATAGAAGATTCTATTTTTATCATACTTTATGGTAATATAATGACTGAAGTCCATTATCTCATTTGATCCTGACAATAAACCTATGCATACTGCAATTATCATTGCCCCAATTTTAAAAATGAGGAAACTAAGGCTCACGAAGTTTAAAGAAGATATTGATAATCTTGGTCTCCATCAAGGGAAGAACATCCAAGGTGTTGAGGGACCAAATGAAGATTGATCAAAGGAATTGAGGACATTTAGCTTGTTCAAGAGAAAATTGTGTTGCCTCCAAGGTCCATCATTTTCTATTTTGCCTCTGGGGGAAGAGCTAAAAGAAAGGTTTAAGTTACAAAGAAGAAAACTTTTGCTTGAGGCAAGAAAAGCTACCCACAATTAGCACTGTCCCAAAGTGTGGTAGGCTGTGTTAGGAAACATCAGATTGCCTCTTACTTCAAAACCTTCAAGCAAAAATTTGATTTCTTATCAGGATTTGTAAAAAGACTCTCAAGGTATGGGTTTAACTAGGCAGATTCAAAGATCCTTTCCAACTTAGATCATGTTATTCTGCAGAGTGACTTCTTCAAGGTCACATGACTAGTAAATATCAGAGACAGAACTCTAACTCAGTTCTTCAAATTCCTAGTTTCTTTATTCTATACTAGTCTTCCCTCAGGAAGACCTACAAGTCTTAACATTGTTTTGTTTCCACTCAGCCAATTGTTGGATAACTGACACTACCTCAGATACATTTAAAGTCCTTATATAATTTATCTCAACTGGCAAATAAACCCAGCATAAAACCCACTTCAGTTCAGAGGGAAGTGAGAAATCTTCACATTTCCCAGCACTACTAGCTCTATGGTTCAATGATGTATCAGAGCAAAGAAGGGACCCTGAAAAATATAGACATCACTCCTAGAAGTGGAAGAATCATTCTATCACAAAGAGGCAGAATGGTCAATAAAAGGTTACTTTAAGTTTGTCTCAATCCAGATTTTCTTAGCACATGTAGAAGAATTTAATACTTTAAGAGGAAAGTTTCTATTTTGGTGCATTTGGTTTTTAACTTGGTTTTCTATGGGTTTTTTAGTTGCATCACAATTCATTGATCTCTTCTTTCACTCTTTCCTTAAGAAAATGTTTAGAAACACAGATTTTTCCCCTAAAGAATATTTGTCTGCATCCCATTAATTTTGACATGTTGTCTCATTGTTGACATCACCTTAAATGAAAATGCTGTTTCTACAATTTTTTTTTCTTTGACCAACATATTCTTTAGGATGAGGTTATTTATGTCAATTATGTCAATAAATTTTCAACTATTTAACTCTCAAAAAGCTTTACTTTTCTTGATATAATTTGAATGGCACTGTGATCTATAATGGTGTGTTTAATACTTCCAAATACCTCCATTTTCTTCTGAAGATTTTATACCTTAATATATGGCAAATTTTTGTAGATGAGTTATGCACAGCTGAGAAATATGCTGCTATTTTCTATTATCATCCAATAAGCACACTGAAATACCATACAAAATTTTCTAAAATTCCATTCAAGTCCTCAACTTTTGTCTTATTTACTTCCTACTTAAATTTGTCTACGTCTGAAAAGAGGTACATTGACATTCCCCCACTAGTATAGTTGTACTGTATATCTCTTCCTGTAACTCATTTTTATTTTCCTTGATATACTTAAATCCTATACCATTTGGTGCACATATGTTAGATATTGAAATTAATAAGCTATCAAAATTTTTAACATAATCTACTTTCCCTTATTATTCAATCAAGGCTATCTTTGCTGTTGCCTTGCCTGAGATCATGATTGCTAACCCCTCCACCACACTTTTTTAAATTCAGCTAAGACATAATAGATTTTGCTTCAATATTTTATTTTAATGCTGAGCAAGCATTTATGTTTGAACTTTGTTTCTTCTAAACATCATAGTTTTGGATTCTGCTTTCTAGTCCATTCATCTATCCTTTTTCAAGTATACATATACATACAGATATAATGTATGGATTTGTGCATAGATGTGTATGTGAATATACATGTGTGTATATACACATGCATGTATCTATATGTATGCTTATAGATACATGCATGTATCTATGTACACTTTAAGGTATGTATATATACATATATACGTGTATACATTTGTATTTGCTTTTTGAGATATGGCTAATATGGAAATGTTTTTCATAATTTCACATGTATAATTATGTGATATCTTATTGCTTGCCTTCTCAGTGGGGGAGGTAGGAGGAAGGAGGGAAAGAATTTAGGGCTTCAAATTTAATAAGAAAATAATATTGAAAATAAATAAACAATCAATTTTAAAGAGCAGAAGGTATTATACTCAGTGAGTAGAAAAGGGGCCAGGAGTGAGAGTTTGAAATTCAAAATTGAGAAAGAAAAGAATGTTTTAAATAAATAATAAATTAAAAAGGAAAATAATTTTATACATTAATGTCCTTGAAATTAAGAGAATGGATGAGTGGGAATGATGGAAAAAGGATTCAATACTTTCATCTGAGCTGGGAAATAGAAGGCACAAAAAAAGAGTGGAAACATCATCTTCATCACTATAACAAACACAAGGAAGATGGGATTGGGCAGGATTGAAGAAGCAAAGTGATGAGGCAATTTGGTTTGAGGAAGATTAGGTTCAGATTATTTTCAGTAAAAAAATTTATGAGACTATAAGTTGACCTAAAATAAAATAATTTAAAAACATTATACGTAAACTTAACAATTAAAGCTAAAATATGAAATGAGAAATGTTGGAGAAGATGTGGGAAAATTTTGAGACAAATATACTGTTGGTGGAGTTGTAAACTGACCCAAATATTTTGGAGAGCAATTTGGAACTACACTCAAAGAGTTATAAAACAGTACATATGCTTTGACCCAGCAATGCCACTGCTATCTCAAAGAGATTAAAGGTGAAAAAAAGGAAAAGGACCTATTTGTACAAAAATATTTCCATCAATTCTTTTTGATGGCAAAGATTTGGAAACTGAAGGAATGTAGAATGGCTGACCAAGTTGTGGTATATGATTGTGATGGAATATTATTGTGCCATAAGAAATGGCAAGCAGTATGCTTTCAGGAAAAAACAGAAAGTCATACATAAACTGATGCACAGTGAAGTGAGCAGAACAAGGAGAACATTGTAAACAATAATGGCAATATTGTATGATGACCAACTGTAACTGACTTAGCTATACTATTTTTAATTTAACTTTTTTTCCATATGCTTTTGAGTTCAAATTTTTTTCCCTTTTCCTCCCCCCCCACCCTCCCCAAGACAGTGCACAATCTCACATAGGCTTTACATTTACATACCATTAAACATATTTTCACATTAGTGCAGTTGTAAGTAAAAATTAAAACCAATAGGAGGAACCATCAGAAAAATGAAACAAAACTCAACAGAAGGTATAAATAAGTGATAGCGATGCGACTTCCATAGTACTTTCTTTTGAGGTGGACAAGATTTTCCATCCCAAGGCCTCTGGAGATGTCTTAGATCCTTGTAATGATGAGAAGGGTTCAGTTTAACAATATTAGTCATCATAATGTGGCTGTTATTGTGTACAAAGTCCTCTTGGTTCTGCTCTCACTTCACTCAGCATCAGACCATATAAGTCTTTCCAGGTTTTTCTGAAGTCAGCCTGTTCATCATTTCTTATAGCACAATAGTATTCCATTACATTCATATACCACAACTTGCTCAGCCATTCCCCAATTGATGGGCATCCTCTCAATTTCCAATTCTTTGCCACCACAAAAAGAGCTGCTATGAATATTTTTGTACATGTGGGTCCTTTTCCCATTTGTTTGATCTCTTTGGGATATAGCCCTAGAAGTGCTATTGCTGGATCAAAGGGTATACACATTTTTGTAGCCCTTTGGGCATAGTTCCAAATTGTTCTCCAAAATGGTTGGATCATTTCACAACTCCACCAACAATGTATTAGTGTTCCAATTTTCCCACATCTTCTCCAACATTTATCATTTTCCTGTTTTGTCATGTTGGCCAATCTGATAGGTGTGATGTGGTACCTCAGAGTTGTTTTGATTTGCATTTCTCTAATCAATAATGATTTAGAGCATTTTTTCATATGACTATAGATGGCTTTAATTTCTTCATCTGAGAACTGTCTGTTCATATCCTTTGACCATTTATCAATTGGGGAATGGCTTGTGTTCTTATAAATTTGTCTTAATTCTCTATATATTTTAGAAATGAGGCCTTTATCAGAGAGACTGGTTGTAAAAATTCTTTCCCAATTTTCTACCTTCCTTCTAATCTTAGTTGCATTGGCTTTGTTTGTGCAAAAACTTTTCAATTTAATGTAATCAAAATTATCCATTTTGCTTTTCATAATGTTCTCTATCTCCTGTTTGGTCATGAATTCTTCTGTTCTCCATAGATCTGATAGGTAAACTATTCCTTGTTCTCCCAGTTTACTTATGGTATCAGCCTTTATATCTAAGTCATGAACCCATTTTGACTTTATTTTGGTATATGGTGTGAGATTTGGGTCTATGCCTAGTTTCTGCCATACTCTTTTCCAGTTTTCCCAGCAGTTTTTTTCAAAGAGTGGGTTCTTATCCCAGAAGCTGGGGTCTTTGGGTTTATCAAATAATAGATTACTATAGTCATTGACTACTGTGTCTTGCATATTTAACCTATTCCACTGATCCACCTCCCTATTTCTTAGCCAGTACCAAGCAGTTTTGATGATTGCTGCTTTATAATACAATTTAAGATCTGGAATTGCTAGGCCACCTTCCCCTGCATTTCTTTTCATTAGTTCCTTTGATATTCTGGACCTTTTGTTTTTCCAAATGAATCTTGTTATTATTTTTTCTAACTCTATAAAATAATTTTTGGTAGTTTGATTGGTATGGCACTGAATAAGTAAATTAGCTTAGGTAGGATTGTCATTTTTATTATATTAGCTCGCCTACCCATGAGCAACTGATGTTTTTCCAATTATTTAGATCTGATTTTATTTGTGTGAAAAGTGTTTTGTAATTGTGTTCATAGAGTTCCTGGGTTTGTTTCGGAGGTAGACTCCTAAATATTTTATAATGTCTACAGTAAGTTTAAATGGGATTTCTCTTTCTATCTCTTGCTGTTGGGCTTTGTTGGTAATATATAGAAATGCTGATGATTTATGTGGGTTTATTTTATAGCCTGCAACTTTGCTAAAGTTGTTTATTATTTCAAGTAGTTTTTTACTTGATTCTCTAGGATTCTCTAAGTATATCATCATGTCATCTGCAAAGAGTGATAGCTTTGTTTCTTCTTTGCCTATTCTAATGCCTTCAATTTCTTTTTCTTCTCTTATTGCTAAAGCTAAGTTTCCAGTACAATATTGAATAACAGTGGTGATAATGGACATCCTTGTTTCACCCCCGATCTTATTGGAAATGCTTCTAGCCTGTCCCCATTACATATAATGCTTGCTGAAGGTTTTAGATAATGCTATTTATTATTTTAAGGAAGACTCCATTTATACCTATGCTTTCTAGTGTTTTTAATAGGAATGGGTGTTGCATTTTATCAAAAGCTTTTTCTGCATCTATTGAGATGATCATGTGGTTTCTGTTGGTTTTGGTGGATATGCTCAATGATGCTGATAGTTTTCCTAATATTGAACCAACCCTGCATTCCTGGTATAAATCCTACCTGGTCATAGTGTATTATTCTTGTGATAAGTTGCTGCAATCTATTTGCTAGTATTTTGTTTAAAATTTTTGCATCTATATTCATTAGAGAAATTGGTCTATAATTTTCTTTCTCTATTTTGACTCTTCCTGGTTTAGGTATCAACACCATATTTGTATCATAAAAAGAATTTGGTAAGACTCCTTCTTCACCTATTTTCCCAAATAGTCTATATAGTATTGGAATTAATTGTTCTTTAAATGTTTGATAGAATTCATGTAAATCCATCTGGCCCTGGAGATTTTTTCCTAGGGAGTTCATCAATGGCTTGTTCAATTTCTTTTTCTGAGATGGGGTCATTTAAGTATTTTACTTCCACTTCGGTAATCTGGGCAATTTATATTTTGGTAAATATGTATCCATTTCACTAAGATTGTCAAATTTGTTGGCATATAGTTGGGCAAAATAATTCCTAATTATTGTTTTAATTTCCTCTTCCTTGGTGGTAGCTTCCCTTTTCATTCTTGATACTAGTAATTTGGTTTTTCTTCTTTTTTTTTAATTAAATTAACCAAAGGTTATCTATTTTATTGTTTTTTCATAAAACCAGCTCTTAGTTTTATTTATTAGTTCAATAGTTTTCTTAATTTCAATTTTTTAATTTTTCCTTTAGTTTTCAATATTTCTAATTTGGTGTTTAGTTGAGGATTTTTAATTTGTTCTTTTTCTAGTTTTTTTAGTTGTATGCCCAATTCATTAATCTCCTCTTTTTCTATTTTTTTATGTAAGCATTTAGAGATATAAAACTTCCCCTAAGAACTGCTTTCGCTGCATCCCATAGGTTTTGGTATGTTGTCTCATTATTGTCATTCTCTTGAATGAAATTATTGATTGTTTCTATGATTTGTTGTTTGACCCAATCATTTTTTAGGATTAGATTATTTAGTTTCCAATTATTTTTTAGTCTATCTTTCCATGGCCCTTTATTACATATAATTTTTATTGCATCATGATCTGAAAAGGATGCATTTAATATTTCTGCCTTTCTGCATTGAATTGTGAGGTTTTTATGCCCTAGTACATGGTCAATTTTTGTGTATGTGCCATGTACTGCGAGAAAAAAGTATATTCCTTTCTATCCCCATTCAGTTTTCTCCAGAGGTCTATCATACCTAACTTTTCTAATGTTCTATTCACCTCCTTAACTTCTTTCTTGTTTATTTTGTGGTTAGACTTATCTAGTGCGAGAGGGGGAGGTTCAGGTCCCCCACTAGTATAGTTTTGCTGTCTATTTCTTCCTGTAACTCCCTGAACTTCTCCTGTAAGAATTTGGATGCTATACCATTTGGTGCATATATGTTTAGTAATGATATTACTTCATTGTCTATGGTGCCTTTTAGCAGGATGTAGTTTCCTTCCTTATCTCTTTTGATTAGATCTATTTTTGCTTTTGCTTTGTCTGAGATCAGGATTGCTACCCCTGCTTTTTTACTTCAGCTGAGCATAATATATTCTGCTCCAGCCTTTTACCTTTACCCTGTATGTGTCACTCTTTTTCAAATGTGTTTCCTGTAAACAACATATTGTAGGATTATGGTTTTTAATCCATTCTGCAATCCATTTCTTTTATGGGAGAGTTCATCCCATTCACATTCACAGTTATGATTACTATCTGTGTCTTTTTCTCCATCCTTTTCCCCCCATTTATGCTTTTCTTTCTCCTTTTTCCTTTCCCCCTTCACTAGTGTTTTGCTTTTGACCACCCTCCTTCAGTCCCTTCCCCTTTTATTATCCCTTTCCCTTCTCTTTCCCTTTAGTCTTACTGCTGCTTCCCTCCCTTCTTTCCCCCCTCCCTTTTCTTTCCCCCTTCCTTTTCTTTCCCCTTTTCCCTCCTACTGCCTATAGGGCAAGTTAGATTTCTATACCTAACTGATTATATTATGCCCTTCTTGAGCCAAATCTGATGAGAGTAAGGTTCAAACAATGCTCCCCTCCCTTCTTTCCCTCTGCTGTAATAGGATTTTGTGTCTTTTCCTGTAATGTAATTTACCCTTGTCTGCCTCCTCCTTTCTCAGTACATTTTCTAAGATCAGATTGATCCACTTATTTGGATCCATTTAACCCACTTGATTAGATTTTTTTTATCATTACATCAAAGTCAACTAATATCCACCCTCTTTATGTATACTCCTTTAACAGGTGTAATAACAATACAGTTCTCAAGGGTTGCAAGTCATATTCCCTTGTAGGGGTTAAAACACCCCCCCCTTATTAACAACATATTGTATCTTTCTGTCCCATTTACCTTTTTAAGTCCTTCTTGAGTCCTGTACTTGAAGATCAAATTTTTTGTTGAGCTCTGGTCTTTTTATCAGGAAAGTTTGGAAGTCTCCTATTTCATTGAATATCCACCTCTCTCCCTTGAAAAATGATGCTCATTTTTGCTGGGTAATTGATCCTTGGCTGCATTCCAAGCTCCTTTGCCTTACAGGAATATCATGTTCCATGCCCTGCGGTCTTTTAATGTAGAAGCTGCAAGGTCCTGTGTAATCCTGACTGTGGTTCCATGATATTTAAATTGTTTCTTTCTGGCTGCTTGCAGCACCTTCTCTTTCATCTGGTAATTTTGGAATTTTGCTATTATATTCCTTGGCGTTGTCAATTTGGGATCTCTTTCAGGTGGTGATCGGTGGATTCTTTCTATGGTTATTTTCCCTTCTGGTTCTAGGACTTCTGGGCAGTTTTCCTTTATGATTTCCTGAAAGATACTGTCCAGGCTCTTTTTTTCATCATGATTTTCAGGTAGTCCAATAATTTTTAAATTGTCTCTCCTGAGTCAGTTTTCCAGGTTGGTTGTTTTACTGATGAGGTATTTGCATTTTTATGTATTTTTTCATTTTTTTGTTTCTGTTTGACTGATTCTTGCTCTCTCATAGAGACATTAGTTTCCATTTGTCCAATTCTAGTTTTTAACAGATTGTTTTCTTCTGTTAGTTTTTGTCTTTCCTTCTTCAATTGGCCAATTGTGTTTTTTGGGGACTTGTTTTCTTCAATGTATTTTTTTTCCAATTGGCCAATTGTATTTTTGAAGGACTCTTCTACCTCTCTCATTTGACTATTAAAATCCTTCTTGAGCTCTTCTAAGAAGGCTTTTTGGGCTTCAGACCAGTTCATATTCCCTTTTGTTGTTGCAGATGTGGGTTTGTTGACAATGTTGTCCTCTTCAGAATTTCTGTCTTGATCTTCACTCTTCTCATAATATGAATCTATGGTACGTTTCTTTTTACTCATGGTGTTTCTTTATTCCCTGGCCTTTAAAGAGATTGAGCTCTCCTGCTGGGGAGAGGCTGACCCAAGCTTCTTGTGTTGGGAGCCTAGGTCTTGGTCACTGGCTTTGTGTGCTGGGGCCTCTTATGCTGGGAATTGGAGGCTGTAGGTTTCTGGCAGCTTACCTGTGTTGGGCTGGAATCAGCAAGGCTGGAACTTTCAGGCAATTCTAGGTTGCCTGCTTTTCCTTTCCTTTAGCTTTCTTCAGCTCCTTTTAGATGGGTGCTGCAGGGTGTTTATCTGCCTGGGGCCCCTGCAGTGTTGTCTCCCTCGTTTCTGCTAATGCACTGGGAGATTCCTTTGCAGTGAGTGCCGAGGCACCTGGTGGTTTTCTGAGCTGGTTTCCACTGGTTCCCCCCCCTCACTGAGGCACTCGAGGTCCAGGTGTTGGTGTTTGCCTGCTCTACCACCTGGGCTTCAGGATTTCTTCACAATTGGAGGCTTCAAGGCTCCTACAGCTCACCTGGTGTTAGGTTGGAATCAGCAAGGCCAGGGCTTTTGGGGGCCTTTAGGTTGTTTTCTTCACCTCCTTTCAGATGAATGCTGCAGGGTACTTGTCCACCTGGGGCCCATTGCAGTTCTGACTCCCTTATTTTTGGTGAGGCACTGGGAGACCCATTTGCTGGGCTGCTGCACTGCTGCTCCTCCTCTTTCTTCTAGTTCAGGTGTTCCAGGGTTTTTTTTCTGGGGTGATATTTTCTGGGTTTTCAGAGGTTGATAGGGGAGAGTGAGAACGACTACCTTTCCACTCTGCCATCTTGGCTCCGGGAAGAGGAAGTCCCCGACTTAGCTATTCTAATACAATGATTTAAAACAATTTGAAAGGATTTATGATAAAAAATGCTATCCAACTCCAGAGAAAGAACTGAAAGACTCTGAATGCAGATCAAAGCATACTTAAAAAAAAAAACCTTAATTTTTCTTGAATTTTTTGGTCTATGTTTTCTTTCACAACATGACTAATATTGAAAGATATTTTGCCTGACTGCATATGTCATCATATATATCAAATTGCTTGCTTTCTCAATAAAAGGAAAGGGATAGGAGAATGGAAATTGGAACTCAAAGTTAAAAAAAATCTTAAAATTGTTTTTACACGCCATTTGAAAAACCTTTTTTAAATCTTTAATGTGAATAAATATATTGCCCAATTAAAAAAAAGAATAGGCTAATAAATTTTTAAAAATAGGGTGTTTGTCATACAGAAAGACCACATACATGTAATGTGTGTGTATATATACATATATACATATTTGTGCGTGTGTGTATGTGTATACACATGCAAAGTGAAAAATAGCAGATAGAAGAAAACCTATTTTTTCTAAAGGTCACTAAAAATGAGCTACAATAATTATTTTTTTAAGGCAACAATAAAAATTGATGAGTTTTAGGGAAAACAAATAGGAAAACTACATTATGCTTAAAAGTTTCCATTGATAATGCAATTAGTTGTATTAAATTCGTATGCACAAAATATAATGGCATCTAACTTCTGAAAAGAAAATTTAGGTAAATTTCTCAAATCATTTATAGTAACAAAATACTAGCAGGAAATTTTACTAGTACAAAGGCATTTATAGTAACAAAATACTAGTAAAAAAAACTTCTTTCTAATGGGGTGAAGATGGAAGTCTGATGGTGTAGGCAACAGTAAATAGGTGGGACTGGGGCATTATGGACAGAACTTGGTGACACCATAACTACAGGTGGATCAATGTGTTGTTGTTGTTGTTGTTTTTACTACTTTAAAACATGTGATGGTTCATGAAATGGAAGAAGAAAGCAGGGAGATAGAAATGTGTAATGTGCCAGGTGAAATCAAGGGCTAGCAATGACAGGAAGATGAGTTCTATAGTCTTAAAAAAAAAAGATGGCCTAGGTGGGAGTGGGAGAGGGGGAAAGAATTGAAAAGGGGGGAGAATGAAAGGAGGTCATGCTTTTGTGGTAGGAAAGTAATCCCTGATTAATGCAGTAATGGGTGAAGAGAGATGCTTTATGAGAAGAGATGCAAACCTTGAGCAGGATATGGACTGGGGGATTTGGTGCTCAAAAATTATACTCATCTTAAGTTGGACAGGAGTGGAAGAGTTGTAAATCCTGGGTACAACTGGAAATTGGGAGAGTGGAAGAGTACATACATAGGTATAAAATTTTGAAGCAAATGAGGAAAAATATAAAGAGGAAAGGATGCAGAGGTGTGGTGTTATATATAATTAGGGACATGATGAGGAAGCAGTCCTACCTTAGGACAGTGTCCTCTCTGACATCTAGAATACATGATATTGTTCTAAGGTATAAAGGAAGTGGGTATTTCATAGGACAAACTATGTAAGGGAGTGGCAGAAATCACCAGAGGAGTGGGGCAATGCCTAGAGTGGAAATCTTGGAGGCTTTGATTGCATAAGGAATGCAAAGAAATAGAGCAAATAAACAAAAGGATCATGGATCACAGAATGAGGCTGTAGAATAGACAAAAAATAGAGGATGGATAATGAAGAAAATATGAAAAATCATTTTTGGAGAAAAAAGTACAAAAAGGAAATTTAAGAAACTAATGAACAACCTAGTGTAAGGGGAGGTGAGGATCGGTGAATCTTCTTGAAAAATTGAAAGGAGAGAAAAGGAGGGGAAGAACAATATAAGCAGATAAAAGCAAGGGAGAATAAAGGAATTAATAAAGAAAACCAAAAGGGAAAGAGTTAATAAATGAGAGGAGGCAATTGGGGACAAGAGAAGAGAGCTAGTAGGAACATGGTCATCTTAAAAAAAAAAAAAGATTAGGGTAAAGTAACTGGAGGAACACAGTACTGTGTTTACAGTAAAATAGGGAACAAAATAACAGCTTAAATAAAAGCAAGTTTTGACATGTGGAGGATACCTTAAAACTAACACTTATGATTTTAAATGTGAATGGATTAAATAATCCAATAAAACTAAAAAGTGACAGATTGGATAAGAAAACACATCCCAACAATCTGTTGTTATAAGAAACACACAAACATACACACACACACACACACACACACACACACACACACACACACACCCCAAACAATATATGTATATTCCCAATGTCTTACCATCCAAATTTATAAAATTCACTTAAAAAATACAAATTCAAAATTCATAAACATCTGAGCTACAAGAAGACAGTAACATGATAATAACAGGAGATTTCAATATCTGTTTCTCAGTTTTTGGATAAGACCAACAGAAAGATAAACATAAGGAAAAATGTGGAACTGAAAAATTCCTGGAGAAACTAGAATTAAGAGACTTATGGCATTTTCTAAGTAGTATAGCAAAAGAATATGTGTATTTTTCTCAGTGCCACATGAAACTCTTTCAGTTGAACATGTACTAGGATACAGAGATATTCCAAACAAAATTAGGAAGACAGAAATGGTTAACATATCCTTTACAAACCATAATGAAATTGAAATATGAATTAGTTCAGGTACCACAAACAAAAGATACAGACCCAAATGGAGACAACAATGAAATTTTAAATAATAGTGAATCAAACAACAAATCACATTATAACAAGCAACTACATAAAAGAAAATGATAATGATAAAAGAAGATACCAAAATTTTTGGAATTCAACTAAAGCTGTATTTTTCCCACAGGGTAAAATTGTACCCTTCGGATACATTATACATTAGACAATACACAATGTACATTAACAAAACAGAAAGAGAGAGGACTGATTTAAATATGCATTTAATTGGAAAGCCAGAAATAACAAATCTAAACTAAGCACAAGAGAAAATATTTTAAAAAATTAGAGAAGTAGATAAATTGGAAACAAAAAAATCATAGAAATCATAGAAATGATAAATAAAACTAAAAGCTGGTTCTTTGAAAAGACTAATAAAATTGATAAACTCTCATTTAATCTGATTTTAAAAGAGCAAAAAATCAAATCAATAAAATAGGATATAAGCAAGATGAAATTACAGTAAAACCAAAAGAAATAAAAGAATAATCAGAACTTATTATATCATAACAAAATTGAGAACACTATATAGGGGAATATCTTTAGAAACATAACATACTGAAACTATCAGAAGACTGGACAGAGATATTAAATAATTCAATTTAAAAAAAAGGAAATAGATCTGGCTGTAAAAGGAACTACCAAAGAAAAGAAAAGAAAAGAAAAGAAAAGAAAAGAAAAGAAAAGAAAAGAAAAGAAAAGAAAAAGAAAGAAACTTAGTTCCTGATAAATCCACAATTCTATCAAACTTTTAAAGAACTATCAATATCCGTATTCCACAAATGATACCAAATGCTGAGAAATAATACACACTTAGCAGAAACTGTTTCACTAAAGTCATTTAGTCCTAATACCTAAATTAGGGAAAGATAAAACACAGAAAGAAATCTGTAAGTCAAAGCATTAAAGAACATTGACTCAAAAGTTATAAAGAAAATCCTATCACAATGACTACAGTGACATATACAAGAAATTATTTATTATGACCAACACAGGGATGAAAAGATAGTTCAACACTAAGACAAGAATGAACATAATTAACTATATTAAAAACCAAAATAATCAAGTCCACTTGTTCATCTCAGGAGATACAGAAAAAGCCTTTGAAAAATATAACACTCTTTTAGGCTAAAATCCTAAAGATATAGGCATAGAAGAACTTTTTAAAAAATATTTATTATTAGTTTTCAGCATTCACTTCCATAAACTTCTGAGTTTTTTTATTTTCTCCCCATCCCTTCATGCCTCCCTCCCCAAGATGGTGTGCAATCTGATGTAGGCTCTACATATACATTCCTATTAAACATATTTTCACATTAGTCATGTTTTAAAGAATTAGAATTCAATAAGAGGAACCATAAGAAAGTAGAAACAAAACAAAACAAGACAAAAAAAGAGCAAATCATATGCTTCAATTTGCATTCAGGCTCCATAGTTCTTTCTCTGGATGTGGATAGTATTTTCCATCATGAGACTTTTGGAGATGTCTTGGATCCTTGCATTGCTGAGAAGATCCAAGTCTATCAAAGTTAGTCATCATGCAACATGGCTGTTACTGTGCACAACATTCTGGTTCTGCTCACTTTAGCACTAGTCCGTACAAATCTTTCCAGGCTTTTCTGAAGTCCTCTTGCTAATCATTTCTTATAGCACAGTAATATTCCATTACATTCATATACCACAACTTGTTCAGCCATTCCCCAATTGATGGGAATCACTTCAACTTCCAGAACCTTTTAATAATATAATAAAAATCTGATATGCAATGTAATACACTAGAACCCTTTCCAATAAATTCAGGAGTTAAGCAAAGATGTCCACTCTCCACCTTATCACTTCATGTAGTTCTTGAGATGTCAATAACATCAGTAACAAGACAGAAAGAAATTAAGGCTATAAAGATAGGTAAAAATAAGATAGGAATATCTCTATTTGTTGATGATATAATGCTTTACTTGGAAAATCCTGGGGTATCAGCAAAGATACTAATTAAGAGGATTAAAAAGCTTCATCAAAATTTCAGGCTAGAAAATAAATCTTCAAAATTTAAAAGTATTTCTCTATAAAATAAACACAAGAAGCAATAATAGAAAGGGAAATCCCATTCTTAATAACTACAAAATGCATAAAATGTCTGGGGATCAACCTACCAAAGCACACAAAATATTTGTACAGATTAAATTACAAAGTGCTCCTTAAAGAAAGCAAAACCATCTGTTATTGGTTTTTAAAAAAAATATACAGAGATTGATGGAAAAGACTACGTAAGGGAGAATCAGAAATAGTACTCAATGAACCCAATGTTTGATTAAGTATAAAACATAAATTACCCAGGAAAAAAAAAACACTGAGAAAACTGGAAAGCAGTATGGCAGAAATTAGGTATATACCAACACCTTAAAATTAAATCATAATTCACAATTCATTATAAATAGATAAATGATCTTAGTATTAAAAATTATAATATGAAAAAATTAACCATGAAAACTGAAACCAGGAAATTGATCAGGTCACCAAGAGAGAGGAGAAGAAAACTCCAAGACAAAAACTCTGAATGTACTCATAGTTTGCAAGTGGGTGGGGAAGGATAATGAAGGACATGGATATTAATCCGGTAATGGAATCAGGGTGATTAGATAAGTAGGAGTACCTAAAGATCTCAGAATCATAAAAATTCAAAGGAAGACAGTATCCAGGAGGAAATAGTGAGAAACAGTCAGACACTTTAAAGAGATCAAAAAGGATGCAAGAGATATGAGGGAGGGAGAGGCACCAAGATGGTGGATTAAAAGGAGTGATTTGCTTGAGCTCTCCCCCCAAATCTTCCAAATACCTGTAAAAATGACTCTAAACACATTCTAGAGCAGCAGAACTCACAAAAAGAGAGAGTGAAACAAATTTCCAGCCCAAGACAACCTATAAGGTGGACAGGAAAGGTCTGTTGTTCTGGGCTGGGAGAAGAGTGCAGTTCGGTGTGGGCCCTGCAGGCAAAGAAGGAGTCCCAGCCTAAAGGGACTGAATCAAGGCCAGCTATGGAGGTTTTGAGATTTCTCAACCCACAAATGTCAAAAACAGTTTAGAAGGTCAGTGGGAAAGGTTTGTCAGACTTGAGTGAGAGAGGAACACGGTCCAGTCCCAGCCCTGGTACAGCCCTAGGGTGGCGATGATGATGGCTGCTTCTAGAGATTTTGGCCCACAGATAGTGGGAGTATCAACCATCTGATCAGAGGTGGATTGCAGGGATCTCTTTGCTCATGATGAGGAAAGATTATCTTGCTTTGATTATGCTTGGATCTGGGTCAGAATCCTGCATGGTGGTCCTAAGGTGAGTAGGAATGCTGGCATGGTGAAGCTTATGGCAGCAGTGAAGAAGAAATCTTTTTCACAGTTCCAGGGAAGAAAAGAGTGCTTGGGGTCACTCAGAGACCAGAGCACAGGCCAGGAAAGGAGTAAACACCTTGCCTTTGATCATACCACCTTGAAAGAACTGAAAATTTACAGGTCCCTAGAAGTACCTTTAAAAACAGCTGCATAAAACCGCCAAAGCTTGGGACAGTACATTCTCCACACTGGAAGCAGACCTTTACCTTAACAAATAGTTTAAAAGTCAAGTAATTGGCCTGGAACATGAGTAAACAGATGCAAAAAACTCACACTATAGCATCTTACTTTGGTGACAAAGAAGATCAAAACATACAACCAGAAGAAGACAACAAAGTCAAAGTTCTTATCTCCAAAGCCTCGAAGAAAAAATCTGAATATGTCTCAGGCCATGGAAGAGCTCAAACAGATTTTTGAAAAGCAGTCAAAAGAAGAGGAAAAATTGGGAAGAGAAATGAGAATGATGCAAAAAAATCATGAAAAACAAGTCAACAACTTGCTAAAGGAGACCCAAAAATACATTGAAGAAAATAACACCTTAAAAAATAGCTTAACCCAAACGGCAAAAGAGGTCCAAAAAGCCAAAGTGAAGAAGAATGCCTTAAAAAGCAGAATTGGCCAAGTGGAAAAAGTGGTCCAAAGCTCACTGAAGAAAATAATTCTTTAAAAATTAGAATGGAACAAATGGAAGCTAATGACTCTTTGAGAAATCAAGAAATTTTAAAACAAAATGAAAAGAATCAAAAAATAGAAAACAATGTGAAATATCTACTGGAAAACAAACCAACCTGGAAAATAGATCCAGGAGAGATAATTTAAAAATTATTGAACTATCTGGAAGCCATGATCAAAAAAAAAAAAAGAAGAACATTGTCTTTTAAGAAATTATCAAGGAAAACTGCCCTGGTATTCTAGAACCAGAGGGTTAAATACAAATTGAAAGAATCCACTGATCACCTCCTGAAAGATATGCCCAAAGGAAAACTCCTGGGAATATTATAGACAAATTCCAGAGTCCCCACATAAAGGAGAAAATATTGCAAGCAGCTAGAAAGAAACAATTCAAGTATTGTGGAAACACAATCAGGATAACACAAGATTTAGCAGCTTCTGCATTGTTTCAGAAGGCTTGGAATATGATATTCTGGAGGTCAAAGGAACTAGAATTAAAACAAAGAATCACCTACCCAGCAAAGCTGAATACAGTCTTTCAGGGTAAAACAAAAATGGTCATTCAGTGAAATAGAGAATTTTCAAGCATTCTTGATGAAAAGATCAGAGCTGAATTGAAAATTTGACTTTCAATTACAAGCCTCAAAAGAAGCATGAAAAGCTAAACAGGAAATAGAAATCATAAGGAACTTCTTTAAGTTGAACTATTTATATTCCTACATGAAAAGGTCATATTTGTAACTCATGAGACATTTCTCAGTATTAGGGTAATTAGAGGGTGTGTACACACACACACACACACACACACACACACACACACACACACACACAGAGGGACAGAGGGCACAGGGTGAGTTGAATATGAAGGGATGATATGAAAAAAATAAAATTAAGAGGTAGAGAGAATTGTACTGGGAGGAGGAGAAAGGTAGAATGAGGTAAATTATCTCACATAAAGGAGGCAAGAAAAAGCTTTTACAGTGGAGGGAAGGAGGGGGGAGGGTAGAGGGAATGAATGCATCTTACTCTCATCAGATTTGACTTAAGTAGAGAATAACATGCACACTCAATTGGGTATGGAAATCAATCTTACTCTACAGAGAAATAGGGGGAAAGAGGATAAGAAGGTGGAATGATAGAAGGGAGGGCAGATTGGGGGAGACGGTAATCAGAAGCAAACACTTTTGAGGAGGGACAGGGTCAAAGAAGAGAACAGAATAAACAGGAAAGCAGGATAGGATGGAGGGAATTAGAGATAGTCTTTCAGAACATGACTATTATAGAAGTGTTTTGCATGACTACACATGTATAATCTATAACAATTTGACATAGGCAATTTGATTCCCTTCTCAATGGGGGGGCCTAGGGAGGGAGAAATGGAGAGGATTTGAACCCAAAGTTTTAAAAACAAATGTTAAAAATTGTTTTTACATGCAACTGGAAAATAAGATATACAGGCAATGGGTTATAGAAATCTATCCATCCTACAAGAAGATAGAAGGGGAAGAAGATAAGAGGAGAGGATGATCAAAGGGTGGGCAGATTCGGGGAATGGTATTCAGAATCCACACTATCTTGGAGTGGGGGGAGGGGAGAGATGGGGAAAAATTTTGGAACTAAAAGTCTTGTGGAAGTGAATGTTGAAAACTAAGAATAAATAAATAAATATTTTTAAGAGATTTGAGGGAAGGCAACCTTCCCCAAAGAAGTCAACAAGGTTGATTATTAAAGAAATCATGCAAGAAAATTTAATAAGCTGTTCATTTCTTTTGATTCAGTAGTCTCATTATTGAGCATATGTTCCAAGGAGGTCAGAGACTTAAATAAAACTCAAGATTACTTTCTATCAGTAGAAACATGCACATATGTTAATTCATACAGGCCAACATATTCCAAGCTGAATAGTACTTTTTAATTTGTCACACAACTGGGACAAATGGCTACTTGTTCATCAGAGAAGAGCTGAATAAACTATTATTAGGGGATATAATGAAATATAATTGGAAATAACAAATATGTGGAATTCAAGAAATGTGGGAAGATTTGTGTGGCTTGATGCCAAACCAAAAGAAAACCAAAAGAAAAATATACACAATCATGTAAATGAAATGATCACTGAAAGGAAATTCCAGACTCTGAGTATCTGGAAAACAAATAATACTCCTGGTGAACAGATGAAGAAAAATATCTCCTTCATTTTATATAGGCCAAGTCAGAAAGTTTCTAGTTTGGAGTGTCATTGTCAGGCAAGGTTGAAGCACTAGGAGTTTTTGCACAATTACTCTCTGTTCCAAGAAAACATTCAATTTTTCAAAAAATAAATATATAAATATATATATATATATATATATATATAATTATTTTTAAAAGATGTCAATAAAGAGATTAAGGAAAATGTCTATAATATGTCTATTTCATGAAGGAATTTATTCAGGAACCTAAAAGTTTCAAAGAATCTAAATATAAACCATCAACAATCATTTACTGAGTGACTGTAATGTGCAAGTAATTTTACTAGGCAGGGCAAGGTTGTTTTTGTTTTTTTATTAAGGATTATGCTTATTTCTCTTGATGGCAAAAAAATAACAATAGAAGAAATAGTCCTTTCCCTTAAAATATTATAATCTAGCTGATGAGAAGTCAAAAAGTCATAAAAATTATTATTAAACTTACTGTATGTTATATAATTAATTTATATGTTAAATTTAATACAAAATTAAATATGACTACAATTTCATTTAGATGAATTAATTTGATACATGGTACTATACTGATCTCAGGTATCTTAAATAATAAATGTGCTACCATGGCGAATGCTCATCAAACAATGAACATATAAGTAAACTTACTTCTTTAAAGTCGTAGATCTCTGAGTTTAAGTATATCACATTCCATGCATCTCCCTGAAATCAGACCCCCAGAAAAAAACTAAAAAATACTAAAAAAAACCATATAAAACTTATGACTTTTATAGAACTCAATATTCCAATGAATCCATAACCTCATTAGTCTGAATGCCTATTCCTCTGGTACAGAGTTTAAGTTATTCATACATTTCTATCCAATATAAGCATGTCATTCTATGTATTTTAGTGTATATACACACACACATACACACAAACTGAGGCCTTCTCTGATTTTTTTTTCTTACAGTTAATGTTATAACACTCAGGCCATCTGTTGACTATCTGTTACTTCTGACACGATTGGACCACTTCCTTTTCTGGTCAGGTTCTTGCTGATGTCACATCAAATCTTTGGTCCTCAGCATCTTCATCTATAAAAGAAAAAGGTTAGACTAAGTGACCTCAAAGGGCATTTCCAGCTCTAAATCCTATGATTTTGTTTATAATGTATAAATTATTCATTGGTAATATGGGTTAATTTAACATCTCTTTGAAGTTATCTCTCTGAAGCTATGCAGATGACTCTCCAAATTATATATGCCCCACTATTCTCCCCCCTAAGCTCCAGCTCTAAATTGGTGGATGTATACACACACAAATATATATGTAAATACATGTATTAACATGCTTGTACACTTAGCCAGCAAAACTGAGTATAATCCTTCAGGGGGAAAAAATGGGCATTCAGTGAAATAGAGGACTTTCAAGAATTCTTGATGAAAAGACCAGAGGTGAATAGAAAATATCACTTTAAAATATAAGATTCAAGAGAAGATGAAGAGGTAAATAGGAAAGAGAAATCATAAGGGATTTATTAAGGTTGAAATGTTTACATTCCTGCATAGAAAGATGATATTTGCAGTTCATGAGACTTTTGTCAGTATTACAGTAGTTAGAGGGAAAAAAATTATATGTATGTATGTATAGACAGATAGGTAGACAGATAGGTAGATAGATAGATAGATAGATAGATAGATAGATAGATAGATAGATAGATAGATAGATGGATGACAAAGGGAGAGTTGAAGATGAAGGGGTGATACCTGGAAAGTAAAACTAAGGGGTGAGAGAGGATTATATTGGGAGAAGAAGAATGGGAGAGGTAGAATCGAGTAAAGTATCTCACACAAAACAGACAAGAAAAGGCTTTTACAGGGAGGGGAAGTGGGAGAAAGTGAGAGAGAATGAGTGAATCTTATTCTCATTGGATTTGGCATAAGGAGGGAATAACATATGCACTTAATTGGGTATGGAAATCTATCTTGTCTTACAGGAAAATGGGGGGAGGGGACAAGAAAAGGAGGGGGTAATAAAGGGAAGGGTAGATTGGGGGAGGGGGTAATAAGAAGCAAACATTTCTAAGGAGGGACAGGGACAGGGTCAAAAGAGAGAATAGAGTAAAAGGGGGGCAGGATAGGATAAAGGGAAATACAGTTAGTTTTCCACAACATGACTACTATGGAAGTGTTTTGCATGACTACACATGCATAACCTGTATCAAGTTGCTTGCCTTCTCAATGAGGTTGGGTGAGGAGGGAGGAAGGGGGAAAATTTGGAACCCAACATTTTAAAAACAAATGTTAAAAATTGTTTTCACATGCAACTGGGAAATGAGATATACAGGCAATGTGGTATAGAAATCTATCCTGCCCTATAGTAAAATAGAAGGGGAAGGGGATAAGAAAAGGGAGAGATAGAAGGGAGAGCAGCTTAGGTAAAGGGGTATTCAGAATGCATACCATCTTGGGGTGGGGGGAGGGATGACATGGGGAGAAAATTTGGAACTCAAAATCTTGTGGAAGTGAATGTTGAAAACTAAAAACAGATTATAGAATAAAATTTGAAAAAATATGCATGTATACATATTGCTATCTAAATGTATATCTATCTATTATATGTATCCTTGTCATATAACTTGCACATAATCATATGGCTGGTACATGTCAGAAACAACAGTTGCACCCAGGTCTTCCTTACCCTAAGGCCAGTCCTCTGTGATGCCATTCTGCTTCTCTGGTCTTATATTACCAATGGCATAATTTTAATTGAAAAATAAAAATTCTTAAGAAATTATTAAATTAACACTAATGAGACTATATTTCCAAAGATATGTTAAATTCTGACATGGTTACTATTGCTCTCTCCATCTCTCTCTAATATATTATATAGTATATTATATACATGTGTTATATTATATATAACACTAGTGTATTATAAAATAAATGTGCACATCATCTTTTCAGCCTCATATTTGTTAAATATTTGAACTTCATTGTTGAAGTGAATGTATGAAATTTGTATTGGGCATTTAAAATCACTAGCTAAATAAATACCGTGCTGTTAGTCAAACAAATTCATCTTAAAAATGGAAAAAACATGACCCATGTTAATTTTTCATAACTATTACAGGTGCTCTCCAATAAATAATCATCTAATATATGTAATCAGCTAAAGCAAATGTAACAAATTTCGCCACCAAATAAATCTAAATCCTGTAAAGATAAATTCTTGTAATTATGTTTACCGAGTTACTTGTACATATATTTGCCTCTGACAGAAATCAATACATCATTAAAATCAGGAATATATACAGAACAAACTTCTATATATGACTGCTTTAAAAATGGTCTTTCAGCTGGAGTTTGCTTCCTTCTTAATTTAGAGCACGGCTATATTAATGAGGGATAGAGGAAAGCTATCTAGAGGGAGATTGATGTTTAAGGACCTTTTGTTAGACATGACTAGAGAATTCTAGAAACTAGGAATAAGGCCATTAGACTACAAGCCTACATTGCTTTCTACTAAACAAGTCCCACTCTGCTTTTTACAGTATAACATCATAGCATATCAGAGTTTGAAGAGAGCTCAGAGTCCATCTAGTTTAATCCTCCACTTGAAGATGTCCAGTAAAGGTGAACTCAATACCTCCCAATACAATGCATTCACTTTTGGACAGTTCTTTTTAAGTTTTCCCCCAATATCTAGCTAAAAATCTGTGTCTCATAACTTCCAAACATTGATTAGATCTTTTTATT
Source organism: Phascolarctos cinereus (assembly GCF_003287225.1). Lineage (NCBI taxonomy): Eukaryota > Metazoa > Chordata > Mammalia > Diprotodontia > Phascolarctidae > Phascolarctos > Phascolarctos cinereus. Next base: position 378,818,011 of record NW_027555625.1, read on the forward strand.
GTTCTTTCTGTCATCCAAAATTTTTACTATCATTCCTATCTTTGTGTCATATGAAAATGATCTAAACAGTGTATATCAATATGCCTTCATCCAAGTTATTAATTAAAAAAAAAAACAGTTGACCAACAAAAGATCAAAGAGATATCCCTGAGGTATTCCACTAGAGACCTCCCTCCAAATTCCCATCAACACATTAATGAATACTTTTGGGGTTTGATCATTCAGCCAGTTTGAAATGCGCATACGTTGAAAGGCCAAATAAACTATAACTGCTACAAAATATTTCATAGTGTGCAATTTGCTTTTCTAGAATCTCTTCTTATTCTGTGGGTAAGGATGTATTTGCTTCTTATAGTTTGGTAACTATAAATGCTATCCTTCCTCTAAAGAATATGAATGAATTGATTTTACTTGCTGTTGAGCATGTTCATGAATAGTATATACAGTTATGTATTGCTATATTAATGATTGATGTATTTTTCCACATGTTAAAGTTTTTCTGTATTGGAAAGTTATTCTCCCTCCCTTATGGAATCTGAATTAGTATTCACATGGGATTAGTAATTCATTCGAATTCTTCCCAAGGTGAAAAGCCATAAGAACCTCCATAAAGTAATTGATCCCCTCTCTCAGAACTTTCTAAAGTCATCTTCATAGCACTTGCCACGTAATTTAAGAACTATAGCTCCCTTGGAAGATTCATGTACATATCAATTGGCTACTATCCAGTTAAATGCTCATTATTTCCCTTTCTTTTTGCTTTTACCCATTAAATTATCTGAGAAGGTCTTCCCCTCTTTCACTAATTGTAACTTCATAGATAAGTGTCTATCTGATTCCAAATGAGTCCATAGTACCTTGAATCATAGATAAGATCCTCCACATCTCCCTAATTAGCTGACCTTAAGTAAATCAGAAAATATTCTAATCTCATACTCTCATTCCCCTCAACCAATTACTATACTCAAAGATAATACCTTACTCTCTACCAATAACTATCAAGGAATCCCTGAAAAGTAGGAACATAGGTTAGACATGAGACTTTTTTCTGTATAAAAAGGGAAACCTGGACAGCCATCTTTGTAACTGCTGTACAGCCACTCCAATCTGAGAAACTGCTACCACATCACCCTAATCTGAACACAAATTTAGAAACCCACAGCATACAACTCCTGCCTCTAGATAACCACGAAAAATATATTTTACTAAATCTCTTTTGGAATGTAACTTATATGTGTTAAATATACTCCTTTCCCTTTCCCCTAGTACAGAATGGATCATCACATAATCACTCATTTGGAAAGACACATGCCACAAAATGAAGGAATTAAAATGGGTAGGAAAAAAAATGACGATGATGGCGATGATGGTGATGATGATAGCTAACATTTAAGGATTACAAAATGTTTGACACATATTAACTCACTTTATTTTCACAACTACCTTGGGGGTAAGTGTTCTTATTATTTTACAGATGGGGAAACTGAGAACAATAAGAGCTGAGTGACTTGATCAGAATGACACAGCTTTTAAATACCTGAAATTAGTTTTAAATTTAAGTCTTCCTGACCCCAGTCCCAGTGTTCCATCTACTGTACCACCTAGCTGTGATTAGTCACCCTCCTCCTCATCTTTAAACTCATTAAACTTAGGTAGCCCTCATTCCAGTGGCTCCAATTTAACATCACTGTACAAACATCTAGTACACATCACTTCAGCTTGTTCACAAGGAAAACAAAGATTTTTGGCTAATGCTTTGCTGAAATGTAAGTATATCTATAGCATGCACCGAGGCTGCCATTCATATGAGGAAGAGACGGGGAAGAAAAGGGAATAAGCACTGTGCTAAGCTCTTTCTTAGTAGTTTCTTATTTGATCCTCACAAGAACCCTGGGAGGCAGGTGTTATTATCCCCATTTTACAGTCGAGGAAACTGAGGCGAACAGAGGTTAAGTGACTTGCTCCAGGTCACACAGCTAGTAAGTGTCTGAAGATAGATTTGACCTTAGGCCTTCCTGACTCCAGGTCCACCATATCACTGTGCCCCCATACAGCCAGTATATGGAAGAGTTCATAGCCAGATCTATCATCCTCTCTCTCTCTCTCTCTCTCTCTCTCTCTCTCTCTCTCTCTCTCTCTATCTATCTATCTATCTCTTTCTCTCTCCCTCCCTCTCTCTCTCTCACTCTCTTTCAAAAGGAGAACATTTGCCTGTTTCCATTTGTGGTATCTCTTCTGTTCTCCATAGTTTTCACAGTTTTTCAAAGATCACTCACAGTAACAACAGAATCTTTCTGCAGATTGTGTCACAGTGGAAAAGATCACTGGTTTTTGGAGTAAGAGGTCTGGATTTAAGTTCAGCTTCCATCACTGACTTCCCATGTCACCTTGGGCAAGTCACAAAACCTCTAGGCCTCAGTTTCCTCATCGTTAATTTTCAGGGGTTAAAATAGATGACCTCTAAGGTTATCTTACCAATTAATTACCCAGTTCATACAAGTCTAGGGGATATTAAGTCATCTAAATACAATCTTATTTTTGTATTAAATTTTCTTCATACATACACACACACACACACACACACACACACACCCCTCTGCAAGTTCCTTGAAGGCAGGTGTTATGCTTTATTCATATTTATGTTCCCCTCCCCACTCTCCACCTCCAGCATTATTTCAGGAGTCATTTCATAGAAGCCTTATGGCATTTTTGAATGAAGTCAGCTGAATGACCCAGAGGCAAAAGAAGCATTGGAGAAGGGAATTAGAACAGAATCTAATTACCTAGGAAATTGCTGAATCCTGCAGACACATTCAATAATATGGGCTCAATCTTAGTGATGTTTCCATTTAGCCCATAAAGCAGTCATCAACCTACTCTATCAAGGCCATACACTAATTCATGCTTTTTGAGTAGCAAAATTTATCAAATCAACGCTCTGTTCTTTCAATGGGCTGGCCATTTTGCAGGATGTAGGTTGCTAACAAGTAAGGGGGCCATTATTAACCTGTAAGGCTCACCTAGTGTTTTTAAATAGCTTTGGGAATGCTGACCATGGGAAATATAATTCCTAGATGCTCTTATATCCCTGTGAGGAGCTGACAATTTCACCACATATTTGCTGAAACTGTCTTTTCTCACTTTATTCATTGTCCAGGTAGTATTCATAGAGTTAAAGGCTGAAAAAGAGGAAGATTCTTATGTAAAAGAAAAGTACTTCCCCGATGACTTGTTGCACCAGTTTCTACATGGGCAAATTAAATAGCAATCTATTAACAAGAAAAATGTTATTCGAACCATGTTACATCAGAATTTATGCTCAGGTCATAGTATTCAGGTTACAGTAAACTTTGTATCATCTATGAAAGAAAGGATTTGCTAAGCAAATTAATTATAATTAATGAGATGCAAGAGACAATGAGAGAACACGAAAAGATAACTATACATACACATGTCATGTACATATGTGTATGTATATATACACACATATTTTAAGAGTTGTGTGGAAGTGTCATGTAATGGGGAGGGGAAGGAATTGGCCTGGGAAGTAGAAGAACTACATTTTCACTCTTAGCTGTGACACTGATTAGCTAAATGACCTCATGAGAATCACTTCACCTCTCTGAGCCTTTTTTTATCAGAAAAATAAAAGAATAGGAGTAGATGGTCTATAAGGGAGGAATGAAATAAAAAAGGCAGCAATTGGAATAAAGGAACTGGGTCCAAATCTTGGATTTTCTCCTTACCACCTATATGATCTTATTGCTTATTATTGATATGACCTTTCATTTACATTACCTGGGCATCAGTTTCCTCATCCATAAAACAAGAAAATTAATAAATGACCTACAAAGACTCTTCTAGCTCTAAAGCATCCTATGATCTGATAATCATATGGGTTCTTGCCCATACTACAATTTTAAATCAAAGAATACAAAGTTTATACTACAAATTACAAGTATATTCTATCAAAATCTTTCAAAAGAGCTCTGAATGTTCTTTTCATGATTGTTTATTCCACTTTGTATTTATTTTCTAAAATTGCACATCTTAAAAATATTAAGAAGACATTTTAGATTTTTCACTAATTTAGTATATCTTCCTCCTCTTACATCTAAATTAGAGGCTTGGTGTTTTGTTTTGTTCTTTTTCTTTCTCTACCACTTACTGTATAGGCAATACCAGGAGGTTCCAATCATGAGTTAGTTTGAAAACAAAAACAAAATCACAAAAACGGTTACAGTCACTTTGTATTCATTAAGAATCCACTCTCTCTGGTGCCAAGATGGTGAAGTGAGTAACAAATTCTCTGTAGCCCTTAGAAATTCCCCTCCAAACAACCTTGAAACCTACTTCAGAACCAATTTAGTAGTACGGAAGCAGCTGACCAGGAAAAGAGGAAAGGTCTGTCTCACTGGTGTGGGAAGAGAGCCTGGTAAACAAGCAGCAGTGACAGGCCATATCCCAGGGGTCTATAGCAAGGCTCTGAGACCTGAGACAAGATACTAGTAAGGCTCTGCCCCCAGTACCAGCAGTCATGGAGACCCTCCAGCACACTTTAGCAGCTAGGCCCTGAGGCCCCTTAAAAGCCAGCAGCAATGACCTAGGCCCAGGTATAAGAAGCTTGGGAAAGTTCAGGAACAGAGTTCAACTTTCACATAAAAATACAAAGTGACAAAATAGGCAGAAAAAATGAGCCAAAAAATAAAAATTAAAAAAAAAAACTTGACTATAGAAAGTTACTATGGTGACAGGGAGGCTCAAGGGTCAAACTTAGAAGACAGCAGTGTCAAAATGGCTACATGACATACCTCAAAGAAAAATGTAAACTGGTCTCCGGCCCAAAAAGAACTCCCTGATGAGCTAAAATAATTTTTTTTATTAATTTATTTTGATTAATCAACAATCACTTCCATAAGCTTTTGAGTTGAAAATTTTTCTCCCCCTTCCTCACCCCAACCCTGCCCAAGATGGCACAAACTCTGATATAACCTTTGCATTTACATATCCATTAAACATATTTTCACATTAGTAAAGTTGTAAGTAAAAATTAAAACCAATAGGAGGAACCATCAGAAAGATGAAACAAAACTTAACAGAAGGTAAAAATAAGTGATAGTGATTCGACTTCTATAGTTCTTTCTTTGCATGTGGACAGTATTTTCCATCCCAAGGCCTCTGGAGATGTCTTAGATCCTTGTAATGCTGAGAAGGGTTCAGTTTAACAATATTAGTCATTGTATAACGTGGCTGCTATTGTATACAAAGTCCTCTTGGTTCTGCTCACTTCACTCAGCATCAGACCATATAAGTCTTTCCAGGTTTTTCTGAAGTCAGCCTCTTCATCATTTCTTACAGCACAATAGTATTCCATTACATTCATATACCACAACTAGCTCAGCCATTCCCCAATTGATGGGCATCCTCTCAATATCCAATTCTTTGCCACCACAAAAAGAGCTGCTATGAATATTTTTGTACATGTGGGTCTTTTTCCTATTTGTTCAATCTCTTTGGGGTATAACCCTAGAAGTGCTATTGCTGGATCAAAGGGTATGCACATTTTTGTAGCCCTTTGTTCTCCAAAATGGTTAGATCACTTCACAACTCCACCAACAATGTATTAGTGTTCCAACTTTCCCACATCTTCTCCAACATTTATTATTTTCCTGTTTTCTCATGTTGGCCAATCTGATAGGTGTGATGTGGTACCTCAGAGTTGTTTTCATTTGCATTTCTGTAATCAATAATGATTTAGAGCATTTTTTCACATGACTATAGATGGCTTTAATTTCTTTATCTGAGAACTGTCTGATTATATCCTTTGACCATTTATCAATTGGGGAATGGCTTGTGTTCTTATAAATTTGTCTTAATTCTCTATATATTTTAGAAAGGAGGCCTTTATCAGAGAGACTGGTTGTAAAAATTCTTTCCCAATTTTCTACCTTCCTCCTAATCTTAGTTGCATTGTCTTTGTTTGTGCAAAAACTTCTCAATTTCATGTAATCAAAATGATCCATTTTGCTTTTCATAATATTCTCTATCTCCTGTTTGGTCATGAATTCTTCTGTTCTCCATAGATCTGATAGGTAAACTATTCCTTGTTCTCCCAGTTTACTTATGGTATCAGCCTTTATATCTAAGTCCTGAACCCATTTTGACTTTATTTTGGTATATGGTGTGAGATTTGGGTCTATGCCTAGTTTCTGCCATACTCTTTTCCAGTTTTCCCAGCAGTTTTTTTCAAAGAGCGGGTTCTTATCCCAGAAGCTGGGGTCTTTGGGTTTATCAAATAATAGATTACTATAGCCATTGACTACTGTGTCTTGCATATTTAACCTATTCCACTGATCCACCTCCCTATTTCTTAGCCAGTAACAAGCAGTTTTGATGATTGCTGCTTTATAATACAATTTAAGATCTGGAATTGCTAGGCCACCTTCCCCTGCATTTCTTTTCATTAGTTCCTTTGATATTCTGGACCTTTTGTTTTTCCAAATGAATCTTGTTATTATTTTTTCTAACTCTATAAAATAATTTTTGGTAGTTTGATTGGTATGGCACTGAATAAGTAAATTAGCTTAGGTAGGATTGTCATTTTTATTATATTAGCTCGGCCTACCCATGAGCAACTGATGTTTTTCCAATTATTTAGATCTGATTTTATTTGTGTGAAAAGTGTTTTGTAATTGTGTTCATAGAGTTCCTGGGTTTGTTTCGGAGGTAGACTCCTAAATATTTTATAATGTCTACAGTAAGTTTAAATGGGATTTCTCTTTCTATCTCTTGCTGTTGGGCTTTGTTGGTAATATATAGAAATGCTGATGATTTATGTGGGTTTATTTTATAGCCTGCAACTTTGCTAAAGTTGTTTATTATTTCAAGTAGTTTTTTACTTGATTCTCTAGGATTCTCTAAGTATATCATCATGTCATCTGCAAAGAGTGATAGCTTTGTTTCTTCTTTGCCTATTCTAATGCCTTCAATTTCTTTTTCTTCTCTTATTGCTAAAGCTAAGTTTCCAGTACAATATTGAATAACAGTGGTGATAATGGACATCCTTGTTTCACCCCCATCTTATTGGAAATGCTTCTAGCCTGTCCCCATTACATATAATGCTTGCTGAAGGTTTTAGATAATGCTATTTATTATTTTAAGGAAGACTCCATTTATACCTATGCTTTCTAGTGTTTTTAATAGGAATGGGTGTTGTATTTTATCAAAAGCTTTTTCTGCATCTATTGAGATGATCATGTGGTTTCTGTTGGTTTTGTTGTTGATATGCTCAATGATGCTGATAGTTTTCCTAATATTGAACCAACCCTGCATTCCTGGTATAAATCCTACCTGGTCATAGTGTATTATTCTTGTGATAAGTTGCTGCAATCTACTTGCTAGTATTTTGTTTAAAATTTTTGCATCTATATTCATTAGAGAAATTGGTCTATAATTTTCTTTCTCTATTTTGACTCTTCCTGGTTTAGGTATCAACACCATATTTGTATCATAAAAAGAATTTGGTAAGACTCCTTCTTCACCTATTTTCCCAAATAGTCTATATAGTATTGGAATTAATTGTTCTTTAAATGTTTGATAGAATTCGCATGTAAATCCATCTGGCCCTGGAGATTTTTTCCTAGGGAGTTCATCAATGGCTTGTTCAATTTCTTTTTCTGAGATGGGGTTATTTAAGTATTTTACTTCCTCTTCGTTAATCTGGGCAATTTATATTTTTGTAAATATGTATCCATTTCACTAAGATTGTCAAATTTGTTGGCATATAGTTGGGCAAAATAATTCCTAATTATTGTTTTAATTTCCTCTTCCTTGGTGGTAGCTTCCCTTTTCATTCTTGATACTAGTAATTTGGTTTTCTTCTTCTTTTTTTTAATTAAATTAACCAAAGGCTTATCTATTTTATTGGTTTTTTCATAAAACCAGCTCTTAGTTTTATTTATTAGTTCAATAGTTTTCTTAATTTCAATTTTATTAATTTTTCCTTTGGTTTTCAATATTTCTAATTTGGTGTTTAGTTGAGGATTTTTAATTTGTTCTTTTTCTAGTTTTTTTAGTTGTATGCCCAATTCATTAATCTCCTCTTTTTCTATTTTATTTATGTAAGCATTTAGAGATATAAAACTTCCCCTAAGAACTGCTTTCTGCATCCCATAGGTTTTGGTATGTTGTCTCATTATTGTCATTCTCTTGAATGAAATTATTGATTGTTTCTATGATTTGTTGTTTGACCCAATCATTTTTTAGGATTAGATTATTTAGTTTCCAATTATTTTTTAGTCTATCTTTCCATGGCCCTTTATTACATATAATTTTTATTGCATCATGATCTGAAAAGGATGCATTTAATATTTCTGCCTTTCTGCATTGGATTGTGAGGTTTTTATGCCCTAGTACATGGTCAATTTTTGTGTATGTGCCATGTACTGCAGAAAAAAGTATATTCCTTTCTATCCCCATTCAGTTTTCTCCAGAGGTCTATCATACCTAACTTTTCTAATGTTCTATTCACCTCCTTAACTTCTTTCTTGTTTATTTTGTGGTTAGACTTATCTAGTGCAGAGGGGGAGGTTCAGGTCCCCCTAGTATAGTTTTGCTGTCTATTTCTTCCTGTAACTCCCTGAACTTCTCCTGTAAGAATTTGGATGCTATACCATTTGGTGCATATATACTTCATTGTCTATGGTGCCTTTTAGCAGGATGTAGTTTCCTTCCTTATCTCTTTTGATTAGATCTATTTTTGCTTTTGCTTTGTCTGAGATCAGGATTGCTACCCCTGCTTTTTTTACTTCAGCTGAGCATAATATATTCTGCTCCAGCCTTTTACCTTTACCCTGTATGTGTCACTCTTTTTCAAATGTGTTTCCTGTAAACAACATATTGTAGGATTATGGTTTTTAATCCATTCTGCAATCCATTTCCGTTTTATGGGAGAGTTCATCCCATTCACATTCACAGTTATGATTACTATCTGTGTCTTTTTCTCCATCCTTTTCCCCCATTTATGCTTTTCTTTCTCCTTTTTCCTTTCCCCCTTCACTAGTGTTTTGCTTTTGACCACCTCCTTCAGTCCCTTCCCTTTTATTATCCCTTTCTTCCCCTTTAGTCTTACTGCTTCTCCCTCCCTTCTTTCCCCCTCCCTTTTCTTTCCCCTTTTCCCTCCTACTGCCTATAGGGCAAGTTAGATTTCTATACCTAACTGATTATATTATGCCCTACTTGAGCCAAATCTGATGAGAGTAAGGTTCAAACAATGCTCCCCCCTCCCTTCTTTCCCTCTGCTGTAATAGGATTTTGTGTCTTTTCCTGTAATGTAATTTACCCTTGTCTGCCTCCTCCTTTCACAGTACATTTTCTAAGATCAGATTGATCCACCTATTTGGATCCATTTAACCCACTTGATTAGATTTTTTTTTATCATTACATCAAAGTCAACTAATATCCACCCTCTTTATGTATACTCTTTTAACAAGGTATAGTAACAATACAGTTCTCAAGGGTTGCAAGTCTCATATTCCCTTGTAGGGGTTTAAACAGCCCCCCCTTATTAACAACATATTGTATCTTCTGTCCCATTTACCTTTTTAAGTCCTTCTTGAGTCCTGTACTTGAAGATCAAATTTTTTGTTGAGCTCTGGTCTTTTTATCAGGAAAGTTTGGAAGTCTCCTATTTCATTGAATATCCACTCCTCCCTTGAAAAATGATGCTCATTTTTGCTGGGTAATTGATCCTTGGCTGCATTCCAAGCTCCTTTGCCTTAGGAATATCATGTTCCATGCCCTGTGGTCTTTTAATGTAGAAGCTGCAAGGTCCTGTGTAATCCTGACTGTGGTTCCATGATATTTAAATTGTTTCTTTCTGGCTGCTTGCAGCACCTTCTCTTTCATTTGGTAATTTTGGAATTTTGCTATTATATTCTTGGCATTGTCAATTTGGGATCTCTTTCAGGTGGTGATCTGATGGTTCTTCTGGTTCTAGGACTTCTGGGCAGTTTTCCTTTACGATTTCCTGAAATATACTGTCCAGGCTCTTTTTTTCTTCATGATTTTCAGGTAGTCCAATAATTTTTAAATTGTCTCTCCTGAGTCGATTTTCCAGGTCGGTTGTTTTACTGAAGAGGTATTTTACATTTTCATCTATTTTTTCAGTTTTTTGTTTCTGTTTGACTGATTCTTGCTCTCTCATAGAGACATTAGTTTCCATTTGTCCAATTCTAGCTTTTAACAGATTGTTTTCTTCTGTTAGTTTTTGTCCTTCCTTTTTCAATTGGCCAATTATGCTTTTTAGGGACTTGTTTTCTTCAGTGTATTTTTTTTCCAATTGGCCAATTGTATTTTTGGATTCTTTTTTTTTTTTTTTTTGGCTAGGCAATGGTGTTAAGTCGCTTGCCCAGGGTCACACAGCTAGTAAATGTTATGTGTCTGAGGCTGGATTTGAACTTAGGTCCTCCTAACTCCAGGACCAGTGCTCTATCCACTGCACCACCTAGCTGCCCCACAATTGTATTTTTGAAGGACTGTTCTACCTCTCTCATTTGACTATTAACATCCTTCTTGAGCTCTTCTAAGAAGGCTTTTTGGGCTTCAGAACAGTTCAAATTCCCTTTTGTTGTTGCAGATGTGGGTTTGTTGACAATGTTGTCGTCTTCAGAATTTCTGTCCTGATCTTCACTCTTCTCATAATATGAATCTATGGTACGTTTCTTTTTACTCATGGTGTTTCTTTATTCTCTGGCCTTTAAAGAGATTGAGCTCTCCTGCTGGGGAACAGAGGGTACTGACCCAAGCTTCTTGTGTTGGGAGCCTAGGTCTTGGTCACTGGCTTTGTGTGCTGGGGTCTCTTATGCTGGGAATTGGAGGCTGTAGGTTTCTGGCAGCTTACCTCATGTTGGGCTGGAATCAGCAAGGCCAGGGCTTTAGGAAGCCTTTAGGTTGTTTTCTTCACCTCCTTTCAGATGAATGCTGCAGGGTACTTATCTGCCTGGGGCCCCTTGTTGTTCTGCCTCCCGTATTTTTGCTGAGGCACTGGGAGACCTGTTTGCTGGGCTGCTGCACTGCTGCTCCTTGTCTTCTAGTTCAGGTGTTCCAGGATTTTTTTTCTGGGGTGATATTTTCTGAGTTTTCAGAGGTTGATAGGGAAGAGTGAGAGGAACTGCCTTTCCACTCTGCCATCTTGGCTTCCGGAAGGAGAAGTCTAAAATAAATGTTAAAAGCAAATTAGAAAAGCAGAAGAAAAATTGGGAAAAGAGAGTAATACAGGAGAATCACAAAGAAAAGTTAACAGTTGGTAAAAGAAATATAAAAAAGATCAGAAAAGTTTGACAACAATTCACCAAAGAAAATAATTCCTGAAAAAATAGAATTGGCCAAATGGAAAAGGAGGTACAAAAGCTCACTGGAGAAAATAATTCCTTAAAAATTAGAATTGGGCAAATCAAAACTAATAACTCCTTGAGACAGCAAGATACAATAAAACAAAGCAAAAGAATTTTTAAAAATGGGGGGAAATGTGAAATTATTCATTGGAAAAATAACTGACCTGGAAAACAGATGCAGAAGAGATGATTTAAAAATTATTGGACTACCTGAAAGCTGTGCTAAAAACAAAAAAGATCCTAGAAATTACCAAGGTATCAAGCTGTACAAACATAATATAGAACCTATTGTTCTATAAGAAATGCTGAGAAGGCAGATTTCAGAAAAACCTGGAAAGAATTACATGAACTGATGATGAGTGAAGTGAGCAGAACCAGGAGAACATTTAGCACAGTAGCAGCAATATTGTGCGATGACCAACTTTGATAAACGTAGCTCTTCTCAGAAATAGAATGACCTAAGATAATTCCAAAAGACTCAAAATGGAAAATGTTATCCGTACTCAGAGGAAAAAACTGTGGATTCTGAATACAGATCAAAGCATACTTTCTCTTTTTTGTTTGTTTGTTTTTTTCTCATGGTATTTCCCTTTTGTTCTGATTCTTCTTGCACAACATGACTAATGCTGAAATATGTTTAATGTGATTGTAGATGGATAACCTATATCATATTACATGCCATCTTGGGCAGGGGAGGGGGAAGAGAGGAAAGGAAAAACATTTGGAACTCAATCTTTCATGAAAGTGAATGTTGAAAACTAAAAATAAATAAATAAACTTTTAAAAAGCCAGGAACCATGGTTTAGCTAAACTCTGTCACACTGTGCTCTGAGAATAGTAGCTACGCAATAAATGTTTGTAGAATCAAATGGGTGAAAAATATTGCATACATTGGTGGTTTTGTCATTTAAAAAGCCACTATGTTTGTTTAAGAAGAAACAAGGCAATGCTTTTATGTTAGGCATACAAGATTTTAATCCAGCTTCTCACTCCTTTAATGTGCTCAAATGTCAAATGTCTCATCATCTCACAGCTAAGATTAATCAATATATTGGCATCTCAGTAGAAATGAAGCAAGCTCCAAGCTAAGCTATTCACAGAAGGAAAGTCTACAGCACACATGTCCTTTTCATTTTTTAAAATTTATTAATTTAAACATTTGTTTTTATTTTGAGTTTCAGATTTGCTTTCTCCATCCCCTCCCACACTCACTGAGAATGCAAGAAATATGATACATGTGGTCATGCAAAACATATTTCCATATTTGCCATGTTGCAAAAAAAGAAGGCAAAGAAAAAAAAGCAAAAATATTATGCTTCAATTTGTACCCAGAATTCATCTGTTCTTTCTGTGGAACTGAATAGCATTTTTCATCATGACTCTTTCAGAATTGTCTTGGATCATTGTATTGATACATATAGCTATCTTTCACAGTTAGTTGATCATCACAACAATTTTGCCGTTAAAATGTATAATGTTCTCTTGGTTCTGCTCAGTTCACTTTGCATCAATTCATATAAGCCTTCCCAGGTTTTTCTGAAACCATTCTGTTTGCTATTTCTTATAACATAATAATATTCTATCACAATTGTATACTACAAGTTGTTTAGTCATTCCCTAATTGGCTTCCCCTCATTTTCCAAATCTAACTGCTATAAATAGTTTTGCATAAGTAGGTCCTTCCTTTTCCTTTGATCTCTTTGGGCTACAGATCTAGTATTGATATTACTGAGTTAAAGATCATGCATAGCTTTTTCACCCTTTGGGAATATTTCCAAATTGTTCTCCAGAATGATTGGACCAGTTCGCAACTCCACCAACAGTGCATTAGTGTCCCTATTCTTCCACATCCTAACTTTTGTCTTTTTCCTTTTCTGTCATTTTAGTCAAACTGGTGGATTGAGGTGGTACCTCAAAGTTATTTTAATCTGGATTTCTCTAATCAATAATGATTTAGAGCATTTTTATATAATTATTGATAGTTTTGATTTCTTCTTCTGGAAACTGCCTGTTCATAGCCTTTAATCTTTTATCAAATGAGGAATGGTCTTTATTTTTATAAATCTGGCCCATTCCCTTATGTATTTGAAAAATAAGGTTTTTATTAAAGAAACTTGCTGTAACTTTTTCCTCAGTTTCCTATTTCCTTCTAATTTTGGCTGCATGGGTTTTATTTGTGTAAGCTTTTTTAAAAAATTTTATCAGAGTTTTCATTTTGGGATCTCTTTCAGGAGGTAATTGGTTGATTCTTTCAGTTTTTATTTAATCCTCTGATTCTAAGGTATCAAGGCAGTTTTCCTTGAAATTACATGTGTAGGTCCTTTTTTTTTATCACATCTTTCAGGTAGTGTAGGAATTATTCAATATCTTCAATCTCTTTTCCATATCAGTTGTTCTTCTAATGAGATATTTCACATTTTCTTCTATTCTTTCATTCTTTTTACTTTGTTTTACTGTGGTTTTTTTTTTAATATATCATGAAGTCATTAGTTTTCATTGTCCAGTTTTAATTTTTAAGAAATTATTTTCTTTGGTGAGCTTTCATACCTCTTTTTTTTTTTCTTTCTGGTCAATTCTGATTCTTAAGGAGTTATTTTCATCACTGACATTTTGTGCCTCTTTTATCATTTAGCCAACTCTGTTTTCTTTTCAGTAGTTATTGTCCCTCTTTTATTAAGCTTTTAAATTTTGCTTCTTAATTTTGTTACATCTCCCCCTTTTCTTTGCTCAATTTTTCTTCTACCACTCTTATTTAATTTTTTAAATCATAGTTTTTCTTCTTTATTTAGTTCTTCCAGAAATTCTTTTTGGGCTTGTTTCCATTTAGCATTTTTCTTGGAGGCTTTGCTTGTAGCTGTTTTCATGTCATTGTCCTCTTCTGAATTTGTGTCTTAATTTTCCTGGTAATTATAGTACATTTTGTATGGTCAAGTTATTTTTGTTGTTGTTGTTGTTGTTTTCTCATTTTCCAGCCTATTTCTTGACTTTAAGCTTTATGTTAAAGTTGGCTGTACTCACTTTTGGGGTGAGGGGATAGAGGGTGGTCAAGAACTGTCCCAAACTTCAGCATTTTATTGCCCTGTTATTTTCACAGCTAGTTCTAGGGGATTTGAAGGTTTTGGTGCTTACAAGTTGGTGTGACCCAGGGAAAGGGATAGTCATTGCTCTTTTTGTTTTTGCTCTGGTCTTTACCTAGAAGAGGCCCCTGTTCCCTTTTAGTCACAAATGCTAGCTCTCCTCCCTAACCTAAAACTTCAAGTATCCTGCTCCCTTGTGAATGCAAGCACTCCTCTGTGCCTTAGAACCACCCCCCCAGAACTACAGCTTGTCAAACAATGGCTGGTCCCATGCACAGTGCCAGCACAAGGGTCCCTTGTAATTTCTTTCTGACTAGTTGCCCAATCTTCTTACCATTTCTGAGCTTAGCACCTCTAACCTAATGCTGCTGCTGTCCTTTTCCATTAAAGGAGTCAGCCCCCTAAAGCTCAAGTCCTCTATAGAACCACCATAGTAGAGTAATAGGGCAAGAGTTACCATATAGATTGAACTCTGGGTGCTACACTGAATTTTGGGTAGGAGGATATCTCAGGCAAAGAGATGCAAAGCTTCACTTTCTTAATAGACAGAATAAATTAGGTTCTTTCAATGATCTCCTGGATGGCCTTTTGCCAGGAAACTGGTTTCTGAGGGCAGGGCGCACATTTTCTCTCTATGGTAGCTGCCATTTCTGCACCTAGAAGTCCCTTGGTGTATGACACAATTACCTCCAAGGGCAAAACTCTTAGGGTTTTGTTACAATAGAATATGTCTTTTCAAAAAAAAAAGACAAACCAACCAATTAACAATAAAAAAAAAAGGGCAATTTTCCTCTGGTCTATTCTATAGTGAAAAGGAAAATGTTTCCTGATAATGCATAGATAATTGACAGATGAATTATTCCTCTATACCTAATTAGGATTTTGCTCAGCATGATCTTTAATATCATTTTTCAAAGGAAACATTAAAATGGAAAATGAGGATGGAGTATTTGTCATTGGGTTAAATGCAACAGTGTGGTCGGGAAGATTTGGAGGCAGTGAGATGTTGGTGGAAAGAGAGCTAGCTAGATTTGGCATTAGAGGACCTGAACTTAATTGTGGAAATAAGAACCATGTACTAAGTGCTTACAGTGTACTAATATTGTGCTGAGTAATGGAGGCATAAAGACAAAAATAAAATAGGCCCTATCCTTGAGGAGCCAACATGATAATAAAAAGGTATGTGAAAATAACATATGGATGAGATAGAAAGGCATCTTAAATGGGAAAGTTTCTATCAAGTTGGTGGATCAGAAAAGGTCTCCTGTTAAAGGCAGCATTTGAGCTGAGCCATGAAAAAAAGCCACAGATGATATCAGGAAGAGATGAGGAAAGAGAGTATTCCAGAATGGGAACAGCCATTGAAAAGGCATAGAGATGTTGCCTAGGTTGCTTTGTTCAAGGCATATCAAGCAAGCCAATACACTGGCTTGTAAAGAGTGTGAAGAGGATTAAAATGTAAGAAGACTAGAAAGGAACCAAGTGATAAAGTCTTAAATACCAAAGAACTTTATATTTAGTACGCATTTATATAATGCTTTATATCTGATCCTTGATGTAATAGGTAGCCACTGGTAATTATTGAGTGGGGGTGGGGAATGACATAGTGAGATCTACAATTTTGTAAAATCACTTTAGCAACAATATGGAAAATACATTTGAATGGGGAGAGATGAGTCAGGGAGGACAGTTAGACAGTTCTTTAATAGTCCAGGTTGGGGATAATGAGGGCCTGCACTATGAAAAAGAGAGGGTGGGGGGGTGAGTCTGTGGAAAAAGAAATGTCAAGATTTAACAACTGACTGCATATGTGTGGTGAGTAAGAGTAGATAATCTAATATGACACCAAAATTACAAACCTGGGTGACTGAGAAATTAGTGGCTTTGCTACTTAATGGTTATGTGACATTGAGCAAATCAACTACTCTGGGTCTCAGATTTCTTATTTTATCTGTAAAATGAGGGGATTGACAAAATGGCCTCCAAGTTCCCTTGTACCTCTGATTTTGTACACCTTTTGTCAACTTTCTGCATGACTGCACTGCCACGAATTTGAAACCTGGGAACAGATATCCAAAAGCTCTTTTCATGAGGAAGAAAGCAAATAGCCAGTGCTATGAACTTCTGGTCCTCAAGTTCAGCCTCCTAAACATTGATGACCTCATTCCTGGGTAGAGGAAGCCACAGGTTCATCAGAGTTGACTAGGACACATTAGCACTGATGGCTAAATAGAAAAACCATGCAGATTCTAATTCCTTGGTCCCATGTGCAATGCACAGCAAACTTTTCTGTATGAATGGAGGGTATTTAACATATCCTGCCACCGTTCAATCACTAAGAAAGCAAGGGAATTCTATAAAACCAAGGCCAAAATGTCAGTTTTTTACAAGCTAAGCATTATGTATAATTAATCATCTATTTTTTTTTATCAGATTGATGCAGCCAAGGCATTTAAAATTCATGTCTATATCTATATATAATGTGCATTTATAGTGCTATGTATACTACTAAATATATATTATATAGTTCTACAAATGTGTGTGTGTGTGTGTGTGTGTGTGTGTGTGTGTGTGTGTGTGTATGGTGGGTGCATGCACATGCACTTCAGTCAGGCTGAAGATTATATAAAACTTAATTAACCATGCTGCTATTAAGGTTTCAGGGAATTTTTTTTTCACTTTTAAAGAAAAACACCTGTAAGGATAATGGCGTGTTTACACCCCTATAATACTTATTAGTGTTTGAAATGATAGCCCTCCTGTATATAAGTCAATGGCTTCCAAAATAACTTCTTGCTCTACATTTATGTTCCAAAGGTCATATAGTAGAGTTTTGGGCCCGGAGTCAGGGAGTTTAAATCTGGACTTAAATACTTCCTAGACCCTGGGCAGTCACTTAACCTCTCTCTACCTCAGTTTCCTTATTTGTAAAATGAGTTGTTGCTTTTTATTGGGATTTGTAAAATGGGGATAAGGGTAACTCAGTTATATGGTGGATAGAATGTTAGGCCTAGAGTTAGGAAGACCTGACTTCAAATCTGGCCTCAGACACTTACTAGCTGTGTGACCCTGGGCAAGATACTTAACCCTGTTTGCCTCATTTTCCTCATCTGTAAAATGAGCTGGAGAATGAAATGTTAAATCACTTTGGTATCTTTGCTAAGAAAACCCCAAATGGAGTCATGAAGAGACACACATGACTGAAAAATGAAAAAAAAAATACAGGGGTGACAGAAGTACTTACCTTCTAGAGTTGTTATTAAGGATCAACTGAGATAATAAGATTGCTTTGAAATCTTTAAAATGCTGCTGTAAATGCAATCTAATATTATAAAAATGTTATGTGGTAACACATAGGGGAAAGGTAGATATGGCTAATGAGTTGGCTCATTTTAAGAGAATTTTTAGGGGATTTTTAGGGGAAAAGATTCCTTAAAGAGAAAGGAACATTCCAACACCTGAGATACCTAGATCTAAGATTGCATGGCCTGAATTTCAAGGAAAAATCTGAATAAGATTCCCCATTTATGTTGCTTCCTTTTGACTACCATCAAAGGAGGAAAGAAGGGTATTTTCCATCTCTCTGCTCTAATTAAAACCTATCTTTTCAGTCATAACTCCTCTTCCATCACAGCCTGCTTGAATGTCCCCTGTAAAAACAGTTAGAAGAGATAGAAATTTCCAGAGCCTTAAGAAAAAAATTCTAACTAGAACTCCAAGTCAGCTTCATTCTACTACATACAATTTCAAAATACAAACCTTTCTCCCACCTTTGGTTTTTTAGGTATAATCATCCCAAACCAAATCACTCTTTCTTATCCTGGGGCCCATTCTACTCATCCCTCTCCCTTTCTTTTATTCTTGTCTGCCTTTTCATTCTTTTGATGAACAAACTCCTTGTGGAAATTTTCCAAAATCTTTCTTTTCCTCTCTCTCCTGAATCTAATTTAAAATTTTCTTTCCTCTGATCATCCCCTCTAAGTCCTTCACTAAGATAAATCCAAAATCTCCCCTCAATCCCCTTTAACTAACAATGAATCAATCCACATTTATTAAGCATTAGTACTAACGAGAACTGTGCTAAGTGGTGCGGATACAAAAAAGAGGCAAAAGACAGGAGATTACAACCTGCCCTCAAGGAGATTACAACCTAATGAGGGATATAATATGCAAAGAAATATATACAAAGCAAGCTATGTGCAGGATAAATAGGAAATAATTAGCAGAGGGAAGGCACTAAAGTTAAAAAGAGTTTGGGAAGGCTTCTTTTAGAAGATGGGATTTTAGATGGAACTGAAAAGAAACTAAGGAGTCCAATAGACAAAGTCAAGGAGGGAGAGCATTCCAGGCATGAGAGACAGCCAGGGAAAATATTGGGACTAAGAGATAAGAGTATCTTGTTTTTGGCAGAGCTAGGAAGCCAGAGTCACTGGGTTGAAGAATGCGTGTGCATGTGTGTGTTGGGCGGTGGGAGGGGGCAAAGTATAAGAAGCCTGAAAAGGTGGGAGTTGTCTAGACTATGAAGAACTTTGAATGTCAAAAGGAACATTTTGTACTTGATCCTGGAGGTAATAGGAAGCCAACTGGAGTTTATGGAGTGGGGGTGGAGGGTGGGGGGTGTGACATGATTAGACTTGGGCTATAGGAAAGTCACATTAGTGGCTGAAGGAAGAATGGATTGGAGTAGAGACTTCAGGTAGGTAGACTTACTAGCAAACTACTGAAATAATTGAAGTGTGAGGTAACTAGGGTCTGCACTAGAGTGGTGGCAGCAACAAAGGAAATAAGATGGCATAATCAAGAGATCCTACAAAGGTGAAATTGATAAGCCTTGGCAACAGATTGGATGGGGATGATGAGAGCTGCTGAGGAGTCCAGGATGACTGCTAGGTTGCCAATCAGAAGGACTGGGAAAATGGTATTGGCTTCTACAGTTCTTGGGGGGGGGGAAGGGGGAGGGAGAGGTTTAGAGAAAAAGACAATGAGCTCATTTTGGACATATTGAATTTAAGATGTCTACTAGACAGCCGGTTTGAGATGTCTGAAAGGTAATTGGAGATGCTAAGGTGGAAGTCAACAGAGAGTTGGGATAGGATCCATAGATTTGAGAATCATCAGCATAGAGATGGTAATTAAATCCGTGGGAGTTGATAAGATCATTAAATGAAATAGTATGGAGGGAGAAGAGAAATGGCCACAGGACAAAACCTTGAAGGACATTTACCTAGGGTTAGAGGGTATGGTCTGGAAAAGTATCCAGAAAAGGAAAAAGAGAGGTAGAATACTCCTTGCCCTTGCCCATCCCTCACAAACAAACACACTGAGGCTTTTAGGCCATTGCTTTGCCCCTCTCTTTCTTTTCCTTTTTGAAATGCATACCATACTCTTATCCGTTCCTGCTACTCTTCCCAAGAAGTAGCATTTTGAATTCAACCATCAAATAAAATAGCACATTAAGAAAGACAGGCAACTTTGTAAAACTGAGCCATGGGTATCGTCAACAAAATCCAAGCCAGACAGGATTTCTGTCTTTCGAAGTTATAATCCAAGAAGGCACAACCATTTGAACTAAGTCAAAATAAGGACCTGACATATAGCTGTATGACAAAGGGTACAGTCATGTAGTAAAGGTGCCTCAGTACTGAGCTCAAGCCATATTAGTCTAGCATATCACCTTCACACATAATCACTATTAAATTATAAGAATGCCATCTAAAGGTCACTATAAGAAGCAAAATATACTGAATCTCTCAATTTAACATAAATGTACTTATAAGAACAGGAGATTGTGGAAAAATGAAAGCCACAAGAAACCTAAGAACCTAATTTTTAGATTGTTTTAAGCTCTCAGATCAAATTTTGTTCCCAAGGAAGTTTGGGTTGGGTTGGGTTTGGTTTGGTTTTGTTTTGTTTTGGCAACAACATCTGATCTTGCCTTCAGCCAAACCACTCTTCTTAAGAATGTTATTTCCCACTCCCTCCGCCATCTCCAGTGTAATGGAAATAATATGGAAGGTGGATCAGGGAGGATGGGCTTTGAGTTTAGTTTGACACTCAATATCTGTGGGATCTTGACCCAGCTGCTTATACTGTCTGATCATGAACTTCCTAATCTACAAAATGGAAGGGTTTTTCTAACAGACTCACTGTATTACTTTGAAGAAAGTATTTCGTAAGATAGTATGTTTCTGTATAAGTCAGCTGCAAAAGCCTTACTTTCACCCTTTCACATCTCTGTCCCTCCCTAATAGTTCTTTACTCAGACCTTCTCTTTTCCCAGAATTTTCCTGGAAAACTTTAGTTAATTCCACTCTCATACTCTGCATCCCCAATATATCAATGAATTCCAGGTGTATTACAGGTATATCTCACTTTATGCAACAGATATGGAAAATCAACTGATTTTCTTGTAATTGAATAATATTTAAAAGAAATCAAAAGTAGCTCAGTGCATTGAAAAGAGCAATAGTTCTAGAGTTAGCAGTCCTGGATTCATTTTCTTATTCTCCCATTTGGTACCTCTTTGATCTTGGACAAGTCACTTACCTTCTCTGAGCCTCAGTTTCCTCATCTGTGAAATGAGAAGATAAAACTAGAAGACCTCTAAGCTCCCTTCTACCTCTAAATATATAAACCTCAAATGCTCAGTATTTAAAAATCTTCTTCTAGTGAACCCTTCTGGAACACAAAGAACTATTTAGCATTGTGAATGATTACCTCTTCATTTATCTGCTTTATGTTTTAGATTTTTCATTTATTGAGTTTTAGTGACTGAAATAACGACTGTTTTACCATTTCAAATACTGTTCAAAAATGTCCTTGCATATTTTCTATATGTATATGTGGATTTTCCTCCTCATTTCAATGAGAAAAGACACTCCTTGAGGACAAGAATGCTTTTTATAATTTCTTTGGTATCTTATAGTATCTAATATAGTGTTTTTCATATAAGGCTTATTTTGACCCACTTCATTCCTTTAAAAATCCAGTATTTGGGGAACATTTATTAGGTTTTTTTTTCCCAATTACATGTAAAGATAATTTTTAATATTCTTTTTTATAAAATCTTGAGTTCCAAATTTTTCCCTCCCTCTTTTCCCTCCCCTCTCCCTAAGATGGTAAGCAATTTGATATAGGTTATGTATGTGCAATCATGTACAACATATTTCCATATTAGTTATGCTGTGGAAGAAGAAACAGTCTGCAAAAAAAAATACCATTTGCAAAAGGGAAAAATATCACAAAAAATAAGGAAAATAGAATTCATACATGATCAGTTCTTTCTCTGGATGTAGATAGCATTTCTCAACATTAGTCTGTTACAATTGTCTTGGATCATTGTATTGTTAAGAAGAGCTAAGCCAGTCACAGTTGATCATCACACCATGTGATGTAACTCTGTACAATATTCTACTGGTTCTGCTTACTTCACTTTGCATCAGTTCATGTAAGTCTTTCCTTTTCTGAAATTCATCTGCTCATCATTTCTTAAAGCACAATATCACACCATTACATTAACATACCACAACGTGTTCAGACATTCCCCAATTGATGGGCATTGGGAGGAGCATTTATTAAGCACCTCCTGAATGCAGAGCATTGTTAGAGAATAGGCAAGATACAATATTTATATGACAGATAACTCCCGTTCTTTTTAGTTTACAATCTAATAGGGAGATAACATTAGAAATACAAGTGACTTTAATATACAACTTTCATGAGAAGTACAATAGAGAATTGCAAAGCTTATATACTATTGGTAGATCTGTGAATTGTTTCAACCTTCCTATAAAACTACTTAGAACTGTATAAGAACTGTTTGTTTGTTTTAGATATTCATCACTTATATGAATGGCTAAACAAGATATGGCACATCCATGCAATGGAATATTATTCTGCCAAAAGAAATATGTACTATGAATAATTCAAAGGAATTTGTATGAAATGAAGCAATGAAATAAGTGGAACCAAGAGAACAATAAAAACAATGACTACCACAGTGTCAAAGAAAACAATAAAACAAAAATTCAATGCTGCTTAATCATAATGACTGAGCTTAGCCTGGGAGGAAAAAAAATGAGGAAATGTACCTTGTCCTTAAGAAACTATTGACATGGAATGCCCAGATAACATCAGGTACAACTAATGTGTCATTTTATTTTACTTAACTTTTTGTTTTCTTGTCACAACAAAGTATCATTGAGTAGAGCATCAGAAGAATTACATTTGGAAATAACCATGATGTAAAAAAATGCATTTGATAAAAACTTATTTTAATACAAAACATAAAAGAGAAAACTTTTTTTAATACAAAATACATTAAAGTCAAATTCCAGAAATACTAACTTCTCTAAGAGGCAACAAGGAATTTCATCAGAGAGTTATAGAATCTTGCAATTTCGTGATTGCAAAATTACAATGTTTCCTTCTAGTGCTAAAACCATGATCCTGGTTCTAGTATTTTTTTTCCCCAGTGAAAATCTCTAATTTAAGAAAAAAGTTTCTTTTGAAACTTTTGGGAAAGATCCAACAAAAACCTACCCATACTGTATGAAAATTAATACCCCTAGGAGCAAAGAGACTTTAATCCCCCCACCACAGTTATACTAAGGAGTTACTGGGATTCAAGGGGAATTAGATTATTAATCCCTAGAGTTATAAAATACTTTCACAGTTTTGTGTTTGGATTCAGAAAATGTTTTATACTTCTAGATTCACTTCCTTGTTGTTTTCATAACTGAATTAAATCAAGCAATCAATAACAGTGCTAAGCACCTACTATGAGTCAAACACTGGGGGTAGAAAAGGGAGAAGGAGAGGGGAAGAGAGAGAGAGAGAGAGAGAGAGAGAGAGAGAGAGAGAGAGAGAGAGAGAGAGAGAGAGGAGGAGGAGAGGAGGAGGAGAGAGAGAAGAAGAGAAGAAGAAGAAGAAGAAGAAGAAGAAGAAGAAGAAGAAGAAGAAGAAGAAGGAAGAGGAGGAGGAGGAGAAGAAGAAGAAGAAGAAGAGGGAGGAGGAGAAGGAGGAGAAAGAGGAAGGAAAGAAGGAAGGAAGGAACAAAGGAAGAGAAAGAAGGAAGGAAGGAAGGGAGGAAGAAAGAAAGAAAGAAAGAAAGAAAGAAAGAAAGAAAGAAAGAAAGAAAGAAAGAAAGAAAGAAAGAAAGAAAGAAAGAAGGAAGGAAGGAAGGAAGGAAGGAAGGAAGAAGGAAGGAAAGAAAGAAAGAAAGAAAGAAAGAAAGAAAGAAAGAAAGAAAGAAAGAAGAAAGAAAGAAAGAAAGAAAGAAAGAAGAGCTTAAATTCTATCAGGAGAAACAATATTTACTCATGTAAGTACATATAAAACATATACAAAAAAAAACAAGCAAAAGGACCAGTGATCCAAACAAAAGGTGGCAAATTTGTCCTTATAACCTGTGATTCTGGAAATGTGAAGTAATTCCAGAAGGAGATGGTAGAACCCTAACTTTGATTAACTCTAAAATGTCTAAGCAATAGGTGCATAAGGTGGGCTTCACTGTGGCTTGATAATCACTCTCCTCCCTTCTGACACCATGCCCCTAGCATCCATTTTGAACCTCTTATTATATAAGGTGAGGACATTTTAAGATACTAATTATAAAACAATAAATCCCTTATCCAGTAAAAGTAGCAGGAGAGTGGTGATATGGCTAATCATAAACCCATCTAAATTTGACTTTGTAATACAATATGCAATTTGGAAGGGAGTAAATTTAACTTTTTAGCTATATTTGACTTAGGTGAATATTAAAATATGTTTGCATTTTTTGGTCACATGTGGCCACTGCTTTGGAGGAAAAGGGAAGTGTGCTCAAAGAATGCTAAGACTCAGGAAGATACAGGCCTGAATTTTAAATTGCTGCAGATAACCCACAAACTATATCATCCACATAAGGATAAAGGAAATTTACCTAAGCTAAGAAGAAGTACTAGATGTACCTTGTTACTTTCTCAAAGTCTTGCTGGGTTTAGAAGTTAGAGTTAATAAAACCCAATGCATTTATTCAACTTTAAAACACAGGTTCCTTGTGATCCATTTTTGCTCTTACCACTGAGTATTGTTTTCCTACATTTACTAAAACACTTAGGTCATAAATACCAAAGCACTAGCTGAGAATATCCAGAGGGCAACGTTCTTCAAGATGAAGAGAAATATTCAAAAGAAAGGCTACATCAAAAACAGAGAGAGCTCCTGTATTGGTTCTGAAATGCATAAAGCAAAGTCATACCTAACAGGAATATATTTCCAACTTTTCCTCTTGAGGACCATACATATGAAAGAAAAATGCTTAATTTTGGGTATTGTTCATTCAGCAAAAGTATTACTTGTTTCCAAAGAAAGGGCAAGAGAAAAGGACAAAGAGAATAGATAGCCAATTGAGCCATGTTTTGTGAGAATTGAGGCTGGATTGAAAGCTTTATGCAAACCTAGACCACGAGGAATTGAAAAAATCCTTTTAGCCACTCATTTGGCAGAAACTTATTGTAAGAAAGAAAATTCAGTGTTGGTGGGGTTGTGGAGAACCAGGTACTGTATATTTACTAAGTGTTAGTAGGATTTTCTACCAGTTGAAAATTTTTGTAAAGCAATCTGTCCGTAAAAAATAGAATTTACAGAAATAGACATAACTATTGACCTAGTAACTCTGTTTAGAATATACATTGTTATTGAAAATAAACAAAAAAAACCCCTCATCTGTTCAAAGACATTCACTGCAACACTACTTGTAATTGAAAAAAAAATTGGAAACAACCTAAAGATTCAGCAATAGGGGAATTGTTAAATAAATTGTAATACTGTAATGTAATGTGAGGTATGTTTTTAAGATTAGACCTATGATTTCATTAGTATAAGGACCTGCCAGTTTAGTAACTACCTCTATCAATGCAACTCATAAATGTTTTTGCAGGCCTTCCAGAGTTACTCAATCTAGTGCCATAATGCAATTAAAATCTATAAGCAGAAGGACCATAAAATATTGAATGGGTTCCTTCTGACTAGGTCCTTTCTGACTCTGCCACCACTCTAGTACAGGTCCTCATCACTTCATGCTTAGATTATTACAGTAGTCTGCTGGCAGGTCTGCCTGCCTGAAGTCTCTCTTCCCTTCAATTTATCCTCCATTCGCCACTAAAGTGATTTTCCTATAGTCCAAGTCTGGTCATGTCACACATACACACCCCTACTCCATAACCTCCGGTGGCTCCCTATTGCTTCCGGGATCAAATACTCTTTTTGTCATTTAAAGCCCTTCATAACCTAGACCTCTCTTACCTTTCCAATCTTCTTGTACCTTACTTCCTGACAGGTACTCTTTGATCCAGTGACATTAGCTTCATGGATTTTCCACAGACAAGACGCTCCATTTATCAGTTCCAGACATTTTCTCTGCTATTCCCCATGCCTGGTCTTCTTCATTTATTTTACCTATTGACCATGGTTTACTTTAAGTTCTAACTAAAATCCCATCTTTAACTGGTGCTGTCCCCAGCTCCTTAACTCTAATACCTCCCCCATGTTGATTATTTCATATTTATCCAATTTATAGTTTGCTTTACATTTATTTGTTTGAATGTTGTCTCCCTTATTAGATTGTAATCTCCTTGTGAGCAGGGACTGTCTTTTGCCTCTTCTCATACCCCCAGTACTTATTACAGTACCTGGAACATATTGGATGCTTAATGAATGTTTATCAATTGATAAATTAATTGAAATTGGGTTCCAGAAAATCCAAGTTTGAGACCCACCTCTTCTACAACTCATGTGACCATGAGCAAGTTTGATCCTCAGTTTCCTCATCCGTAAAATGGGAATAAAACTTGAAGTTGTACCTTAAAGGACTGTTAAGAGAATGAAGTGGGATAATGGAGATGAAGGTCTTTGCAAACCTTAACATTCTAAGGAAAAGGGACCAACCATTCCTTCTTCCTGCCACACACAAAGCAGGCAAGTCAGCCTAGCTGAAGCAACAAGATACTCTTAGGGAGAGATCGAAACTGCCATGTACTAGGAAAATCATACCCATCTACCTCCACCATATCCCCTTAAACCCAGGTAAAGACCGCTTGAGACACGGAACCCAAGAATTTAAGGGAGAGGTGGACTCACAGATTCTCATAGTTTTGGAAGCCATCATCTAGGGAATGAACACATGTGCAGACATGGCCTGGCAACTGTTTCTGCAGGTACTGTAGCTCTCACCATGTCAGCAACCAAAGCTGCTGATTACCAGAAAAGAAATTTCTAACTCAAGTCATTGGCACGGTGAAATGTGTCAACACTCTAAATGGCTATGGTTTTATTAGATGAAATAGCATCTAAAAGATATTACTATATGCTTTGCCACTGCATCCTGAGGACCATGGAGTCTTTCTATCTGTCTTGCTGCTGAAACCTTCTTGCTATATTGCCTCTTCCTATTAGAGTGTGATTTGAAGTTTTTGAGAGCAGTGAATTTCTTCCTTTTCCATTCACATCTCCAGCATTTGGCAAAGTACTTTGCAAATCATAAGTGCTTAATCATTTCTTTTTCATTCATTCATATTCTCTTGTTCTTATTATGAAAAATTGCAAAATGAAAAAGTAGATACAGAAGAACAGAATTCACCTTAATTATAATTATGGAAGAGAAAAGTAAATGTGACTGAATGGTCCAGCTAAGATTCCAGATGAAAATTTAAAGGCAATAACTAAAAAGTTGGTAGGTATGGAAATTAATTTATTTATATGCAAATAGTTCCAAACAAAGTTGTATTTGGTTTATTGCTATTCAGTATTGTTTAGAATAAATCAATTTTTAAAAATTAATAATGGGCAAAGTTCTTACCATGTGGCTTCTTCTCATAAGCCAAGGATTTTCTATTAAAGGAGTAACGAAAATAATTCCAGAAATTTTAACTTTTAAGAGACCGTAAGAAACTCAATAAGATTTATTCTTTGAAAAATGGTTCCAATAAATTTTGTTACAATGAAAGCTTCTTTTAAAAACATTTCCCAAGTTCCTCTTAATAACACATTTTTAAAAAACATACATATTTGTTAAAAAATATTAACATATAACAAAAATATGTGGACAGTTCTGTGAAGCTTATGATATAATGTTTTGATATATACTTTGAAAAATCAATAGATAAAACAAATTTATTTTATTGACACTGTTTTGTGATTGTCTCTCTTAAACAAGAAACTTAATTATCTAGAAAATTAATCAACCAGAAAATGTTTTTCCCAAATTACAAGTTATTTCCCTGATAAGGTAATTCCAAATTGCTCATGTGACTTTTTTGTTTGGCACAATAATATACAGGTATAAGAGAAGAATCATATTTACAGTTGAACTGAACAAAACACGCAAGCCTGAGATGTCTCTCAATTTCTATGAGCCTTTTGGCCCCAGTATTCTACAGAGGAAAACATCTGCTGGCTTGATCACACTTGGTTTCTTAGCCCTTCTAACTTCTAACAATAACCAGATTATCTAGGATGAAATGCAGAAGGACTATTTAAAAACTAGCAGAGGTGGGGATTCCAAATGTCCACGTAGGGTAGATACATTGATAAGAATCCACATGAAACATAGAACAGCATAATTCATACAATAGTAAGCAACATCACCTAGAGAGGTGTAAAGGGAGGGAAGCATTTACTGAAGCATGCCACCAAGAAGATCTCAGTGTTACCTGAAGGGTGTCTTTATTCAAAATTGTTCTCTATAGAGAATTCTAGTGTTAACAAGTTGCTATATAGTGGAATAGAGCGTGAGTGGGATTTAGATTTATAAATCGAATATGTTACTCAAATACGTGATATCTGGATTTCTATTGTTGCTTTTCATTGTTACTATTACCGACCTAGAATATACTCATGTTAGTTTTCATTACGATATAAATCAGATCCACTTTTCCTGTATAATATATATTCTTTGCAAGTGTGTATTCGAGGTAGTTCATTACAGAAAAGAGAAGGGAAAACTCTATAAGGCAACTGTTTTCCTCCTTTCAATGTTAGGCTCACATGAATTAGAGGGAGAATGGACCATTAGTAATCATTTAACCCACAAATGAGAAAACTGAGGCACAGAGAGGAATTACTCCTTGAAGGTCATATAAGTACTAATGAACCCAACTGGGATTTGAACTTATGACCTCCAACTCAAGTGTCAGTGCTCTTTCCATTAAAACTCTCCCTGGAGTCCCTCCCCCCACAAAGACCAGAAATATCATGTCTTATTCCCAGCTATTTCTATTTTCTGTCACAATTTTATTTGAAAGTGATAGTAACCATACTCTACTGATGCCTGACATAGAGGAAAGGTTAAGTGGAAATGATCCTCTAAATCAAATATCCCTTTACCTCACTGGGATCTTCTAAAACTACACACTAATACATCCTGTAATTACAGAATAGTGACTTTCTGAAATGATTTCATTACTTAGATTTGGTGACAGTGTTAGAAACCTAAGGTTTAAATTGGCACAGTGTTCCAGTGGTTTAAAAAAAAAAAGCTAATAAATTGCGATTGAGTTTAATAAATTGTATTGTAGGGATAAAAAAAATTGAATGAACATATTCTTGTACAGGATTCCTTGAAAAGGTAAAAAAACAGAATTAAGCACATGGTAACAATGTGAGAAAATTACACTTACATTATTATTGTCAGGACTGGGAATCTGATATGCAAAATATTACTTTCAGAATGATATCTATCTGCCTGCTGGAGAGCACACATGGAGCTTATCTTATTCAAAGGTTGACTTGGATTAGATGTTTCTAAGTGCTTAATAAACTTCCAACAATGACAACTAATTTAAGTAAGACTAGCCATCCTGGAGTAATAAGGAAGTCGACATATCATTACAGAGAAACTAGAGCCCCTGAGAAATGGACCCTGTGGATTTTAGAAAGTTTAGAGAGACATTTTAAAGAGATACATTGGCCTTGGCCACACCATAGAAAGTGCCTGGGTTAGAGCAAGGCTGTCATCCTGTTATCCTCCCTGCTGAAAACCCTAGACAGGATTCCATTACCTACCAGATAAAATCTAAATTCCTTAGCTTGGCAGTGAAGCACCTCCACAGTCTAATCCAAACCTTTCCCATTCTGTTTCCTGATACTTCTACATACAGATCACATATTTCAAATGAAATTCTCCATGATCACTTGAACCTATTTGTAACTACCTCTCCCTCTTTGGTCACATCATTCCCTATGCCTAGAATGCCCTCTAAGGCTGGCTACAGGCAATAAATAAATTAATATGTGGGGCCTTTGAGGGGAGACACAAAAAATATTGATATAGATCAGCCTTCCCAGAAATTACCCTCTCACATCTATATCTATCTATATCTATCTATCGATCTATCTATCTATTTCTACATATACATATACATATACATACATATTTTCTAAGGCTGGCTACAGCAATAAATAAATTAATATGTGGGGCCTTTGAAGGGAGATACAAAAAAATATTGATATAGATCACCCTTCTCAGAAATTACCTTCAGTTCAATTTAATTTGACCAGGTATTAGAATTTCTACTTATGCCTGTGAATACTCAAAAACTAAATCTAGCTGAAGTGCTGGAAGCCTTACTTTCTCTTGACACTGAAAGTAGCAGAGCAACATTTTGGATGTCCCTGTGTCGTTACTCATTCTTGTCATGTGACCATATTATCTTATTTTCCAATCATACAATTCCTTGGTGATAGCTTTTACTGCTATTCTCTCTAGTTCTTCCTTGATTATATGCTACATCTAACTTACACCCATTATATATCTCCCCTTTCTTCTCTCTTTGATCTCAAGCTGCTTTCAATTAAATTAGATAAGGAATGAGTAAACATGGAAAGCTAGATAAACATACTGCAAAGATCTATGATTTCATCAGTGTGAATTGACACATTTTACAGTTACTTGAAACATTAGTAGATAACTTTTTCAACAGTGGTCAGTCAAAAATAGAGACCTAGTGGCCAGTCTCCATATGATGAGGTTCTTTGAGTTTAGGATTTTTCTACAACAGAAGTTAAATATAGCCCCATGCTCACAGCCTTTTTGCTTTGTAGGAGTTAGCAGGGCCTTTTTACACTTGCACAACTTTGAGTATCAAGGATTATCCACAAAGAATATCTGCAGTGGAGGAAATAGCCTAGTAGTAGCAGTTGTAGGAATGAAAGAATATGGCCAGGGTCATACATTTCCAATATGCATTAGTGAATCCACACACCTGGTTTTAGGAAGGAGAAAGCACTTCATTTAACTTTGCATTGCCTTCAGTGAGAATGGGCCTTGATTAGACTGGCCTATGTTTTGTGATATCCACAATGTGGGAAATGAGGAAGTGTTTTTGCTTGTAACCTGAATTCCTACATTTCCAAACAAAGAATTTAGTTAGAGGACAGAACCACAAAGTAAAAGAGAAAAGTATAGTAACAGAATCACTGTCATATTCACAAATGAATATAATCCTTCATAGACACATGCTTGTAAAGACAGGCTTAAGGCCTTTTCTGCTCCTCCCCTGCCACCCAGAAAAGCCATGCCAAAGGCAAAGAACGATTTAGGCTTTAGAAGTGTCAATAACTAGCAATTATGACACATGGGACAAATACCACATAGCATTCTCTAGAGTAATGAGCACAAGATACTTTCAAATAAAATTTTTAAAAGTAAATTCTGTTGGTATGCAAAAGGCAATAAGGTCCAAGGGGATGGACCTTGGACCTTAGGGTACAAAGTCCTATGGAGGAAGAAATGATACAACATAGACCATTGAGGTAGGGGTATAGATGAGATGCCATAAGGCTTCCAACATGAAAGCCAGGAGAAGAGGAGGGGCAGGAGCGGTTCACATAGGATAGGATTGATGGTGATAGAAGTATGCTGTCTGGTAGGTCCCTATTTTAACTAATTATTCTTTGTAACACTCCATCATTAGATCTGTACTTAAAGCCTTTCCATTTTGGTGAACATGTTAGAGCTCAGATTCTACTGCAATATTCTTTACACTGTAAGCTCCTTGAGAACTGGGATTTCTTTTACTTTTCTTTGTATATATTGTACTTAGCACAGTGTCTGACACATAGTAGAGACATAATAAATGTTTATTGACTGACTGACACAAACTTAAGGTCAACCCTACCTCAGGATGAGGTATTAAAGAAGGGATTTCATGGTGGGGATAATATTGAAAGCAGAGCAGAAACTAGTGTGACCTGACTTCCGAGGCTGACTTCTTGGTGGCTTTGATTCCTCTCTCCAGGGGAAAGTTTTCATTCATATCCCCCATCCCCTCCCAGGGTCATCTATTCAATCAGTCTACTCCTTTGCTGGCCCAGGCTGCCACCATTCATCCTTCAGGGACTCATAGTCATTATGCCCTTCTTTCAGAATGTCCTTCCACCATATCTTTCACTCAGGGTCAGGGTAAAAAATATAGAACTCCCATCAAGTCCTCTATAAAACTACCTGGCCTTGGGACTGAATAAGATGTGGCACCATGGATCATTACAGGATCACCTTGGGAAGCAGAATGCAAAATAGCCATGCCTCCACAGTAAACTGAGTACTTGCCCTCCCCAAGTCCCTTTCTATCCCCTTATCCATCCACTCTTTCTATTATGCCCTCTCATAACTTTCCTTTACTATGATGTATTGGAAAGAAGGAATGAAACAAGGAAACAAGCGTTTATTAAGCATCTAAGACATGTCAGGCACTATAATAAGTGCTGGACAAATAATACTGTATTCAACACTTACAACATTGAGAGGCAGGTATTACGATTATCCTCATTTTAGAGTTAGGAGAACTGAGACAGAGGTTAAGTGATTTGCATTGAGTGACACAGTTAGTAAGTGCCTGAGTCTGAATTTGAACTCAGTTTTTCCTGAATCCAGGCCCATTACTCTATCCACTGCACTGTCATCCACTCCTTTAAAAGAGAAGAGATGGTTTTTAATAACTTAGGTCACTCCTCATCCCTTAGCCCAACTGAATTTGCTCCAGGTGGTGGAATTACTAATTATAATTCTGACTACTCAAATACTCAAATGGCAAGAATTAAGGAATTTCCCCTAGCTATCCTTCTAGCTGCTGGATAGAGCAAATAGAGATAGATTGCTGGATTTAGAAATAGAGGATCTAAATTCAAATGTATCTTTGTTCTGACATTTACTACTTAGATTCCTCATGTAAGGCACTTCACCTTCTGCATCTCATCTGCCTCATCTATAAAATGAATGTGTTCAGCTAAATGACCTGCAAAACCTTCTTCAGATTTGAATCTATCTATACCTCTATCACATTTCTCCCATCTTCTGGTACTCACTGAAATCTAGCTTTGCTCTTGGCAACCTCTCAAAGGCTAGATGTTCTGTCTTTCATATCCCTGACATAGAGGGTGAGGAAGAGGAGTTGGCGTACTCCTTGTGCCCCCACTGCCACTCTGAAACCCTCCCTCTGCCGTCGTTATTCAGCAAGCACCTCTACTTTCTTTCTTTTTTCTTAAAATTCAATCTTGTTTTATTTTCAGGTTTGAATTCTCTCTCTCTCACCTCTCTCTACAACCACCCCCTGTGAGAAAAAAAAGAAAAAAAGAAAAAACATAAGATCAAGCAAAACAAATCCCTGCATTGGCCACGTCCAAAAAAAGAAAAGCAAACACATGTAAAAATCAAATTGTACTCTTGAGTCCATCCCTTTTCTATCTGGAGGTGGATAATATGTTTCATCATGAGTCTTCTGGAATCGTGGTTAGTTATTGTGTTGATCAGAGTTCCCAAGTCTGATTATGTTTACAATATTGTTATTGCATAAATTGTTCTCCTGGTTCCACTCCCTTCACTTCATCAGCTCGTATCAGTCTTCTCAGGTTTCTCTGACAACTCTTTCATCAATTATTATAGCACAACAGTATCCTATTACATTTATTGACTATAACTTGTTCAAACATTCCCTAATTGATTGGTTCCCCCTTTAGTTCTTAGCCACCACAAAAAAGAGCTACTATAAATGGGTCCTTTTCCTCTTTCTTTAATCTCTTTGGGTATATATCCACTGGGTCAAAGAGTATGCACAGTTTAAAAGGACTTTAGGCATAATTCCAAACTGTTTCCCAGAATGGTTGGACCAGTTCATAGTTCTATCTATTCATATCCTTGGAACATTTATCAATTGGGGAATGGTGCTTATTCTTAGATATTCAAGATCCGATTAATTTTACTCTTTATCTTAGAAATTAGATCCTTAATCAGAGAATTGCAGAGATTTACCTGCTCCATTCTCTGTTTCTCTAATTTTAGTTGAATTAATTTTACTTGTGGACAAACTTTAATTTTATGTAATCAAAATTGTCCATTTTCCTTCCCACAAACCTCTTTATCATTTGTTTGCTCAAGAACTCTACCCACTATCTACCAGAGCAGATTCAAGTTCTTTTAAGTGCTTCTGTACAAGCCACTTTTTTTCCTTCCAGATTCTCTCAAGATCCTTATTTTTCTCTTGAAATCACATTGGAACATCCCTCTGTATTTCCAAGTTCTCTTGGAAATACACAGGATCCTGAGTGAGCATTGGTTCAATTTCCTTTGTCTTCCAATTTAAGGTTGTTTGTACTTGTTTAGATATCACTGTGACCATCTTGCCTTCTATTTTAAATATCTTTCTTTTTAATTTCTTTGCTTGTGTTTTGAGTTCTTAGCTTAATTTTCTTCCCTTTAAGATTTTGGCAATTTTAGATTTTTCTTTTGTTTGTATTTGTTTATTGCTCATTTTCCAACTCCCATTTTATAGCAGATGCAATAGGGTTTAAACCTCAAAGGTGTTTTGTACCCCTCCTACATTGTGGAATTCACTTAACGGCAGCTTTAGTCCTTGCCCCAGGTAACTTTACAGGACTGTTCTAGCCTAGCTGGATGCCAATTCCTTTTAATTCTGGGTTGATGTAATCCCTTCCATATGCCATCACCCTATCCCTTTATTCTTTAGCTCTCTGGCTAAGTATTGCTACGTTGTAGTACTCTGCTTTGTTATACCTTTCCCCCCTCTGGAAATGGGCGGGCACAGTTGAGTTCTGCCCCTTGTTGCCACAGAATGCTGGGATGAGGATAGGGGAAGGATGCTGTGAAAGGGACAGTGGCAGGAACAAGGATATTGTTTGAGTAGATCTCAAAGCACAAACTAATATGATCAGGTTGTGTGCCATGCCATAATGTGGGAGCAAAGTGTGCCACTCGGACTCTTCTCTTCTCCCTGATGTTGTGGTGCAGGACCCACATTTAAGATAGACATTAGCACCAGCATTAGGAACATCTAGGCAGCCACTGTTCTGTGCTCAGCCACCATGAGGACAGCATTATACAGGCAGGATTCTACCTGTAAAATAGGCAGTGTAAGTAAACGAACTGGAATTTCCAGGTGCCCCGATGCAAGGCTGCGGCTATGGCTGCGTCTGCCTGGCAGCCTCTTGTCTGTTATTGCGCCACCTCTTCTTCTTAACGTTTACTCCATCCTACAGTTCCTTTGCCCCTTCTCCACCAATCTCAGTAAGAGGCTCATAGCCTTCTCTATGAAAACCTCTTCTCCCACCTATCCCCTGCTTTGAATACCCCAGCATCCCAGGTCCTCAATCCTTATGTTCAGTTTACCTCAACCACACACAGTCATGATCATAACTTAGATCACTCCCCTCACACACATCTCATCCCTTAGATTAGCAAATTTAGTTGAAATGACTCATTATACATCTGACTATTCAAATATTCAAATGGATTTATGGTGGCACTAATTCAGGAGCTCTGCAATAATACAAATGATAAGCCCTCCTTGCTTGACATTCCCATGCAACTCTTATGTATGATATACCAGCAGTTTGCCATAGGGAATCCACCTAATGTGCTACAATTCTCCCTCACTTTCTCCTGACGTGAGAATTTTGGTTAATCGTTCTAGTTGTTTATCTGTCAAGTGGCCAGTCCATCTTCTATTAGTATTATATTACTCCTGTTCTTACTCCTGTATTTCTTGCTCCTGTTCTTCAGAGTTTTTCTTTGATTGTATTTCACATCCTAGTCACACCAATCATGGTACTTCATTGCCTCCAGTAGTGTACTTCTTATTCTTCGTAAATAGCTATTTTCCATGTCTCTGAACCATATAACAACAACTGGTAGACTATTAACATTTTAAAAATGGGCCTTTGTTTTCTTGGAAATCTTAAAGTGAGTAAAGAAGCTCTGTAATTTCTCAAATCAATTCAACCCATTCTCCCTTCTCCTAAAAAAACTCTAGGCCTTAGCCATTATCCACTGCACTGTGTATCTCAGCTATACATACTGATGAACAAGCTCTTTAGGTATCCATCCAAATGTATGTTGAATTCTGGGCAATGGATATGCTTTGTCCACTTTGTCTTTTGTATATGGAAGACAGGCCAGACTCCTTTCGGCAATTCCAGTACTATGGGGCTTGAAGAAATCAACTAAATATTATCTACTAAGTAAAGCATCTATACGACCTTACTCATGGCTCTGAATGGAAAAATTAATGACAATAGTTCACAAGACAATTCAAGAAATCATAAATTTAGAGCAGGAGGGGATGGTAAAGGTCATCTAATTGAGGTCTTTTATTTTCCACATAAGGATACTTGGACCCAGGATGCTTAATTAAATTACCTGAGATTAACCAGGTATTAAGTAACAGGGAAATGATTTGAAACTATGACTTTTGACTCCAGACCCATTGATCTTTCTGTTGCACCACATCTGATATCCAAAAATAAAGATCATTTGAAGAATAAATGGTTTAGCTAGTAAGTACAATGTTTTTAAAGAAGGAAAACATCACGGTGGGCTGAAATTATCAGGTAAGGCTTCATAAAGTAGGAAGGACATTAGCTGAAGGTGGATCGAAGTAAAGAATCACAGGATTTGAGAGCTGGAAGGGACCGTGATGGCTATCTGGCCCAACCCATATCCCAAAAGAAGTCCTAATCCAACATTAATGGTTATCCAGTCTCTGCTGCAAAACTTCCAATTAGTGAAAGAAGGAGAATATTTTCTGTGCAAGAGACAAGTTTCCCAACTTACGTATCTCAGTCCTCTGAGTTACTGAGGACCTCTCTAATCACCAGTGATGTATAATGCCATGCCCCCTTCTAGATAATAATCTTTCTAAGACCCAAATATCTCTCTAATCTTTCTGCAGAATTCTAAGTTGAAGAAGGAAATTTGCCTCACAAAATGATACGAAACTTTCTTAGTGACAACATATTATTATAAGCTATCATGCTTTGTTACATTAGCCCAATAAACATTATTCTGATGCCTATTCTGTTCAGGATCCTTTTATTTGAGGCTGTCAGCGCATTTCATGCATATTAATTAAGCATCACAACAGTTCACATTGAATGTAGAATTAGCTTCATTTTTAAATGGATAAAATGAGCTCTGCAAAGGTTAATAACTGACTTTTCTAGTCATAGTGTGAATTGGTAATTTGACTAGAAATAGAGGAGTTGAACATTCTCTTGCCATTGCTCAAAGCCCTAAAATAGATACAACTGATGGTTAAGATTACTGTGCCTCCCTGAGCCACAAGCCCACATTTGTCAGAAAACAACATTTTAGCATTTCTCCACCTCTTCATGGATTTCTCAGACTTTCAACACATTAATAAGTATTAGCTAATGGTGGTCTCCATGAGCAGCAGTATCTGTGCTGTCTCAACCTAATGCTCCACTTTAAATATGATGAATATGTGAATTCTATTCTATATTTACCTCCCAAAACTCTCAGGGATATGGACAATGGACTCTTACATTTCCAAAATCTATTTTTTTTCTAGCTGAGAAGGTCAAAATCCTCTTTCCTTTTTCTCACATAGTTTTGTGCATTTCAGATAGAGGGATTATATTTATTTCTTCTCTACACACAATTCAAGGAACATTTCCACTGTTGCCAGGAGAAATAAATTACAATGTTAAGCTGTAAGTCTGTAAGTTTAAGGTTCACCTTCTTCAACATTATTTAAAAAGAAAAATATATGTATTCCAGCTAAGCAAAGATGCCAGGTCCTGGATCTGCTCCCTGCTATTAAATTCAGCAACCTGTTTGGGGAATGCATAGAGGAGAGTTGATGCTTTTCCTCAGGGAGAGAACAAGATTTTGAATCTGAGGGCATGCTAGTGAGTAGTCTGAAGCTAGGGATTTCCATTTTCTTTTCTCAAAAGTGTTTCTAATTATTTCATGAGATGACCATTTTATTTTGTGTGGGGGCAATTGGGGTACATAGAATTTGGTCTTAGAATTTTATTTGGAAGCTTAAGGTTTTAATTTTGTTCATTAAATTATAAAGTTCAGTTGCTTCTCAGGAATAAAGAGCAGTCTTTTTTTTTCTTCACCAAATTATAAAGAAATGACTTACTAATATGTATTGTTCACAATGTGTACAAATTGTAGGTCAAATAACCTTTATTTGACACATTTGATTTTAAAAATGCTATTTGGCATATAAGAAATTAAACAGATTTGGAAACTATTTTTCCATAGTTATGACCCAAGGTTTACAACAGGATTCAAAATGTAAAAGAGATAAAGAGATAGAGAATACACAAGTGTTGAGAGAGAGAGAGAGAGAGAGAGAGAGAGAGAGAGAGAGGGAGGGAGGGAGGGAGGGAGAGAGAGCCCTCCCATCAGTGAATCAAGCCATCAGCTTGAGAATAAATCAGAGTTAAGTCAAGGATGTAACTATAAATAGTCAATTAACCTGTCAACAAGCATTAATTAAGCACCATACTCCATCAAAGAGAATGTGCTGAATTGTAAGGAAACAAAATCAAGCATAATACATATGCCCTCAAGGAGCTTATGTTCTCTCAAGGAAGATAACAAAGGTAACAGCCCTTGTAAAGACCATGGAAGTTCTACTTCTTCCCAACTTGAGAAGATAGGAAGCTAATAAAAGAACAAAATTGGAGGATGAGATTTCTTCTAGAACAGAGGGAGTTTTGAGGATCTCTTGAAAGAAAGAGGAGGGAAAGAGCAAAAAGTAGAGAAGAGAGAGGTGGTAGCCCAAAACGTGGGGCAGTTGTTCCTACAGAGATGAGTGGTAGCATTATCTGTGGTTTAATTTTTCAAACTCTAAGCATCTACCAGAGACCATGAGAGGTGATTTCTAAACAGACATGTGAAATGCAAAGGAACATGAAAGATTTCTTTTTTTTTTTTAATTGTGGGCACATGCTTTAGTACCTAGAGCCTTGAGGGAAAAAAATTAAATATGATGAACTGGCAGTCCTTATCCCCTCCCCTTGCAACTGGTAACTGCTTCTAATTGGGTCCTTTTTAAAATAAATTCTGTTAAAAGACTGAATTTGATGGATCTAATCATAATTCTCATAAACACCTGTGGTTGACCCTGTCTCTTCATTCCCATTATGAGTATATGGGAAAGCTCTGGGAGTCACATAGGAGAGAGTGTTTCTAGTATAGGATTGGGGTCTCAACATTCTCCTTCACTCACACACACACACACACACACACACCAATTTATTATTAGAAAGTTTTTGCTCTCTTACAGGGGAATAATAGCAAAACTTTTCATACTTGCACTACGAAGGACAAAACTCAGAATTACTATGAACTTGCACTGTTTCTTTTTTAAAAATCTGCCTCATTGTATATGAACCTAATGGTGACTTAGGCTTATATAAATACATAAAATATAAACAAAAGAAATACAAGGTAAATTGAGGAAGAGTGTCTATGGGGGCAAATCAGAAAAGGCTTCA
Organism: Phascolarctos cinereus; assembly: GCF_003287225.1. Lineage (NCBI taxonomy): Eukaryota > Metazoa > Chordata > Mammalia > Diprotodontia > Phascolarctidae > Phascolarctos > Phascolarctos cinereus. The sequence goes on from NW_027555625.1 coordinate 378,857,288, forward strand.
TTTGAAGGTGTCACTGGAGTTAACATAGAAAGAAACGGTTACTTCATAGATGTAAAAGTGAGGTTGAAACACTTTCTAGGCACGAGGGATAATCAGTGAAGGCAAAGGCACAGGGGGACAGAAAATGGTCTTTAAGGATCAGTGAGAAAGTCATTTTTTACAGAAAGGAAGGAAGGAAATAAGCATTTATTAAGCCCTGCTATGTGCCAGGCATTGTGTCAAATACTTCAGAAATGTTATCTCATAAATCCATTTTCCATCAGCAGCTCTGCTTGCCCTGGACTCCATGGAACATCATACCACATAGTGGCCCAAACTCCTCCCTTTGTCAGTTTCCTAAGGTGTGTTGCCTTCCCCCATTCAATTAGAAGCTCCTTTGTCTCTCTTCTTCATATTTGTATCTCTAGAGCTTGGTACAGTACCTGGCACATAACAGATATTTAATAAAGTTTATGGAATTGAATTGATTTTCACAGCAAATCTAGGAAGTAGGTGATATTATTTCCTTCATTTGACAGTTGAGGAAAATGAGGCAAAGAAAAGTTAAATGACTTGCTACACAGCTCATAAGTATCTGAGGCCAGATTTGAACTCAGGTCTTCCTGATTCCTTGACAAACACTTTATCCCCCTTACCAAAGGTGTCATTCACTCCCCAGGTTGCACACATTCCTGAGTACAACCAAATAAGATTAAATTGTGATTGGGAAATATTTCACAAAATAAATGCAAATGAAATATAAATAACATTACTCAGTCAATATGTAGCCTGTGGGGATTCTAATGTATGGATTAATGGTTCCCAATTCTATCTGAGTTTTAAATCACTGCACTATAACAACCACCTGCCTCCCTTAGACATAGACTTGTAGCAGGGAAACTTATTAGGAAGTGCTTGTAAGAGTCCATATTAGAGGAAAGGGCCTGAACCATAGAACTATTAAAATCTATTTCATGGTAGATAGGCCTACCCTTCTCCTTTTCTTGGAGATTCAATGTCCTTGGTTTCCATGGCACTTCTTACTCCTCATTCTCCTATTTGCCTGCTTCTTTTCAGGATCTTCTTCTATGTTATCAGTCCTTTTTTTTTTCAGTCATCTCCATCTCTTCATAAGCCCATTTGAGGTTTTCATGGCAAAGATACTGAAGTGATTTGCCATTTCCTTCTCTCATCAGTCTATTAACTATTCTCTAGAGATAGGTGCTACCCAATAGTGAGCTCTAGACCTTCTTCTTTATATACTCCATTAATAATTTCATCTGGTTCAATGAGTTTCACTATCATCTCTAAATGGATGGTTCCAAAATTCTGCCTTTCCATGAACTTTTAATATCTCCTCCACCTGCAGGTCCCTTAGGGAATCTCAAATTCAGCATGTGTGAAACAGAATTGAGAAATTTCCTCCTAAATCCCATTCTACTGATAAACTCCCCTATTTCTGTTGGGAGTCAAAATCCTCCAAGTCACCCATGTTCTCCTCTGAGTTATCTTTGATTCTTCCTCGTCCTTCACACCACCTAGTTATTTATCAAATACGGTAAATTCTAGCTAACCAACATCATTCACTTCTATCCCCTTCTCATTTAGGAACATCACTACAACTTATCCCAAAGCCTCAATACATCTGAATAATATAATTCAAGCTTCTCAGTCCAGTATAGTTTCTTAATAATCTATTTTCCAAATTTAATTTAATTCCCTTCCAGGCAAACTTGGCTACTAGCTACTCCCAGAACAATATGCTCTCCTGTGTTGCCATTTGTTTTCATAGAACAAACAACACACCTGGAATTCACTAGCTCTTAATTTTTGCTTTTTAGCATACTTAACTTCAATCATCTATTAAGGCTTAGGTCAAAGGTTCTGCCTTTGGCCTGACTTTCCATACACCCCCTGTGGTTTTTGTCTCTTTAAATATCACTTGTACCTTGTTTATCTCTCTCTTTTGCCCCTATACCCTCTAACTCATACTTATCACTGTAGTCCTCCAGTCATTCAACAAGAATTCATTAAGTACTAACTCGGAGTTTACCTTTGTGCCAAGCGCTAGGGATAGAAACAAAAAGGCAAAAAACAGTCTCTGCCCTCAAAGAGTTTACATTCTAATCGATGTATAACATATAAATAACAAGGTACATGCAAGATATATACATAGTAAATGGGAGGTATTCTGAAGTGGAAAGATATTAGTATCTGGGAGGGGGGTAGGAAAACCATCTTGAAGAAGGTAAGATTTGACATGAGTTTTGAAGGAGGTCAGAAGAAATGGAGGTAAGGTGGCAAGGCTTTCAAGGCCTGAAGGGCAACCAATGCAAAGGCATGGAGATGGGAAATGGGGTGTTGGTTTTTAGAGGAACTACAAGTAGATCAGCATTGTTGAATTGCAGAAGACATGAAAGGTAGTAAAAGTGTAAGATTCATGATCAGAAAGGTATGCAGGGGGCAGAGTATACAGAGCTGTAAAGGCTAAACAGAGGAACTTATATTTGATATTGGAGATAGGAGCACATTAAGCAGTGGAGTGACACAGCTCGACCTACACTTTAGAAAAATCACCTTGGTAGCTGATTGAAGAAAGGAGAAACTTGAATCAGGGAATCCAAGTAAAAGGGTATTGCAGAGTCCAGGTAAGACCGTGATATAAACTCTTTTTAGTCAAAGCAGGCAGGATAAAGAGCAAGTGGATGGCAACAATTGACAGGCATATTTGAGCTTTAACAGGTATAGCCATTCAAAAGTGGACGCTAAACATTTGCTGTGTACAAAGCACTGGGGATGCAAAGATAAAGACAGAGACATCAAGTCAACTTGACAATGTAGAACTGAGCTCACAACAGTGGTTGGCTCACAGTCTATCACTCCTATCCAGTTTTTGCCCCCCCTGGGGTTCTAGGTTCCCCACACACACCTTAGAGTTCTTCAGGAAAAGCCTGTATGCCCACTTGTCAGATAACATGGTAGGGAAGTGACATATTGTTACTTGTTGGAAAGTACCATGCCACCATCATTAGTACATATACTGTCACCATGACAAATCCTGATGAGGTCAAAGAAAAATTTTATGAAGACCTGGAGATCCTTATCATCAATGTGCCAAAAGAGAACAAGTCTGTAATTCTGGATGTCTTTAACACCAGAGTAGGCACAAACTATCAGACATGACAGAGTCTTTGGGAGGAATGGAGGGGGAAACAGCAATAGCAAAGCTCACTCACTGTTGAAGACTTCTAGGTCTTATCACCTTCTATTCACCAACACTGCCTTCCATTTACCTAAAAAGCAACAAAACTTCATACATGTACCTTCACAGCAAACTTTGGCATTTAATAGACTATGTCATTGTAAGGAGAAGAAACAGACAGGGATGTGAGAATGACTAAGGCAGTATATAGTGCAGAGTGCCAGAGAAAAGCCAGGAGCAGAACGGAGGTCTGTATTCAACATTTGTCAATCTAGCCAAGGCCTTTATTACTATCAGTTGTAAGGTCCTGTGGAAGATCATGATAAAATTAGGTTACCCAGAGAAGTTCATCAGTAGTTTATACCAGTTTTATGATGGCATGTTTGCATGGGTTCTGGAAAATGAATAATGCTCTCATGCTTTCCCAAGTCACCAATGAAGTGGAGCAGGAATGTGTGCTTGCTCCTATGTTTTTTAGCATGGTGCTTTCAGTGATATTTTTGAATGCCTTCAATCAGGATAAATATGTCTTCAAGATGAACTACAGCACTGACAATAAATTATGTAACTTGAAAAGGCTAAAAGCCAGATTAAAGTGGAGGGAGAGTTGATGTGCAGCTTTTTGTTCTCAGATCACGTAGCTTAGATGCAACAAAATATGGATCAATTCTCTGCCACTTGTGTTAATTTTGGCCCAACAACACCACCAAAACAGAGGTTCTCTGCCAGCCAGCATGGCACCATCCATATGTGGAGCCATTGCTACAGAAAATGGAGGAATTTTGAAGGCTGTGGATAACTTCGCTTACTTTGGCACCATACTTTCCAGGGATGTACACAGAGATGGTGAGGTTTATGCACATATCGTCGGAACAATCTCAGCATAAAGGAGGCTCCAAAACAACATGTGGGAGAGAAGAGGTATCAGGCTGCCTGCCAAACTGAAGGTCAGCTGCTGTGCTGACCTCATTGCTGTATGCCTGTGAAACCTGGACAGTCTATCAGAGTCACGCCAGGAAACTGAACTGCTTCCATTTGAATTGTCTTAGGAAGATTCTGAAGATCACCTGGCAAGATAAGGTACCAGACACTGAGGTCCTTTCTCAAGCTGAATTGCCAAGCATTCAAACTCTCTATTGCAGAGTGTAACTCTGAGGGGCTGGCCACGTTGTTTAAATACTAAACATACATTTGCCTAAAAGACTATTTGATGGAGAACTTACACAAGGCAGGCACTCACATGGAGATCAGAAGAAGCCACACAATGAAACTCTCAAGGTCTCTCTGAAGACCTTTGGTATGGATTGTGAGACATGGTAGACACCAGTACATAAAGGTTCTGTGCTCTTTGAGCAAAGCAGAACTGTGGTAGCTCAAAGGAAATATGACACATGTAAATTTAGAGACATCTCCCTTCCAAATGGTCATGTGGACTATTTGTACCTAACCTGTGTAGAGCCTTCCCAGCTTGTATTGGTATGATCAGCCACAGCCAGACATTGTACATTGACCTTGATGTCATGATGTCATTTTGGTCCTCTTCAAGCACAAAAGACAAACAACAGTGTAATAGCCTGCTCATGGGTCTACCTTCCTCAACTCTCTCCCCTCTCCAATTCATTCTCCATTCAGCCACTAAAATGATTTTACCAAAGCACAAGTCTGAATGCATCATCCTTCCTCCTCCCCACCCTCTGACTCCACAAACTCCATTGGCTTCCTCTTGCCTCCAGGAACAAATACAAAATGCTGTTTGACATTCAAAGCCCTTCATAACCTAGATTCTTCCTACCTTTTCTATTTTCTTAACCTTCCATGCACTTTTTGATCCAGTAACACTTGCCTCTGACTGTTCTTCCAAAATATATTCCATCTCTCAATTCCAGGCATTTTTTTTTCTGATTGTCTCCTATGCCTAGAATGTTCTCCCTCCTCCATTCTGCCTAATTACTTCCCTGGCTTACATTAAATCCCAATTAAATACTCATCTTGTACAAGAAGACTTCCCTGATGCTTTTTTATCCTAGTATCTTCCTTCTGATAGTTATTTCCTATTTATCCTGTATATAGCTTGCTGTGCGTGTGTGCGTGTGTGTGTGTATTAATTCTTTCCCATATTAGACTGTAAGATCCTTGAGGGCAAGGATCATCCTTTGGCTCTTTTTGTATCCCCAGAGCTTAGCACAGTGCCTGGCACCTAGCATGCACCTAGTAAATGTTTATTGCTTTGGTTGATTTGAAAGATTATTATTAGGAAGAATAAGTAGACTTGTTCTGCTTGGCTCTATCAGCTACTAGAACTAGAAGTAGCAGATGGAAATTGCAACAAGACAGACTTTGGTTTTATGTAAGAAAAAAAATGGTTGCTAAGAATTAAACTGTCTGAAGAGGAATGTCTCTCTTGAGAAATAATGTATTCCTCCTCATGAGAGGTCTTCAGGTAGAGCCTTGGATGACCACTTGTCAAGGTTATTGTAATAAGGATTCCTATTCAGGTGTGGGATGAACTATATATATAGCCTCTGATGTCCCTTCCAGCTTTGGAATTCTGTTATTTTGTGATCCTCTTCCAGTGGCAAAAATCTATCAAATTATCCATGGAGCCAACGTTATTCGGCCATCATGATACCCTCAAAACTATAGAACATTAGCGCTAGAAGGAACCTCAGAGACCAATGAATTCAGCACTTTCATCTTATAGAGTGTCTTATAAAATAAGAAAGTGGAGACCCAAAGAAATGACTTACCCAAAGTCACAGAGGTGGAAGAGGTTGGATTAAAACATAGGATTCCAGTCTCCCAGGCTACATCACTTTCCACTATGAAACCACTGTGGAAAATTACATAATTTTTTGTGCCTCTTAGGCAATTAATTTATTTGGCTAATTTTTTTTTGCTTTGTTTTGGGTTTCCTTTTTGTGCCCAGGCTAGAGGTGTAGTGGACACTCACAAGGTCAAATCTCACAGCCGATTAGTGCACAAGTTTTGACCCGCTCTTCTTCCTACCTGGGCTGGTTTATTCACTGCCTAGTCCTTCTAGGGCACCTAGCTCTCAATGGCTTACCATATAGGAGCAAGACTTAGTGCAGACACCCATTCAGTTTTAGCCCTACTGTACTTCAGAATTTCTAAACACATGTGATTCACCTGTCTCAACTTCATCCACTGCAAAGATTACAGGTGTGGACCACTAGCCTGAAGTATTTTTTTTAGGCAGGTTTAAAATTGATTGTATATTTCTAGAGTACACATTTCCATTGTAACTAGCCTTAGATATTTTTTCAAACATGTTCTTTTTGTCCCCCTCACCAGCCTCTCTTCCACCTTACCAATATCCTCCTACACCATTATTTTTTTTTCTGCTTTTATCCACTCACTTAAAGAGGGATATAGTAGGGCTAGGCAGCAAAAGTCCACATTTTCATTTTTTTTTGATGAATCTAATTATTTCAATCTGATAAAACTGATTCAAATTAACACCAAGACCCAGGCAGCCTTTCTGCCCAGCAGCAGATATTTCTGAAGAGCTATGTCTCTAGTCCACATCGATTTGTGTGCAAAGAATATATGCAAGAATAACTCAGCGTACAGACAAAAAAAAAAACAAACTTTTTTTTGTATTCCACTCTCTCCATTCCCCCTTTCTTACCCACTCCCCCAAGCTGCTTTTTGTCTAGGAGTTCTCTGTTTCTTTGTCTACATTGACCTGTGCTCCTATCAAACTCTTACTGCCACTCTGTGCAATGCAGAATGACAGAATGATTGTCACTCTGACCCCAGTACTCCCCTGCTGCCTCTCACAGTGTGTTCTCTCTGACCTCCCTAGGGTGGCACTGTATGATGTTTTGAGCTCTCACCTCTGGCTCCTTAGGTCAGGGTCTCCCATCTCTCTGGTCTGGTGGTTCAGAGAAGTTGCTTCTCAGAATTCTGACCCTGGCATCTTGTCCCATCAGTGTGCCTGAATCTGCCAGTATATTAGCTATCCAGGAAAAAAGACACATGTGTAACTGTCAGATGTCAGGCACTACTGGATAGCATCATCTAGGAATAACCTATAGGCTCTTTATAAACAAGGCTTTTCCCCTCCATAAGGAAATCATACATAGTTTACTGTTATTTCCTAGACTCTCTATTAACCTCCCTTCTGAATACGTAATTGCTTATGATCTTCTATATTGCTTTGGAAATACAGTCAACTCTCAATTTTCTGTGACTGCATCATCTATCATAACTTAAGACTGTTGCTTCTTTTTTGTGCAGTAAGCTCCCAAATCTCCCAAAATATAACTATTCTGGGAAAAGACTAAAGTAGAGTGTAGGGGTCACTCTTTATATGTATGCATGAGATGAAATATTCCACAGTATCTCTGCCTGTGAAGGAGAAGCAGAAACTTCATGGAGTTTTCTGTACTTACCCACTGCCTAGAAGAAACAGCATGGCATCGTAGATAAAGCACTGGACTTGGCGTTTGGAACACCTGGATTTGAATGCCGCTTTGGACATTTACTAGCTGTCTGACTCTGGACAATTCTTTTAAACTCATCAACTTCTGGTTACTCATCCGCAAAATGTGACTAATAAAAGCACCTACCCTCACAAGGTTGTTATGAGGATCAAATGAGAAAATGTAAGTAAAGCATTTTGCAAAATATTGAAGCACTTTATAAATATCAGCTATGATTCATTCACACTCTTAACTATGTCTAGTATGGTTTCCCACTCACTCATGGTTTTCCACTGTGTCCCTTACCTATCCTTTAAAACTAATTCAAATGCTCTCTCCTCCATGAAGTCCTCCTTAGTCCCTATCCCACCAAACCCAAACAGTAGTGAGCTTGATGGATAATGAACTGGTCCCAGATTTTAGTAGAACAGACTTAATCCTATTTGGGAAATGAAGTAGCAAAACAATGTCAAATACAGAGCCTTTGGGTCCACAGTGTGACCCACTATGTTCACAAATCAGACTAAAATGTGATTGGGAAATATTTACCAAAATTAATACAAATACAATAAAACATAGATAATATATTTTAAAACTAAATCAATACACAGCCTGCAAGGATCTTGTGTTAAATTAGTGGCCCTCATTTATACATGGGTCTGACATCATTGGTGTAGTACTAGCAATGACTGTAAGGTATTTCCTGCTACAGGCCCATTTTTTTTCCCACAGTATTAGCTCATCCTAGAGACACTTAAAGTAAGTATGCCACTTACAGGCTTCAGAAGAAGATCAATTTGCAGCATGCCCTTTCTGTGATTTCCTTGCCTGACAGCAATAAGCTCCATTTTAAACTATTTCTTGAATTTGAAGCATGAGTTTTGGAATTACTCCCAAGTCCCCCATTCAAACTGGAAGATTCAGTTACCAGAGAGTGACTGACTACTCTTTCTCTTTAGGTTCTGGAGACACCACCTAAAGATTCAGTGTGTCATTCTAATTCTGTATCTCATACATCCCAATTGGGAAGAGGATCCCAGTGATTGTCAATACACACACACACACACACACACACACACACACACACATGTATACATGTATATATATGTATGTATGTATATGTGTGTGTGTATAAATTAATCTGCTACTGCTAATTAGCTTTTACAAAAGGATATTTCCTAAAGGGCTAAAATAACTGTTGGTAGAAATAGTCCTCACCCACCAAAGAGTCTGGGATATGCTTTACCACAGACACATATAGAGTACGAGGGGAAGCGAGCTCAGGTTTAGAATGTGTATATGTGGTAAAAGTGTAACTTACAGATCATAATTGCTAGAAGTACTGTTCTCTATTTCTGGAATCCCTTGAAGCATGGAGTAGATTTCTGTTCTGTGTCTTAAAGAGGTTAGAAGCTGCCTGTCCTGTGTCTAGTTTATGTTTTCACATTGATACAGGTATAACTGCTAGCCATTGTTATTCCAGGGATACTATAAAAGTCTAAAATTTCCAGAACTTTTCAAAGTTTGCAGAGTCTTCTGCTGATTAAGGGTTGGAAAGGAGATAGGACCTTTTCTCCTTTCCTGCAACCCTCAACCAATAGGTTTGGTTGCACCTGCTCCCTCTTCTATGCTGCCCAGACACCATAATGCTCAGGTTCCAAACTGGCTTACTACTTTATATAAGACCCACACGTTGTGGCCAAGTCTTTTAAGCCAATCCCGATACACTTCCTGTGTTGCATCACACCATTTCATCTAATGGCTTCACTCCTTCCAAACTGATCAAAGACTTCTAGCACCACTGATTAATTGACTCACTAAATAGAGGTGTTCTAACTTGATTAAGATAGTTGCTTGAAGTGGAGTGGGATAATTGAATGATTGACACAAATGACTTCTCCTACTTTTGCATATATCTTCTCTTTCCTGTTTATTATATACATCCCAGAGTTCTTCAGAGGGGTGAGGGCTAGAGCTCATGTTTTCTGGCTTCTAATTCCAATCTTTTCACGATACTACAACTACTACGTTTAAAATAATGAAGTGATATATGCCCAGATCTCAATTGTCTGCCTCGTTCCAAATCTACTGATGGTAGACCAGGGAGCATTTTCCAATGTAAAGGGGCCTGGGTGATTATAGGAATGGAAAAGGAAGACTAGTTACAACCTCAACTCTGACTTTCTCTGCCATCTTTCTTATCTCTGTTCTCAATGCTATAAAAGGAGGAATCCAGATATTGTGAGAAGAGATCTTTTCCCCTGAGTTATAACTGATATGATTGACTTCCATTTCCCCATTCCCTTGAGGTATGTTCCCATAGATACTGGCAACTAGGTGGCACAGTGAATGGAGAGCTGGGCCTGGAGTCAGGAAGACTTGAGTTCAAATTTGGCCTCAGATGCTTACTAGCTATGTGACCCTGGACAAGTCACTTAACCCTGTTTGCCTTGGTTTCCTCATCTGTCAACTGAGCTACAGAAGGAAATGGCAAACCACTCTAGTATCTTTGCCAAGAAAACCCCAAATGGGATCACAAAGAATTAAACACAACTGAACAATAACTGAACAACAACAAAAAACATAATAAAACCTAGGTTCAGATCCTACTTCAAAAACTTACCAGCTGTACAATCCTTTGCAAGTCACTTCTGTCAGGGCCTCAGTATCTCATCTGTAAAATAAAGGGGTTAGCCTCAATGTCCCCTTCAGCTCCACATATATGTGATTTAATGGCTTCAGGACTTCTGGAGTCCCTTCCAATTACAAATCTAGGCTCTAGATGATTCATGTTGCCCTTTTTATTGATTGTAGGGTTATTTCCCAAACCACATGCTTGAGTTTCCTGGCATTCATAAAATTACTTAGTCTACTCAGTTTAAGCATAGCTTGTGTTTTGTTTGCACAAATAGAAAAGACTATACATTGCTAAGTAGATGAATGGGGGTAAAATCTCATTTTGTGCTCGATTTAGAAATTGAGATTTTTTTATCTGCATTGCTAAAGACTTGTTCTTTTTACTTGGAGAGTACAGGCAGCACAGCAGAAATACAAGAGTCATTGCTACTGATTAAATGATAATTTTCTGGAGGGATATTTTGCATCAGAAAAGAAAATAATGAGTTCACTTGAATTTGTGGACCCAGCAGCATCCGGGAAAAGTTCTCTCATGCTCTTTAACAGCTCCTATGCTGGGCACATCTTATACAACACTCAATGATCCTCACAACAGGCGCCGAAAAAGAGGTTAAAAAGTGGGCAACCTTAGATTGCAAGCAAACACAGTTTGTAACAAGACTACTGGAAATGATAAATATGGCAGTTCATGCCAGTAAAAACTAATTTGCATATGCTACCTATATCATCAGTTTCTTTGGCAAATAGTGAATGAAGATATACAACAATGGAGAGTATACAGTATTTATTAGTAAAGAAAAATGTCAGTATTTAATACAAAGGGTCTCAAATAATAAGCCCTTACTCAGGGCTAAGATAATACCAAGTTTCTAGGGATAGCTACCATTGGTTTCATGCACAATTATATTTTTTTCTATTCTACCATGTTATGAAAATACTCATTTTACTTAAGTTCAGAATAAAATAAATAAATAAATAAGATAATTCCAGGTGTCTAAACAAGTAACACAGGCATCATAAATGGCAAAACAAATATTTTCTTTCATATAAGATGAAAACACTTTTCAGCAAACAAAAGCATTGCGATTAAGAATAAAAAGAGAAACTTCTGAGTTGGAAAAATAGTTTAGTATCATAAATCACTAAAATAAAAGGTACGATGTTCAAGGTATTTATGGAGTGGGCACAAAAATATAAGACCGTTGTGGGCCATAAGAACCATCTCCTAATAGATAAATGATCAATGAATATGAAAAAAAACTTTCATAGAGAACTACAAATTATAAATGACCAAAGGAAAACATGCTCCCAAATGCTCTATAATACTTGTATAATAATAGGAAAAATAGAAATTACCAAACTCTGGAGTTCACCTCATACTCTGAAAATTAGCAAATAGAGAAAAATATAGAAATAAATAACAGAGTATGAACAGAGTTATAGGAAGACAAGCACACTGATCCATTGTTAGTAGATTTGTATACTTGCCCAACACATCCAGATTTCAGTATAATAGAATTATGTGAGAAAAAAATGACTACTTTATACATGTCCTTTTCCCAAGCAATACCACTGTTGGATATATACCCCAAAGTAGTTTAAAAAATTAAACTAGAAAGAAAGGTCCAATATATACCAAAATATTTCTAGAAGCATTTTTTTTATACTAGGAAAAAAATGGAAACACAGTGGCTGCCCATAAAGGAATAACTCAACAACAGTGATGACAATAGGGGCAGGTAGGTGGTGCAGTGGACAGAGCACTGGTGCTGAAGTCAGGAAGACCTGAGTTCAAATCTGGCCTCAGACCAAACACTTGACACTTACTAACTGTGTGACCCTGGGCAAGTCACTAAAACCCAATTGCCTTTAAAACAAAAAATGATGACAATGACAACAACAGAAATGGCATCCAAATGTAATAGAATATCATTGTTATACAACAATGACAAATATGAGGAATTGAGGAAAAAACATAGAATGATTTTCATTAACTGACGTATAGTGAAATTAACAGAACTAGGACAAATATGAAGACAATTACTCCAGCAAAATATCAATGAAAACATCACTAAAAGGAAGCCAAGAAAGCCTAGAAAGATGCATGCCACCCAGCTCCCATACACCTAATTCAGCAAAACTCAGGATCTTCTCCAGTTTCTTGCCATTTCTATTATCCCCAATATTGCACTAATCTTGAATGCCTCCTTATTGATTGGTTACTTCCCTGCTGCCTTCACTCCTTCCTACATCCCCCCATCCTTAAAAAATCCATTCCTACTAGGTCCCATCCTATATCTCCACTTCCCTCATGCCTAAAGTCCTTGAAAACAATCTCCCTAAATTGATGCCTCTACTACCTCTTTTCTTGTTCTTCTAAACCTTTTACCTTCTGACTTCAAATTTTATCAATTAACTAAAACTATTCTCTCCAAAATTATCAATGATCCCTTAATTACTTATTATATAACTGCCACTTTAGTAGAATCTATAAGAACTGGTCAAAAGTAGAACACATATTTTAATTCCCTGCCTTTGAGGAACCTGCAATGTAGTTGGCAATATGAAATGTGAATTGTTAATTAATTTATGGAATCACAAAATGGGGCAGGCAGTCCCAATTCCTTGGATATTTGCTGGGAAAGACCATAATGGCAGCAGAGAGTAAGGTTTCAATCACACTTTAATAAGGCACAGAGGGAGTAGGGGCAAACAGCAAAGAAAATATAGAGACAAGCAGTGAAAGAAGGAGTATAGAGGCAAATGGCTTGAGGTGAGGGATGAAGAAGACAGGCACTGGGGGGGAAGAGAATGAAGAGGGGAAAGTCACAGAGTCACTCACATAACAATGGATCAACTGGTAACATGGATGCAGAAGGAGATTTATCCTTATTTTAATGCATTTTGTGGTCCACTAGTATCTCATTTCATTTTACCCCTAAGCCTGAATCTCTAATCTGATCTGAGTTAAGCCTTGCCCAGAAAATAAGGACAGAGGGTGAGGAAGTAAAATTAACATAATGTATGAATGCGTCTTTATTATTTCTCACTATGGCAACTGAAGTCAGTTCAAGCTTTGAACAGTTTGATGAGAGGAGGGTTTCAACTGGTATCTACTGTTTAAGTCAGAAAGTAAGTATCCCATCACTACATTATAAGATTATATGAGCCTCTGACTATATCACTGAGGTATATAAAAAAAAATTGGAGAAAGAAAAACAAATGGCGGTTTACCATAATGATAAGTATTGCTGGGTCCTTGATAAATATCTCCTCCTTTCCATCCCTGCCTGTGGATATGGTCCAATGAGTTCCATCTATTTTCAGCTGTTTGAAAAATCTCCTTTCTCTTTAGTCTCTTTTGTGCATGTCCCACATTTCCAAAGAGACTATATTTAATGTAAGAAACCTTTAAAATGGAAAATGTAAAACTTACTGAAGGGAAGGATGAAGCTCAGAGGAGAATCATTTACATTTCTGTCACTTATTTAAAGATATCAAGATCTACAAAATGGCATATGTAAGATTCTGCTTACCAAAGATAAGCATGTATTTCTACCACTGCTTCTGTCTTAGGTAATTAGAAAGAAGTCTTAAAAATCATATCTTTCAAATAAAAATAGCTTGACTCTTCATTCTCACTCATTTCCAAAGGATTATTTACCTCCTGCCCTTCCACCACTGCCTTCCTCCCCAATCCCCTTCTGGGTTAGTCAACCAGACCAGTTCCATCTTGCCAGCTTGACAAGAAATAAGAATTGTAGTTCTACCATGAAATTAGACCTTTTGAAATAGTGGATTTAATGTACCTGACAGGTGCCACTGTGATAGCAGTGAATATATCTACAGAACTGCTGATGTCAGTGACTCTTTCGAGGATTCCGACGTTTGGGAATGTGACATTCTGGGCCTGGAAAGACTCGATGTAATACTGGGTAAACTAGGGCTTTTCAATACTTAATGTTTAAAATTGTGCTCATAGAAGGGATTTTGTTGCTAAAGGAGACTTCTGGAAATGAAAATCCATCTATCAATGTAGATCAACAGCTCTGCTGCAATTGATATCCTTAGAAAGTTTCCTTGAGCACTGAAGGGCTAAGTGACTTGTCCAGAGTCCCATAGCAAATCTATATGCAAAGAGATAATACTTGAACTCAGGTCTTACTAAGTCTAAGAGCAACTTGCTTTGCACTATCCCACTGTCTATATTCTCAATATGAGTGTGTGTGTGTGTGTGTGCGTGTGTGTACGTTGGTCCACCTGAATATAGGGAGGAAAGGGCTGTTGTTTGGTCATTTCAGTTACATCTGACTCTTTGTCACCCAGTTGGGGTTTTCTTGGCAAAGATATGGAGTGGTTTGCTATTTCCTTCCTTTGGACAGTAAAAATGACTTTCGACTGATTTTTTCAATGTTTAACTGTTCCTTTGGGTATTCTTCACATTTTGAATGCCTTCTTCCACCTCCACATGTTAAATTACCACAGACTATCAATTCTTGTTTTGGAAAATGCACTCCCTTCTTATTTTTCATCTTCAGAATCCTGCTCTTCCTTCAAGGATCAAGTTGGCTGTCACCACTTCATTGAATCCTTTCCTAAACCCCACCATTTACTTGCAATTGTCCTCTCCTAAATTTTTCCTAAAACATTTTTTCCGAATCTCTCTTTTAAGTTTTGTCATACTCTACCTTGTACTATCTGTATATACTGTGTACTGCCCTTCTCAGCAGCATACAAGCTTCTTGAGGACAAAAACTGTTACTTTTATTTTTGCATCTCCAGTGCCATTCACAATGTAGGTGCCATACACATAGTAGCTGCCTCTTGCACATAGTGGGTGCTAAATATGTTTGTTGGATTGAATTCAATTGAATCATTAAATAAAATTATAGCTTCCAAGCACTAGCTCAACATGATCAGGACAAGTGGAAATGCATTTTCTACCTCAAAAATAAATGCTGTTCATATGCCAGAGGCCCTCTAAACATTACCCACAAAGTTATTTCATGTTTCCCACCATCTACGAAACTTTCCACTCTCTGATTAGATGAGTGTGTCTATCCTGATCTCAGACCTCAACCAAGCCAAACCTAAAACTCCAGACAATGCTTCATCCCAGACAGCCACCCATCAGGACAATATAGTTTTAATAACACAGACATATAAGTGTACTTACTCCTCTTCCTCATTACTTTTCACCTCTTGCTTATAAGCCCTTTAACTACTAGTTCAGTTCATAGGCCTCATCCTTGCACATATACTAATAAATAGATTTCAGGGGAAAAATACATCTTTATTTTCACCAACCTGTCACCAAAATTTAGCATTTCTTTCAATTATTTAAAAATGTTATTTTGTTAAGGGGCCCATAGGTTTGATCAGACTGTCAAAGTTTAAATATAAAAGTTAATCCCCAGCTTAGAACAAATCCCCCCTTGCTAGTCACCAGCCTCTTATATGCATTGCATCTCCCTACAACAAGGATTCTTAGCTGGAATCTGCGAAGTTATTTTTTCAATGTATTTTGGTAAGTGAATTTCAATATAATTGGTTCTCTTTGTAATCCCATTCATTTTATTATACACATCTAAAAACATTATTCAGAGAAGGGTTCCATAGGCTTCATCAAATTACCAAAGGGGTCCATGACACAAAACAAAAAAAGGTGCTAGAAAAATGTTTCTCAACTGACTGAATTAATTATTTAAAAAGCATTTATTAAGTGCTTACAATGTGTCACATACCATGCTAGGTGCTAGGGAAACATTTAAAAGTAAGACCATCCCTGCCTTTAAGGAGTTTACATTCATTCTAAAATATCTATTGACATTGCTTATTTTCATATCTCCTACATTTTCCCCTGTATCTTCAGATGACCATTATAAGGAAGAATTATCCCTTATAACAAAGATTCCTTTTAAAACAGGAAGAAAACAAACAGTTACATTGATTAATATATCAAACACATTTGACATGATATGCAATGTTCCATAACAGTGCAGCTCAACTTCTGCAAAAGAGCATAGGGAGTTGTGCTCTCATACTTTCTTTAGAGACACATTTGTTATTTATAATTTTGCAACATTCACCTTTGATTTTTTTTGTGGATTTTGTATATTCCATTTACATTGTAATAATTGTGCCTATTTCCTGGCTCTGCTTCACTGATACTGGTTCATGTCTTTCTATGTTTCTCTGTATTCAACATGCTCATCTTTAATTACAGCACAATGATATTCCACTACATTCATGTGCCAAAATAACCATTTCTCAACTGATGGGCATCTACTTTATTTCCAGGTCTTTACTACCCCAATCTGGGCAGCTGTAAATATTTTAATGTATATGGAACTTTTCTTATTATCAATTACCTATGTCTAGTAATGAAATCTCTGAGTCAAAGGATATAGACATTTTTTACTCACTTTATGTGCATAATCTGAAATTGCTTTCCAGAATTGTTGGACCAACTCACAGCTCTAACAAAAAATACATTATTAGAGTGCCTAACTCTCAAAAACCCCTCCGATGTTAAATATTTCTGCCTTTTCTCATCTCTACCAATTTGTTGAGTGTGAGGTAAAAACTAGGTTCTATTTGAGTTCTAACTTTATTATTAATAAATTTGAGCTTCTTTTCATATGGTTTTTAATCATTTCCAATTCTTTGATGAACTGTTTATGCATATCCTTTTACCACTTTTCTATTGGGGAATGGCTTTTATTCTTAAATATTTGTTAGTTGTCTATATATCTTAACTATCAAACCCATGTCAAAGATATTTGATACAAAATTTCTTGAGTTGACTTTCTTATTCTAGATATGTTAATTTTGTTTATGCAAAATCCTTTCAATTTTATCCAATCAAAAATATTTATTTAATTTTTTTGTAATTTTGTCTGTCCTTGATTTGGTTAGGAATGTATCCATTACTGTTATAAGACTGGGCCTGGTCATATTGAAACCAATATGACAATTACCTTAATGGAGGTTGTAGCTTATGGAAACTATGCATGGAAATTGTGTAATAAGATTAGGCCTGATGATTTTGAGAACATAATGACAGTCTCTATTTAAGGGAGACTATAAGATTACAGAATACACTCAGAGAAAAATATTGACAATAGCTTTCAAAGGTGATATATCTGAGTCCCCCAAATAATATTTTGTACACCACCAAACTTGTGATTCTCCCTGACATGCAACTCCCCCCAAAAATAATATTTTGTCTACCAGCAGGTTTTTTTTCCTCTCCCTGATAACAAACCCAAAACTAACATGTTTGCTCTTTCCCCTGATATGCAATTTGGCTAGCTGCAGGAAGGCCATCCAAAACCATAGTATATGAACACCACTCTCAGAAGAATATTTTGGAGCATGTTCTCCCCTCCAGCAGGAAAACCTTTTCCTGCTGGAGAATACCCTCACCTGCAACAGAAACATGCTTTCCTGCTGAAACACCTCCTTCCTGATGAGTAGACTTATTTCTCTGTGCTCCCCAATGCATTGCTACCCCTACATAAGTTGCCTAAGTTGTATGTGAGGTCCCTTTTTCCTCACTTTTCTTCCCTTTTTCCCCCATTGCTTGATATAAAGCTTTGCAGTGAGCTAACTTCCGTTGTTTTACATGTTACTCTCAGCACTTAAATTCGTTAAGAAGTTTTTTTTCCCTGACATTTCTGGCTGATCCTAGAACCTTTCCTTAGACACAAACTGGGTACCTAGAGAAGGATTTAATCTATTGACAGCCACATCTACCCTAGAGGAGTAGGGTATTGTGAGCCTGGTTTTAGAAAATAAGGATAAATAGGGGGACCCTACCTCCTCCCAGGAGGGATTCCTGAAGAATCCAACAAAACACCCATAACTGTGAAAAGTATATGACTAACTTTTACTTATTTTATGACACGATATTTAAAAAATAGATCACAATTCCGTATTGAATTTATGTTGCAATATGGTGTAAGATGTTGCTCTGAATGTAACTTCTGCAGACTGCTTTCCAGTCTTCCAGAAGTTCTTATCAAATAAGAAATTCTTCACTAAATTATGTTTTCATGTTTATTCAACACTGGGTTATTGAGTTCAATTTATTTGATTCTCCCATGTATAGTTGGTTCCATTGATTTTTTTCCTATTTTTTAACCAATACTGAATGATTTTGTTGATTGCCGCCTCATAACATAATGTCTGAAGTGCCATCTGCCCCCTTTTTCCTCCTTTTTTTCATTCCATTATTTCTCTTATTTTAACCCTTTTTTAAGGAGCCCAAATTTGAATGGAGGAGTTGGAGCAAACACATTTGGGACAGAAGAGGAAGAAATTTTGGGGGGTTTTAGAGGGTGTTTTTGGTTAGGCAATGGGGTTAAGTGACTTGCCCAGGGTCTCACAGTTAGTAAGTGTTATGTGTCTGAGGCTGGATTTGAACTCAGGTCCTCCTGAATCCAGGGCCAGTGCTCTATCCACTGCCCCACCTCGCTGCCCCCAGGAAGAAATTTTTTGTTTAAGGAATCACCAAT
This sequence comes from Phascolarctos cinereus, assembly GCF_003287225.1. NCBI lineage: Eukaryota > Metazoa > Chordata > Mammalia > Diprotodontia > Phascolarctidae > Phascolarctos > Phascolarctos cinereus. Next base: position 378,876,070 of record NW_027555625.1, read on the forward strand.
ATGATGAGTGATACCATATAGCAGTCTACTGTAATGTTTTGATTTGATTGCTTTGCAAGGAATGGATGAAATACGCATCATTAGGCAGGCAAATGGCATGTTGCAAAAAGTAGGTGAGCTGTATAATTTGTTTCAATTCCATGCCTTTCCTTTACACTTTCACTGTCCCTTAAAAGTGGCACTCTAGGTAAATACCTGGACTACCTTACAGATGCTATTGATCCCCAGTCTATTAATGTTTCTCAGCAATGTGTTGATATTACATTCCACTGCATTTTGAACAGAGTACTTAGGTTGATAAGCAGCTCTTTCTCCATGGAATTCAATCTGGTTTCTTTTCCTAATTCTCTAAACATAATTTTTAATATTGCCAAGAAATATATTCAGAGAATCTTGTATTTCCCTGGGCATCCCCAGCATTATCTCCCTCACATAGGGCTTCAGGTAGATTAAATAAACCTAGTTAAGGCCCAAGGAGTTTATGAAAGCAAAGAGCCTATAATCTGCCTCTTCCCTTTCAGTTCCTTACTAAAATCATAAGCAAATTAGAGATCTGGGTGTCTGTAAGTAATAATGGGTTTACATACTCAAGGAAAAATATTGCCAATAACGTTTTTTGAATGTTGGTATGGCTAAGGGTATTTTGGAGCACACCCTTCCTCCAAGAGGAGTACCCCATCCTGCCGGAGCATAACCTCACCTCTAGCAGGTTCACACCTTCTTATAAAGGAGATTGTTTGGGTTTCAGAAAGGTACTTTTGCTACACACCTGAAATTTGGGTTTTTAAACCTGGAAATTGCTGGGTATAAATTAAGGAAATAAAATTTCTTTACTAGCTTCTCCCCTGCAGTTTCTTCCATAGCTCCCTTGTTTCTATTTCCCTTAAATCATGCTTCTCCTGCTAAGTTCTCATCCTTACGTTTACCCCTCAGTATTATTTAGTTTCATGCCCTAGGGACATCCTTTAACTTATACTCACATGTTGGGTCCCTATGTTCAAGGTACTCTGTGGTTTCACAGCCATAAAGCAACAGCTTATGTGTTCCCACAAATTTGTTTACCTTTACTAGTCAGTCAGGAGACACAATAAGCTCAAAACAAAGACATTTATTGAAACGGCATTGCTAGAAAACAAAACATGAGCCATACTCTTCTATAAATACATTCAGCATCAATAAGAAGAGTGTATCCACATAGAGTTCACACACAGAGAGTCACATGTGGACAACATACATACCTATGAGGATGGACAATTTACACTTATGATGTTGTAAAGCCTCTCAATTCCTACTGTAATGTCCTAAATTCTCCTCACTGGGCACTGCTGGGTTCACTGGGTCTGCTTTCTGCTGAAAGAATTTCTCCACTAGATTAACAGGCCTTGCTCTCTGCAAGACACACTCAAATAGTTGATTATAGTCTTCTCTACCTCCAGCTTTTGGCTCAGCTGAAATCATTGATGAGATCACTGCTAGGGTCTTTCAAGAAGAATGATAAGCACTACTCCTTGCCTGTAGGAAGCCTCAATAGTTCTTTTCCCTCAAACTTCAGGTGCTAAGGTTTACCATTTCCTGAACAATAGGATCCTGACCCTAGGCATCAAGCTCTTTTTCCTTTCACTGACTTCCATCAATCAAGAAGGTGGGAGATCTGGAGGCAATGTCATTAAAATCTCCTTTCAAGTTATGTGCAAGGACGTGTTTCCCATGGAGCCATATCCTTTTACTGAAAGATACCTTTGCTGATGAGGGGAAGGAAGAGATTGAAGTGTTCTCCCCACACCTTGCTGCTCTGTAAATGGTGGAAGTCTTCAAGAGCTAAGAGTGTACACAGTAGCTGAGTTTTGCCTGTCTAGTTAAATCACAACTCGAAACTTATTTTCTTCTCAACCAGTTCTCCAATCAGTTTTCTCATTTTAAAAGTCTTAACCTCTCTCATTGGGTCATTTGCCGGAATGGGCAGAAAGGAACCAAAATAAGCCATGCCCTATGCCAAATCCATTGTTTCTGTCAATTCTTAACAGAATTTCTTTACTCTTTCCATTGAAAATTGCCCTCTCTAAAGCTAATACTCTTACAAATTGTGAATAGAATACTCAAAATCAGGTATAATTAATGTTATCAAGTCAATTGGGGGAATTCATTTGATCAGGGGTCCTCTGATAAATTCTCTTCCCTACCACATTAATATTCCCAGATATGCTGTTCCTGTGGTGACATGTGTCCTTACCTGCCTGGGACAGTCAAAGTGAAGTAGAAGATATTGGATGGGAAAATAGAGAAAAACCAGTTCAGTAACTTCTGAGATTGATTAGTCCAAGATTTCCTCTAGAGCAGCAGAATCACAGAATATTAGGACTAGAGAGGATCTTGGTAGTGATCTCTAGGGAATTACTTCTTTTCTGGTTTCCTTCATGGGAGGTACTACAAGATTAGATGTTATTTCTGACCCATGCAAAGAGCCTGGGCTAGAGGGTCAGTCATTGGAAACACTGAACAAGAAATCCCTCTATGATATACCTCACACATTATCTTTCAGTGTTTACCTAAAGATCTTTAGCAAGGAGATCCCTTCTCTATTCTTTTATTTGAAAAGTTAATCATGTCAGGAAATTAAAAAGAAAAAAATACTAGGGCTTAAGATACCTAGGTCCTAGTTCCAGTTCTGCTACTAATTGTGTGACTATGATCTGATTAAAGAACTTGTCTAGACCTCAGTTTCCTCTCGTACAGTGAAGGTAGGTGGTGAATGAGCTAGCACCTAATGTCCCATTCATATTTAAAATTTTGATAACTTTTCCTATTTTTAAAAGTCTCCAAAAAAGAGGAAATATTATATGTTCCCTTGGTATTACCTGCCAATTGACTAACAACATTCATGACAAAGCCTGTCTTTCATCCATTTGACACAAATAGGTACCAAGAACACAGACTCCAATGTATTATATACTGGTGACCCAAAAGGTCAGAGCCACCACATCCCATTAGGCAAAGGACAGGGTATTACAGCGAGCCTAATTAACCTCTTACAGTTCAGTCACTGAGAAACTGATTGCCTCACCCCACAGACAATACGATTTGTTCATTAAGACACCTAAAAGTAAGACTGTTGTCTGGCAGGTTATTTTGGCTGACTTAGTAACAACCAAGTCCAATCGAAACAGGGTGTCAAACTGATTGATGTTCAATAATTGACTGTTGTAAATAGTGTGGGATGGAGGTGGGGAGCAGGAAACATATCTGGAAGGTTCATAAAACTGATGCTCTACGAAAATCCAAAGTAGGATCTGTGATGAGTGAATCAATGGATGCCACCTTCTGTTGAGGAAGGGTCATGAATGAGGTTACCATGTGAAGATCCTTTCGTCACTATTTTGTGAATGTCCTGGAAATCGGTAACTACCACACTGGCCCTGAAATAAGCCTGCAGTGTTTTTGAAAGAGCAAGACAAGAAACTTAATGAATATTAATGATTTGGGTGACTAGTATTAACTCATGGTCAATGCTATAGGGTGATTTAGGTATTCATGCCATTCTGAGAGATGCTTTCAGGAGTCACTGTTTCTTTGATAGTGTGTATTACTCTCTCCCTTGATTTAGGAGTATAGTACAATGGGAAAAGATACCGGATATGGAGTTTGGAGGATCAGGATTCAAATTCTGGCTTTGTATTACCCATGTTAAGAAAACTCAGCGTGAAGAGGACTCATTTTACGTATGAATATTCAAAACAAAGTCTCCCCAGCTTTCAGTTCAGATGATGATTACAATAACTGAATAATAATCAGAAAATGATTTTTGAAGGACCACTTCTATCCCTAACCTCATTTAAAAAGATGAGAACAAGATTGATGAATATTTGGAGGAAAAGGAAGAAGACAACCCTAAGGAGAAGGAGGGGGAAGAAGAGGAGAACAGTTCAATAGCCCTTCACTGAGATCAGCACTTCCTCCACCCCTTCGCATATTGACCAAATTGTGTCTATCCCTTTCTACAAATCCTTTATAGATGACCTACCCAACACTCTGGAAAATAAGTACATGCTTTAAATACAGGAATACTTTTCCAGTCTTTCTGGTAAATTACACTTGATTGGGACAGAAGATAAGTATCACAATTGAGAATTTTTTTTTTTTTACAAAAGCAGCTGGAGATAATTCCTTTGCACACAGTTGTTAGAAAGAAATGCACTCCCACACTGTAAACTTAAACGTTAGGATAACAGAGGGCACATATGAATTGAGCTGTCTCCTAGGTATATGTGCTAGTTTATTTACCACTTCCACCAGGAGTATCCTCAGTAATAATAAAAAAAAAAATCCAAATGATTTTTAAATCCAAGAAATAATGCTTTTTTTCATCGACAATCAGCATTCAGGAAATTTATTGAAGAAGATACTCAGGTGCTCCTGCTTTAAGGACTATGCCCCCCATCCATCCAATTACCAATAGCAAGATAATTTTTGAATAGAGAGACATAGATACATTTAAGCCCACATTTCTGCTAATATTATTCAATTTCTGTCTGTGTTAAAAGTCCTTTTGTACTCTATTCACCTAAAACACATGCTCAAAAGCAGTATTTAGTCAATTAGTGCATCTTAATGATTTTGGTGATTAGTATTAACTCATGATCAGTACTATAGGATGACTTAGGTATGTATGCCTTTTTGGAAGTCCAATAATTTTCCAGTAACTAACCTTCAAATCCATAAACAAGAGAGGCTCTCTGCATGTGTCAGAACTGGCAGCTTATCTTGTAGTAACTCCTTTGAAGGAAAAGACAAAAGAAGCCATTCTCCAGGTGCACTTTGTTGGGTAGTGTCTGTACTGTTATTGGATAATTCCCAAACACTCTGAAAAAAAATCTGTTTAGAGATGCCCTGGGCCTGCCTTTTTCCACTTTCCATTATTAGGAACCTCCTCTTGGTGTCCTCTTCCTGGACCAAACTGGTATGTCATAGCCACTACTTGGTCATCTAGAACAGATCAGAAAACAAAGCAACCTTACAATCTGGAAATCAAAAGTAACCAGTGAAGGTAGTCTCACTCTAAGAAAGCCTGCTCTCAGTATCATTTCCTTTTTTAATACCATACATGACAAAATATGTTTTAGATAACTTTTTAAGATAGAAAAAAAATTATGATTATATTAAAAAGTCTTCTACTGCCATGTCCACAGGTTGAGTATGCCATATGATACAATAGAAAGGGTGCTAGATTTTCGAGTCAGAGGACAAGTGTTCAAATCCTTGTTCTACCATATATTACCCATATGACCATAGTCAAATCACTTAACATTCTTAGAACTTAGTTTCCTCTTCTATAAATGAAGGGGTTGGATTAAATGATGTCTTAGATTCTTTTCAGATTTAATCCACAATTCTGTTTGGGAAGATTTAGATATGTTTTCTTAATAACATACTCATTATCCTCTCCTCCAAAATATCTCCTCCTCCTGATTTCTTTTTTCTGTTAACAATATCACCATTCTCCTAGCCTTCTATCCTTCAAACCTGGGTTCGATTATAACCTCAATTGAGTTAACTCCTAAATATACACAGTCAATCCTTGTATCCAATCGCAAACTGCCTACTACTTGTTTAATTCATTTTACCTGGATGCCTCATCAGCATCGTAAACTCAACATGTCATAAATGAAACTCATCTTTTTCTTTAAAACTGTACCTTCTAGGAGCAGCTACCTGGTGCAGCGGATAGAGCTCTGGCTTTGGAGTCATGAGGACCTGAGTTCAAATGTAGACTCAGATATTGACACTGTGTGACCCTGGGCAAGTCATTTAACCCCAATTGCCTCACCAAAAAGCAAAAACACATAAAAAAAAAGCCTGTGCCTTCTCCTAATTTGATTATTAAAGCACTACCATGTTTCCAGTCACTCAGTTTCATAACTACAAAATTTCCAAACTGCACATATTCAATTAATTGCCAATTCTATTTTCATAACATTATTTATATGAATCGTTTTCTCTTTACTTATACCATACTGTAGCCTACCTGTCTCCTTAAATGGTCTCCCGTATTCCATTCTTTCTCCTCTCCAATTTATTCTCCACAATCTGCCTAAATAATCATTGTAAAATATAGCTCTGACCTGCTGAAAACCCGTGGTAGCTATCTATTACTTCTAGAATATGGCACAAACTCTCCTATTTGATACTTAAAACTTTCATACACTACCTCTGCTGTACTTTCTAAAACTGATGGTACATGACTCTTATTCTACTTTCCAGTTCAGTTAGTCTACTCATTGTCATCTGAACTCAACAATCCTTCTTCCATCTCCAGGCCTTTCACCAAAGTTGTCACCCTTCTTCCCACACTTAAGAGTTTCCCTCCTCACATCTACATCTTGAAATCTCTAGTTTTGTTTTATTTTCAAGGCTCAGTGCTGGTACTACATGAGAACTATTGTGATCTCTCCAGTTGTTAATACTCTCCCCATCCTGAAAATTGTTAATTAACAATCATTCATTAATTATTCCCTATATGGCAGGTACTGTGCTAGACACTGGAGAAACAAAGACAAAAGTGAAACACAACCTCTGAGATCTCAAATTTACATGCTATATAAAAAGAAAAAAGTTGAATGGTGGTATCCTAATAAGGAAATTAGAAGCTATGGGTTTATGGGAAAAGATAATGAGTTCCAGTTGGGAGATGTTGCATTGAAGATGCTAATGGGGCCATGCGGGTAAAACTGTTCTTATTACTTTGTATATACTTCATGTTTGCTTATTGTGTTTGTGTTTTATCCCTCAGTTGAAGAGATGAACAATTTTCTTTTATTCCTTCTAGCCCTAGAAATTATCATTATGACTTGCATATAAATGTTCACTGAATTTATATGAAATGAAATTATCCTTGATTTAGATTCAACTCTGCATGTCTCTGTCTCCATCTCTCTGTCTTTGTCTCTTTGTCCCTGTCTGTCCCTATCTGTCTCTGTCTGTCTCTGTCTTTCTACATCTCTGTTTCTGTGTGTGTGTGTGTCTCTCTTTCTCTCTCTCTGTCTCTCTCTCTCTCTCTTCCTTGGTGTTGTCACATAGAATGGGTTTACCCTTCAATGGAAACAAATGCTATATGAAAATTTGCTGAGAATGTTGAAGAGATTCCTGGTTAGGCATATTTTGGACAGGATGTTCTCTGAGGTCCTTTCTATTTCTGATATTCTCTGTGTGTACAAGAGAAAACTATTCATGTAAACCTGTGCATCATGAGGAAGTGCCCATCTTTGTATAGTTGTAATTTTTGGCAAAGTTCTTTTATCAAGCTGAAATCTGTTTCTCTACTTATACTCATTGATCTCTTTGCCCTCTGAGGTCAAGGACAACAAACTGAATCCCCCTTCTATGTGACAACAGCAAAGAAACTAAGCTCAAAGATATCTCTTCATCTAAATTTTGCCTTTTCCAAGCCATGAAACTTATGCTTCTTAATTAGATCCTTATATAATGTGTTCTATAGTCTTATCATCCTTTTCACTCTCCTATGGATATGCGCCAGCTTGCCAATGTTATTACTAAAATGCGATGTCTAGAGCTCGATACATCACCCTAGATATAATCTGACCAAAGCAGAATGTAGCAGAAATCTCTCCCTTGTTCTAGACGCTATGTTTCTTTGAATGCTACCTAGGATTACATCAATTTTTATGATTACCATGTTAACTCATTTATGATTACCATGTTAACTCATGTTGACTTATTTTTAACTTGTTGACTACTAATCCTTTAGATTTTTCACAAGAACCATTGGCTCCCCAAACTGCCCCCATCCTTTGATTATTTTTTTTGTCTCAAGTGTAAAACTCTATATTTATGAAGCTTTATCATAAATAATTAATTCATTTCATTCTTCTGACTTTAAAAATATTTTGGGTCTCTGTCACCCACTGTATTAATTATTTTCTCCAGCCTATATCCACATAATTTATTTTAAAAACTATGAATGGCATAAGAACAAGAAGAAATGCCTGGAGATTCTATGTCTATCACATGTCTTAAATCGGTCTCCTTGTTTACATTCCCACTGCCATCCCCTAACTCAGGACCTTATTATTTCAATCATTATTGTTGTGGTGGTTACCATCATTTTACTTGATTCATGGTTAATATTTTAAATGTTGGAAATAAAAACACATGTGGGGGTGGGGAAGTAGGTGCTATAAGTAAATAAAGACGCGATCAAGGACATGTATTAAAAGAAAAGGATTGGCCATTCAATAGAATTAGGAACAACAAATGACCATGTTGCACTGGAACCCAGAGAATATAAAAAAAAAATAGAATGACGGCCTCTAGTCAGTCAATAAGCGTTTATTAAGTTCCTACTATGAGCCAGGCACTGTTCTAAGCATTAGGGATATAAAAAGAGGCAAAAGACAGTCTTTGCCCTCAAGGAAGTAACAAACTAATGGGACGAGATAACAAACAAAATGTGCAATTTATATAAATAGGAAAGAATTAACAGGGAGTAGGCACTAAAATTAAGAGGTGTTGAGAAAGACTTCCTATAGAATATCCAATTTTAGTTGGCACTCAAAGGAAACCAGGGAAAACAGTCAGTAAAGATAAGGAAAGAGGACATTAAAGGCATGGGTATCAGCCAGAGAAAATACTCAGAATGGAGAGGTGGAGAGTTTTGTTTGTGTAACAGCAAGAGGCTACGTTTTCTGGATCAAAATTACATCACAGGGGCAGCTAGGTGGCACAGTGAATAGAGCTCTGGCCTTGGAGTCAGGAGGACCTGAGTTCAAATTCAGCCTCAGACAATTAACACTTACTAGCTGTGTGACCCTGAGCAAGTCACTTAACCTTGATTGCATCACCAAAAAAAGAAAAAGTATATCACAGGCCATAAGGGATAAGACTGGAAAGGTAGGAAGGGGAATAGGTTTTATGAAGGACTTTGAATGTCAAAAAGAGCATTTTGTAGTTGATCCTAAAGACAATAAGGGGTTACTGGAGTTTATTGAATAGGGAAGTGGGGGCTGACATGATGGAACCTGAGCTTTAGAAAAATCACTTTGGTGGTTGAATTGAGGATGGATTGGAATAAGAAGAGACTTAAGGCAGGCAGATCCACCAGCAAGCTATTTCAATAGTCCAAGAATGACATGAGAGAAGAGAGTATATTTGAGAGATGTTGCAAGGGTAAAAGCTACAAGCATTGCAAAAGATTGAATGGGGCAGGGGAGGAGTGAGAGATAATGACAAGTTGAGGATGCCACCTAGATTGTAAGCCTGAGGGACAGAAAAGATGGTTTTGTCCTTTACAGTATAGTTCCTTTTTTTCTTTTTTTTTTTTAGGCAATTGGGGTTAAGTGACTTGCCCAGGGTCACACAGCTAGTAAGTGTCAAGTGTTTGATCTGAGGCTGGATTTGAACTCTGCTCCTCCTGACTTCAGGGCTGGTACTCTATCCACTGCGCCACCTAGCTGCCCCATTGCCCTTGACAGTATAACAACAGCATATTGGGTAGATATCTTCTGAGGAATTTATGGAAAGATAGAAAAAAATTACACAAGAAGAGAAGCCACGAATAAGATAGAATCTGAATAAGTAGTAGAGTCATTGAAGTGCATGATATTATTCTTTTATTACTTTTGTTGTTATCTCAACGGAAAGTTGATTGATTTTGAGGGGGGTTCTTATTATGACAAATTAGCCCTCTTCATCATTTTCACCAACCCATTTACCATGGAGAAGGGAACAAGTATTTATTAAGCACCTAATACGTGTGCTAAGTCATCTATATATATTATCTCATTAGATTATCACAACAACCCTGGAAGGGAGATGCTATTATGATCCAAATTTTATAACTGAGGAAACTGAGACAGACAGAGGTTAACTGACTTGCCCAGGATCACATGGCTAGTAAGTTTCTGAAGGTCATGTTTGAACTCAGGTCTTCCTGACTCCAGGCCCAGTGTTCTACCCACTCTTCCACCTAGCTGCCACTATTACCGTAAGTGTAATAGTATCTACTGGAAGCATCTCTGCAAATGTAATGAATGCCTAAATCATCCATGTCATTAACAAATTTAACTGCATTTTTCTGCCTTTTAAACACTGTTGTTTTACTTCTTTTTCTTTTTATTTATTTAGTTATTTTTAGTTTTCAACATTCACTTTTACAAGATTTTGAGTTCCAAATTTTCTCCCCATCTCGTTGCTCCCGCACCCCAAGACAGCATGCATTCTGAATACCCCTTACCCTAATCTGCCCTCCATTCTATATCCCCTCCCCACATCTCATCCCCTTCACCTTCTACTTTCCTGTAGGGCAGGATAGATTTCTATACCCCATCTTATTTCCCAGTTGCCTGTGAAAACAATTAACATTTGTTTTTAAAATTGTGGGTTCCAAATTTTCTCCCTTCCTCCCTCCCCACCCACCCTTATTGAGAAGGCAAGCAACTTGATACAAGTTATACCTGTGTAGTCACGCAAAACACTTCCCTAGTTGTCATGTTGTGGAAAACTAACTATATGTCCCTTTATCCTACCCCACCCCTATTAATTCTATTCTCTCTTTTGACTCTGTCCCTGTCCCTCCTTAGAAGTGTTTGCTTCTGATTACCCCCTCTCCCAATCTGTCCTCCCCTTTATAATCCCCTCATTTTCTTGTCCACTCCCCCCCATTTTCCTGTATAGTAAGATAGATTTCCATACTCACTTGAGTGTGTATGGCATTCCCTCCTTAAGCCAAATCCAATAAGAATAAGATTCACTCATTCCCTCTTACCTTCCCCCACTTCCTCTCCACTGTAAAAGCCTTTTCTTATCTGTTTTATGGGAGATACTTTACTAGATTCTACCTCTCCCTTTCTCTTTCTCCCAATATAATCCTCTCTCATACCTTAATTTTATTTTCCAGGTATCACCCCCTTCATCTTCAACTCACCCTGTGTCATCTATCTATCTATCTATCTATCTATCTATCTATCTATCTATCTATCAATATGCACATTTTTTTCCTTCCAACTACCCTAATACTGACAAAGGTCTCATGAGTCACTAAAATCATTTTTCCATGTAAGAATGTAAACAGTTCAACCTTAATAAATCCTTTATGATTTCTCTTTCCTGTTTACCTCTTCATGCTTCTCTTGAGTCTTATATTTGAAAGTCAAATTTTCTATTCACTTCTGGTCTTTTCATCAAGAATGCTTGAAAGTCCTCTATTTCACTGAATGTCCATTTTTTACCCTGAAGGATTATACTCAGTTTTGCAGGGTAGGTGATTCTTGGCTATAATACTGTCTCCTTTGACCTCCAGAATACTATATTCCAAGCCCTCTGGTCCCTTAATGTAGAAGCTGCTAAATCTTGTGTTATCATGACTTTGTTTCCACAATACTTGAATTGTTTTTTTTTTTTCTGGCTGCTTGCAATATTTTCTCCTTGATCTGGGAACTCTGGAATTTGGCTACAATATTCCTATGAGTTTTCCATTGGGGATCTCTTTCAGGAGGTGATTGGTGGATTCTTTCCATTTCTATTTTACCCTCTGGTTCTAGAATATCAGGGCAGTTTTCCTTGATAATTTCTTGAAATATGATGTCTAGGCTCTTTTTTTGAAGAGCTTTCAGATAGTCCAATAATTTTTAATTTCTCTCTCCTGGATGTATTTTCCAGGTCAATTGTTTTTCCAATGAGATATTTCACATTGTCTTCTATTTTTTCATTCTTTTGGTTTTGTTTTGCAATGTCTTGATTTCTCATAAAGTCACTAGCTTTCATTTGCTCCATTCTAATTTTTAAGAAAGTATTATCTTCAGTGAGCTTTTGGACTTCCTTTTCCATTTGCTAATTCTGCTTTTTAAGGCATTCTTCTCCTCATTGGCTTTTTGGGCCTCTTTTGCCATTTGGCTTAGGTTATTTTTTAAGGTGTTATTTTCTTCAGCATTTTGTTGGATCTCCTTTATCAAGCTGTTGACTTGTTTTTCATGATTTTATTGCATAACTCTCATTTCTCTTCCCAATTTTTCCTCTACTTCTCTTACTTCCTTCTCAAAATCCTTTTTAAGCTCTTCCATGACCTGGGACCAATTTATATCTTTCTTGGAGGTTTTGGATGTAAGTTTGACTTTATTATCTTTCTCTGGTTGTATGCTTTGATCTTCTTTGTCCCCAAAGAAAGATTCTGTGGTCTGACTTTTTTTTTGTGCAGTTTGCTCATGTTCCCAGCCAATCTCTTGAGTTTTAAACTATTTGTTAAGGTAGGGGTCTGCTTCCAGTGTGGAGAATGTACTTTCTCAGGGGCAGCTAGGTGGCACAGCGGATAGAGTACCAGCCCTGGATTCAGGAGAACCTGAGTTCAAATATGGCCTGAGACACATAGCACTTACTAGCTGTGTGAGCCTGGGAAAGTCACTTAACCTCATTGCCTAACCAAAAAAAAAAAAATTACTGTCCCAAGCTTTGGGGATTTTGTGCAGCTGTTTTCAGAGAAACTTCTAGGGACCCGTAAATTTTCAGTTCTCCCAAGGTGGTATGATCAAGGGTGAGGTGTTTACTCTTTTCCTGGCCTGTACTCTGGTCTGTCAGTTACCACAAGCACTCTTTTCTGCCTTGGAAATGTGAGGAGGATTCCATCTTCACTACCACTACAAGCTCAACCATGCCAGCACTCCTCTTCTCCCCAGGGCCACCACCCAGTACTGTGGCCCAGATCCAAGCATGTTCAAAGCAAAAGAATACTGCTTCAGCACCAGCAAGGAAATTCCTGCAATCCCCCTCTGATCAGCCACTTGGTTCCCCCTCAGTCTGTGGACCAAGGGGTTCGGAATCAGCCACTGTCCCAGGGCTGCACTGGGATTGGGGCTGGTACCAAGCTTCTTTCTCACAGTCATCACAGACCTTTTCTACTGACCTTCTAAGTTGTCTTTGGCATTTATGGGTTGAGAAGTCTGGAAACTGCCACAACTGCCCATGATTCAGTCCCCTGAGGCCTGCTCCAGGTTCACTGAGGCTTGGTCTTTGCCTGCACTGCCCACGCTAACTGCATTCCTCTCCCAACCCAGCACAATAGACCTTTCCCATCAACCATCCAGGTTGCCTTGGGCTGAAAATTTGTTTCACTCTTTTTGTGGATTCTGTTGCTCTAGAATTTGTTTAGAGACATTTTTTTACAGATATTTGGAGGAGTTTGGGGAAAAGTCACTGCTTTCCCTCCACCATCTTGGCTCTGACCCCTGTTTTACTTCTCATGACTGGTTGCTGATTTCTAGTAAATTTAGTGATGCTTGGGCCCAAGAGGAACTTCAAGAGGTTACTTAGTTCATTCCTCTGTGTTTACACAGGATTGGACCCATGGTTTTTCCTGACCAATTTTCCCGAGATTCAACTTTGGATTTTTATGGACTGTCAGACCTGTGAACCTCTTAACACCATAAGTGAAATTGCAAGGCCAAAACTCTGTTCAGTCCTTTAAAGATCAAGAAAATGCAATGTAATGCACCAGGGTATCTCTACACTTGTGCTGCCTTATTAATGGTCTCATTCTAAAACATAAATGCCTCACAACTATTACCTGGAAATGCATGCAATTTGAGTGACAAATACAAAATTACACAACTGTGGGAAAAGATTGTCAAGCTAGAACATAGGAAGCAATGATTCATTTTAGAAAATAAAATCTGCAAAGGAACATCAGGGAACTTGTTTTCAGCTACAGTTAGCTTAATGAAATGGTTCTCTAAGTGGATGTTTATTGGAAATCTGTGTTTGGAAGGCTGAAAATAAATTTCATTTTTAAGTTATGCTTTTTCTCTCTCCCTCTGCACTTAGAGGACCATTTTATTCAAAGTGGCACACCAAATATAAATAAGGATTTCTGAACTGCTTTTAAACTGCTGGCATCTGTTAAGTCAGGGAGAAGTCTCACTTAGAAAAAGCCGAGACTAGGATAGAACAAATGCCAACAAAAGGGAATATTTTATTTATGTTGTACAACAAAGTTATGTAACCAGGCAGGTTCTTCATCTTCATTCTTTATGATGAGTCTACCAGGTAATACTGCTCGACACTTGGCCAGTCTACAGCCCATTAGATGGCACTGCATTATTTATATGTTAAACTGATTTGAGAAGAAGACAATTATGTATGTTCAATTAAAAACTATCACAGCATCCAGTAAGCTGTCATTAAGTAAGCCCTCCCCCCCTTTTTTTTCCTTTGGCCCTTTCTCACTAGGTGCCAGGATTCAATTCAATAATACAATCTGCAATGGACAAAAGATATATTTTTATTCCACCCTCACAGCTTCCATCAGGAAAGTATTAGATGAATAATTTTAGATACTTAGGCTTGTGATTTATCTGAAAAAGAGCTACTTGAGAGCACTGTGATACAATGAGAAGAGAGCCTGAATGAAAACCAGAAGAACTATGTTTAGATGTGGAGCTCTGCCACCTACTACCTTGGTGTCTTTGGGCAAGTCACTCTATTTCTCCATAAAGTGAGAGGATTGTGCTATATGACCTCTAAGGTCCTTTCTATCTATAAAGCTATGAGCAATGAACTTTTCAAATACTAGTATCAATGGATCCATGATCTTGTTGGTACAGGCACTTCCTCCACTACTACCTATGGTCACTTATCTATGCCCCTTTATCCTCATCTTGTCTTTCCAACCAACCCATAAGAGACTTTCCTTTAGTTCTCATATTCTATGGGTACTAAGAGGCAGCTTGGAATAAAGGATAGAGGTCTGGCTTTGGAGTCTGGAAGACTAGAGATTAAGTCGAACCTCAAACATACATAAACTTATGTGACCATAGACAAGTCATATGACCTCTCAGTTCCCCCAACCCCAACCCCCAGCAGCTATCTAAGACTTTAAGTTACAAATGAGTTACCGAGTCACTTCATTAAAAGGAGTTTCCACAAAAGAGTTGTCTACAATGATTAAATAATGTCTGGATAAAGAAAATAAAATAAATGAGCAAACCAGAAAATATGTAGCACTCAGGTTGGTCATCTACTATTTCTCACTCATGTGACCAGACCGCCATCTTTTCCAGTCACACATATCCTTGACAGTTTCTTTAAAAAAAAAATCATTTCTCACACCACAGGCTATCACTAGTAATGTGTGATAACTTACTTATATATTCATTTCTTTCTTTCTTTGATTGCCATTTGGGCCACCAAATTGTGACTATTGTGATTATTTTTTGAGAGCAAAAGAAGTGGTCTATGATTCATGGCCATCTATTATCATCAATGGAACATGTGCTTGAAAAAATGAAATTTTATGACAGAAACATTGAGAAGACATCTAATATAATCTGAAAACTGATTTTGTCTACAATTATGCATTAAAACTTAAAGAACAAATATTAGATAATGTTCACCTTGAGGAAAAAAATCAGCGGCAAATAAATTAATTGTATTTCTATATAACCGTCTCCTTTCAAAGTTTAATATTTTCTAGGTTAAGTATAAGTGTCTGCTTTGATTATAACAATCAGTAAGAGAAGTATATTTTGGATTGCATAAATCTTTCGCAACAAGAAGCAACATACAGTTTTCAATGCTAAGGGTATGTGATTCCAAAATGTTCAGGAATTACAGTTGCAAATTTGTATAAAATTAACTACTGGTAACCTCTTCCCAAAGAAGCTCCAAGTGCATGAAACATACTTGCCCCATTTCTTGTCTTGCTTTCTGCCTCAAGGAGTCATTTTAAACAAGGTAGGTTGTATTTCAAATCCCAATAGAGTTCCATAAAGCAGGACTAGAAACAGATCAAAATCTAGTGCTCATCTTGGAGGGCGGATTAGCCAGGTGAAGGCTATAAGACGAGGTACTGAAATTTGGGACAGGGGGCAAGGCAATTAGTGAGTCAATAAACATTTATTAAGCACTTACTATGTGCTAAGCACTGGAGATACAGAGAAAGGCCAAAGATAGTCCCGTTCTCAAGGAGCCTCTAGTCTAATGGGGGAGACAGTCTGGAAGAAAAAAAAAAACTATGCACAAACAACGTAAGTATAACATAATATTCACCCTGGACAATACACTTAACCTCTGTCTGCCTCAACTTCTTGAATTGTAAAATGGGGATAATAGCATTTAGTTCCCAGGGTTGTTATGAGGATCAAATGAGATAATTAATAAAGGCCAGGACAATTAATATAGCCAGCAAACTAATGGATCTGAGAATGGACAGTCGAAGAAGCAGTATCAATTTTTTTTTCTTGAAAACATTCTAGTTGCCCAAACCAAATGCTAATTTTTGAGCCATCTTGGCCAAAACTGGGCCTATGTCAACTTCGGTGTGGTTTGTAACTTGGATTCTTTCTACTTGTCCATATAGTTTGTTTGTTTGTTTTAACAAGTTTAACCTTTAAAACCTCACCCTTTTAAAAATGTTTTTTCTAAGAAAGGTGTAATATATTTTAGATCTGGAAAAAGAATTCTGAAATCCACTTTCTTCAAAAAGTGATAGCAGTTTGTCTTTAAAGAAATGGCATTAAAGAATTCTCCTCCCAGACAAAATGATCATAGCTAGGAGAGGGCACCACTTCTAGCACTCAAGTCCATATATCAGTTTCCAAGGTTACTTGGAATTCCCCATTAGAGGAGAATCTTCTATGTTATCACTCAAACGATAGAGGTCATGTTCCACTGGTGGGGCCACGATCAAGATGGCATATTATGATAATAAATGCGTCCCTGAGAAAAATCTGGAAATTAATCCATTCTCCAGGTCTCCAGATGAGTGACAAGTCATCACTGAACCCAAATTGAATTTCATGTTACTACTTTGAATTCCATCCAGAAAAATCTAGTTATTTGTTAACTTTACAGTCCTCTAGGTACGTAGTATTAGTGTGACTTATCTCAGTTCAGTATTCCTGTACTTTGAATGACTGGACATTTCTTTCCACTTAAATGTATGAGGTGAATGGGGTTACATTTCTAGAGTTGTGCATTTCCATTAAGGATGCACATTGTTCATTCCTGTAAGCTCAATCTTTGAACACTCAGTTACTATCCATATATTATATAATCCATTAAATCCTTTCATAATTTTTTTATGGTTGCAACAGCAGATTTTATTACTTTTCCCTCCCCCTAGATCATTCATCAAAAACTTCGATTTCTGTATGCATTCCAAGAAAAAAAATGGTGATATAAATTTCTAACATCAACTGAAAATGATTCATAATCATTTTCTTATTTGTACCTCCAGGCATGGAAGAAGATAAAATATCCTTCAGATTCACAGATTTTAAAATACACACGCACATATATATATATATATATATATATATATATATATACATATATATATATATATATATGTGTGTGTGTGTGTGTGTGTGTGTGTGTGTGTGTGTGTGTGTGTATGTATGTATATGTATATACTTTCTAGCTAAAATGGTGTTATCTTTTTTCTTCACAAGAAAATCCCAGACTTAAGAATATATAACTCCAGGCAACACAGTGAAGAATGAATTATGAAGTTACGGATCATGTGTTAATTATCTTTGTATCTCCTGAGTGCCTAGCATAGTGTTTCCTATATTGTAGATGCTTAATAAACAATTATTGAGTGAAAACAAATGAATGGTTCACAGTGTACAACTATGTAGAATGGGCCAGGACAGCGTTCTACTACCTTTCCCCCTCCCTCTATTCCTACCCCCCAAAAAAGTGTTTTGCGAGTAGAGATTTTTTTTTCATTTTTATCTTTATAGTTCTAACACCTGAATTTCATATAATAGGTACTGGATAAATTTTTGACAAATTAAATGAAATAATCAAGGGACAATGGAAGAAAAATAAATATATATATAGCATTTATGTGCCAGGCACTATACTGATTGCTTTGCAACTATTATTCATTTGATCCTCACAACAACCCCAGGAACTGAGTGCAATTATTACCCCTATTTTACAGTTCAAGAAATTGAGGTAGATAGAGGTTAAGTGAACTGTCCAGGATAAATGGCTAATAAATGTCCAAGGCCTGATGTGAACTCAAGTTTTCCTGACTCCAGGCCTAGCACTATTCAGTGTGCCACCAATTTCCTATAGTAATGACTCAAGTCATTACTATCACTACCTCAAATGCCTACATTGTGGGGGGAGGGGGAAGGAAGAAGAAATTATCAGGGAAAAAAAACCATTCCATTCTATATGATTTCTTAGGCTCTAATCACATTATTAACACAAGCAATTGAAAAATAATTCATCCAGTAAATTATTTAGCCTATACCATGTCCAACTAATGATAATTTTTCATTGAATTAGTTATTCTATACCATGTAAAAACTACTTGTGTAATTTATCCCTTTAACACCCAGTTTAAACAGACTACAACAGAAGACACAAATCAATGTTCTGTTACATTTATCAAGGCTGATAGCGCTTCTAGCTATTGTTTATGACTCACTTAATTTTCATAAGGGTCAAATTTATTGTATATTAGATGCTTTGTTTTTATGAATACATATTCAACATTTATTAAGCATCCAAAGATGCAATGGAATAGCGTATGGTGGTAATAAGAACAGATTACAAATGAAGACTTGTGTATGGTACAAAGCACTGATGTCAAAATCGTAGAGAAAGCATCCCTGCTGTTGCATTTTGACTTAGATAACCACAAATTGACATTATCTACCTCGTATTGTACTTTTAATTATTTTGTTGAACAATTCACATTACCATCTGATCTGGTTCAGGCTACATGCTTATGGCCACTTAGTGAATTCCTCTGGACTGTAAAGAATTTCGTCAGAGGAATGTAGAGCTGTTTTCCAAAAGAAGCAATTCTGGTGAAGTAATAAGAGGGTCAGAGGATATGCAGCCCACTCTCTGGACAGCTTTCCACATGGCAAGCCTTGCTTATAGGCAATGTGAGGAGGCTCTTCATGGGATAGATGCACCAACTTGGGGTATAAGAGCCCAGAGGGACATACTCAGAGCCTGAGAGCCCAGATTTGAAACCAATCCACATGACTTCCTATGTGACATTTGGAAAATCATGATTTGAGGAGTTGGAGTAAAAGACTCTAAGACCCTTTTTAGCTGTAGTCCAATTATATACTGTGCTGGGGGCCTGAGAGAGATACAAAGATGAATTAGACATTGTTCCTACTCACAAGGGGCTTACAATTGTGGTGCATGTATGTGTGGGTATCAATTTGGACTAGATATAGGATTTTGTGAGCACAGGAAGCTGCTACTAAGGAAAACTACCTCTGCCCACATGGATCAACACCTTCTCTGCAACTTACAGTCCTAGGGAGCTTCTTGAGGCACAGAGAGGTTGAATGACTTGCCCTGGATCACGCACCCAAAGGATGTTAGTGGTAGGACTTGAACCCAGTCCTTCCTGAATCCAAAGCTAACTCATTATCCACTAGGCTACACCATTTTTTTGAGGGTGTATAAACACATGGTGTAGTATGTATATGAAATATGTATATATTTATGTATAAAATGTATGGTTTATCTATGAAAACAATTGCCATATTCTTCACTTTGCTTCTAAAATGCATTTCTCTTTGATTGATGCATAATATAAATACTTAATTGTGTATCTCTAGAGATATACCATATCTATATCTACCTGAATATCATACTGGTTTAATGTTTGAATTCTGTCATTCATGGTGACTTCATGTTTATTCTTGTTGGGATCACTTGTCTTAAATAGGAAATCACTCAAGGGTAGACATATCTCTATCTACACACACCAATTATTTCCACAAGTAGCCATTCTTTTTAAAGAAAGCTATCTGAGGCAGCTAGGTGGTAAAGTGTACCAGCCCTGGATTCAGGAAGACCTGAGTTCAAATCTAGCCTCAGATACTTGACACTTACTAGCTGTGTGACCCTGGGCAAGTCACTTTACCCCATTGACTTTGCCTCCCCCAAAAAAAATCTATCCTTGGTCCATTTAACACAATTTTACTAAGGCTTGTTATGTGTAAGACATTCTAGGGATAGAAGAAGATAACAAGGGGTCTACAGCACAATCTTTGACTTTAAAGAGCTTAGCAAATGCTAAGGGATATAAAATAGTTATCCAAGTGAGTATTCTACAGAGTACAAAATCATAAGTGCTACAAGAAAGATACAAAGTTTCATGAGCATTCAGAGGAAGGACAGATTACTTCTAGCTAGGAGGACTCAGGAAGGCTTTATAAATGGGTTCTGAAGATGATGAAGACAATGATAACAACATCCACTGACTCCATTTGCCAGGCTACTGAAGATGAACTCAAAAGAGCACTAGACGTTAGGGTGCAGTTTCTCCTTATAGTGAGAGAATTTTCTGTGTGCCCAAAGTATCACTCCACCCATTGAACAGTAGCATTTGTTTAAAAGCAAAAAGTTAATAATTCACATTGTGCACCTGCCTTCAGAGCTTCTATGCATTAGCTTTCTGTCTCTGGGAGAAGACAGTCAAAATATAACCTGTATCTGGGTGGTGACTGATCATTTGAATTGGTCTGCACAGATATCCTCAACCAGAAGCCATGGAGCCACTATAGTAATAAAGATGCTATGGAAAAAAATTCCCACTATATGAATTCCTGCTCAGAATCCATTCTGACCAAGGTAGGGATATTGAAAGCTACCTATATAAAGAAATGTTGTGTAGGAAATATTAGCAGGAATCAAGTTGACTCAAGCCATTCCTTACCACCCTTAGGGAGACCCACAGCCTGAATGTTTCAATTGTCTTCCTAGAGAATATATTAGCGGTTTTGAGACCTTCTCAGCAGTTACTATGTGAGGTTTTGAATAAATACATATGACAGCAGGAATGATATTGTAAGCTTTAGTTTATACTTATTGATGTTTCAGTGAAAATTGTATTTGCTCATTGGCTGAACTTTGGAATTTCAGAAGATGTACACTCATAACTAGTGTGGATCTCAGTTGATAAATAGGCTGAAGGAGGTTTAGTGACTAGTTGTCTCCACCCAGAAAAAGGTGTGATAGGCACAAGTAGCAATGTGACACATGAATCTATTGTCAAGATCATTATCCAAGGTATAAAGTTCTGCCAACATATCTTGGACTTCAGGAAATGCACTAGATAGCATACTCAATGAAGAATACCCTCTACCAACTTGAAAAGTTACCATACAAGGGGCAGCTAAGTGACACAGTGGATAGAGCACTAGCCCTGGAGTCAGGAGAACCTGAGTTCAAATCCAGTCTCAGACACTGGACACTTACTAGTTGTGCGACCGTGGGCAAGTCACTTAATCCCATTGCCAAGCCAAAAAAAAGAAAAGTTACTAGACAACTTGCATACGTATAAAATATCTAAAAAGTAATGTGAGGGACGTACAAAAGCAATGAATGAATGAATGAATGAATGAATGAGCAAATGAGTTGAAGCTCTAAAACCACCTATTGCTATTGGGAAATTGGTCAGACTTCCTGAAGAGTAAGCAGACTTTGAGAAAAGTTCACCTACCTGTTACAGAGAGACTACTAGAATTAGATAACAGCTCAAAATATGATGATATTGGAATTGGGTATTGGTACCTTCCAGGGCTTGAGTAAGCTCAACATTCCAACCCTACAAAGACCTCTGGACAGACAAAGGGGAAAGGCTGAATGAACTCAAAGGCAGTTCATGCTCAACCTAACACTCTTTTTTTGTAGAAGCTCCTGGAAAAGAGGGTGTACATAGGAATGTGTACCAGCCAGCTTGAGCGGTCTCCAAGCTCAAGATTGTGATGGTAACTCAGCTAACGTGGAAATTAGGGAATAAAGGGAATAAGTCATTTCACTCTGTCTATACAACTATGATCAGAGGTGGGATTTGAATCCAGGCCTCTCTAATTCGAAGTTGAGCATTCTTTCTCTTAAACTCTGCTTCCTCTGAAATGATATTGAAAACCCTAAAAACTTTATTCTACAACCTATGCAGATTTTGCATATAGTGGCAAGGATGCAATTCTATATCTAGCTCTATATAAATGAGATTCCATCTCTTATGCAATATCAGGACTTTAGGGGCCCCATGTATTGTGTCCAAATTCTTAACATCCTCCTTCTCTTTTATCAGGCAGCTTCTGTGGTTTTGGTATTGTTTGCAAATACTGCTCAATGTTTGAACATCATTCTCTAATTAGCAATGTATTTGTCACTTGGGTAAATAACTTGTTTACTTAGGATAAATTCAAACAAGATTAATTGGAGTTTAAATGGTACAACTTTGAATCCCCTCAGCAAGGATTTCCTTTTTCTAAATTCACCACCAAAACTATATGAACTTTCCTCACTTAGAAGTGAATGTCCTGCCAACAATGAAGCATCCCACTCATGTGATGAAAAAGGGGCAATGGGTAGAGGTGTAAAATGAGACATTCGTTTTGGATGTAGTTAAATTGAGGATTTGTTTTTGCTTAATTGTGTATATTTGGGGGGGGACAGATAGGTGATTCTAGGTCTAGAGTCAAGAAGACTCTCCTCTGTGAGTTCACATCTAGCCTCAGATGTTTACTAGCTATGTGACCCTGGGCAAGTCACTTAACCCTGTTTGCCTCAGTTCCTCATCTGTAAGAGGAGCTGGAGAAGGAAATGGAATTTTCTTTGCCAAGAAAACCTCAAATGGTATTATGAAGAGTCAGACATGACTGAAGAAAAAAAATACAACGTATATTTGTTGCTAGGACTTGACTTTTATTTTATTTTTGCAATGGGGAGAGGGTCTAAGAAAGTAAACAGAAACGCTTTTAATTAAAAAGAGAAAAAGAAAAAAGCAATTGAATGGCCTACTCAGAAAATAAAAGGAGGGTGGATAACATCAAGTAAAATATCCACAGAGATGATCAATCACAGGTGAAGCTTTTGCCAACAGGTCTTCTAGGGAAGCTCTTTCCATCCACATTTCTTCCATGGATTCTGATTGGAAGTCTAAGGACTTGGATGTGAATTCTTTCCTTGCTACTTAATGTCTATGGGATCTTGAGCAAGGTGTGTAAGCTCTCAGGACCTTGTTTCCTCATCTGTGAAATGAAGTGGTTACATTAAATAGCAGGAAAATATGGGAAGAACTGTGTAATGCTTTAAGATATTTAACACACTTTTCTTTCAACAACATTGTATCACAATCTTAATTTCTGCATGTGGGAAAACTGAGGTACAAGGAGGTAAAGTGATTTACCTATAGTGAGCACAGGCATCTAGAGTCAAACGTAGGTCCCCTGATTCCAAATCTAGTGTTATTTCTACTGTATCAGAGTCCTTATTACACAATGGAAAAAACACTGGTTCAGAAGTCAAAGGGCTTGTATTAAAATCCTATTTCTGACATTTACTACCTGTTTAACCTCAGGCAAGTCAATTAACCTCCATAGGCCTCAGTTTCCTCATATGAAAAAATGAAGGGTTGGATTACTTGACCTTTAGTTCCCTTCTGGCTATCAATTTATGATCCTGCTACTTTTCTCAGAATAGCTTAAATAGACACCAACATATATGTGTAACATTCAACACACATATGTGTATAACATATATTCCTTCACAAAACATTTTACACGTATCATCTCTTCTCCCTTGCAACAATTTCATGAGGCAGGTAGTAGAGACATTCTTAACCCCATTTTACAGATGAGTTATAAGTCTCTTCTTAGAGCCTTTAGGATCAAGTACTGTGACCCTATGACATTTCAACATGAAATCACAGAAGTTTGTTTAGCTTCAATCTCCAACAAACCACAAAAGTTGACTTTTGGGGGAAATCAGACCAGTTCCTAAATGGTCCTTTCCCAGCCCTTCTCTTCTTTTGCCTCTCTTCCCTTCCCTTTCCTTCTCTTGCAGGGTATACCTATTTCTCCAACAACATCCATAACAAAATTGCTACCATTAGGCTACAGTCGACAGACCATGATGGAGAGTACTCTGTGAACGTACACATTTTTATAATGGAAACCTTAATTAAGAGAATACTCTCTGGGTTTACCAACATTAAATTAATCAAATTGATTAAATTCCTTCTGCTTTGCAGATGATAGCACCTAACTGAAGTAAGACCTATACTGTTCCAAAATTATGCCCCATTTCTAGTCACATTTCCACTAATATCTTAGTTTTATTCCAGGTCATGTGAATCAATTCAAATTAGCCAACTCACATGCAATCCATTTTTCTTCTTTCTTTGTGTCTCATGGTCCAGACTTTGGAATAGAGTTAGAACACTGGAAGCAGCGTGGTATATGGGAAAAACCATCTGATCTGAAACCAAATGGTTTACATCCAAATCTTTTCTTTACTGATTGTTCCATATTGGTAAGATCACTTAACTTCTCTAAGCCCCAATTTCTTTGGAAAATAATAACTTTTGCACCATCTATCTTACAGACTTATTTGGAGGAAAATACTTTGCCAAATTATAAAATGCTAAAGAAATGGGGGCTATTTGTATAGATCTTTGGGATTTAGTGCCATGACCCTTCAGAATCAATATACTACCCTAGCTTTACTTTAAGATGAAAACAAGAAAATAATAAAAACTATTCCTGCCAATGTTAAATAAGAAGGGGCAAGGATAGAGAAATATGATATTCTTAATGGAATGTAAGCTCCTTGAAGGTAAAGGCTCTTTTGCTTTTTTTGCACAGTGTCTCCAGCACTTAGTTTATGTTTGACATACAGTTGGTACTTAATAGATTATCATTGATCGTTTGGCTGAAATTAGAATGATTTTATAGCAAAATACTATAATCCCCCAGCATAATGATGCCCTGCAGGGGATTGGGAGGGAGAAGAGTGGTACAGGAGAGAGCAAATAATTAAGTGTAACCACCAGGGAGAGAAGATCATAGATTTAGAGATCTGCTATGCCATCTGTATTTATAGACAAATCCATTGAGTGTCTGAGAAAGGCAGTGAGTTGCTTTATATCACAAAACATCCAAATCCAGTTTTCCTACCACCAGCCCCTGCTGATTTGGCTGCCAACATAAATGTATTGGAAGTTAGTGGAGTGGAGTAGATAGTAAGTCAGCCCCAGAATCAGGAAGACTTTGATCCACATTTGCTTCTGACATATGTAAGCTATATGATCCAGGGCAAATCTTCAGTGACCCTGCAATTTTCTCAGTCTATAAACTGCAGAACAGTTGATAATCTGCATTGGTAAGGAAAGTTTCCTCAGCAAGAGCTGTCTACAGGTCACCTAACCTCTCTCTTCCTCAGTTTTCTTATCTATTAAATGGGAATAATAACAGCACCTACCTCCCAAGGTTCTTGTAAGGATAAAATGATATAATATTTGTAAAGTGCTTTGAAAACTTTAAAGTGCTATACGAATGCTAGCTATCATATGTCATCATCATCATCATCATCATCATCATCATCATCATCATCATCATTATTCCTATTGGAAGAAGTAGCAATCTATAGTACAGTAATTTCTAAAGCTACATATGCATGTCACTTGGAATGTGCAAGGTTATCTTTGGGGAAAGGCAAGCAAATATTAGAATTTCTATTTACTTTTACCTAAAAAATAAGAAAGAAATTAAGTATTACTAATATTTAATAAACAGATTTACAATAGGACCCTCACTCAGTTCATATGTCATACAGTCATCTCTCATGTAGTCTACTCAAGGTATCTTTCGAGAAGATTGGGATTTCTAGAATAAAAATTA
Organism: Phascolarctos cinereus; assembly: GCF_003287225.1. Lineage (NCBI taxonomy): Eukaryota > Metazoa > Chordata > Mammalia > Diprotodontia > Phascolarctidae > Phascolarctos > Phascolarctos cinereus. The sequence continues at coordinate 378,901,746 of NW_027555625.1, forward strand.
TTTCTGAGCTCTCTCACACATACAATTGACATATATACAGTTAAGTGCCTTTATGGGTTATATTAGAAAGTGGCAAGATTGGGGCAGCTAGGTGGCACAGTGGATAGAGCACCGGATCTGAATTCAGGAGGACCTGAGTTCAAATCTAGCCTCAGACACTGGACACTTACCATGACCCTAGACAAGTCACTTAACCCCATTGCCTAATTTAAAAAAAAAGAAAGTGGAAAGATTTCCACTTCTATTGCTAGTATGAACTTTCCATCAGCAACACTACAAGTTGAAAACAGATATGAGAAGTTGGACCTTCCCAAAAATAAAAGCTGCCAAAAATACTTTTTGAAATATGAACTCCTTCATTGTGTTTAGTCATTCAGTCATGTCCAGCTTTTCATAACTCCATGATCCATACTGTCCACAGGGTTTTCTTGGCAAAGATGCCCTTTCCTTCTCCAGTACCTTAAAGCAAACAGAGGTTAAGTGACACTCAGGATCACATAGCTGTTAAGTGTCTGAGGTTAGATTTGAACTCACGTCTTCCTGACTCTAGTCCCTGTACTCTATCCACTGAGCACCTAGCTGCCTCTTATGAATGTCCTTACATTTTTTATAATGATGCACCATAGTATGCTATGTCTTGAGATGTTATCAAAATGCTTAGAAACAAAGTATTTGTTGTGGGAAAACAAAATGTGGCATCAATAAACTCTCTTATCTTATAGTTTTAAAAGTTGGAAATGGAATTTTCTAACCCCCGTTTAAAAATCTCCCCAAAAGTGTTTTTAACCCTCTTAATGCACATAGCACAACACCTTTTGGGGATCTTGCCAGAATAACTGATTGACATAGAGAAGATATAAATTTGCTGGCTTAATGTCAACATAATTGGTGGATGGGATTGAAAAAAGAACGTCATTACTTAGCAAGCTGAACTATTTAGATCTACTTATCTATGCATCTTTTCCATCTATAACAGCCATTAAAATAAAGTATTAAAATAAATCCAACTTAGAACTAGACAAAGTATTCTTCAAAAACAGGCCAAGATGTTTGAAAAGCACGTAGCATATTCAATCACATCCCTTTTTATTACTTATAATAATAATCTGTTTAGAGTAAGAAAGCTCTTTGTGCCATTAATTGCATTTAATTTAAAATCACTTACAACATTGGGATGGTTGCTTTTATTTCCTTCATATGTGTGTGTTTTATTACATAAACAATATATTAATACCATATCTCATGTATATCATTGATAAATAAATATACAGGGGCAGCTAAGTGGCAAGTCCCTGTGCAAGTCACTTAATCCTGATTGCCAAGACAGAAAAGAAAGAAGGAAAGAAAGAGAAAGAAAGGAAAGAAAGGAAAGAAAAAAGAAAATGAAAAATATATGCATACGGTGGGTTGCATGACCAAAAGTTTTTATTTTCAGGGCTTTTATTTTGTTTGTTTGTTTGTTTTTACTGCTAAGGATGCTTGATGAAAAATAAATTTAGAAAACGCTGCTATAGGTAGAATCAGTAAAAGTCTCAGCTTAAATCCTGACTCAAGCACTTAATAACTGTGACTGAGCAATGCATTTAACCTCTCTCAGCCTCAGTTTCCATGTTTATAAAATAAAGATAATAACCAAACCTATCTCACAGGACTATTGTAGGGATTAAGAGAGATAATATATGTAAAGCATTTTGCAAACCTTAAAGTGTTCTATAAATGAAAGCTATTATCATTAAATACATGAAACTGTTCCAAATCTATATTAATAATAACTGAGTGAGTCATTGCTATAGTGAAGCATTTTATAATAGGATTTGTAATGCATACAGAAACTGAAAATATTGTTCTTTTCTATCCTCAAAATTTTAAATGTTATACTTCTTAGAATGAGTCTTTAACCAAATCATATTCCCCTTTTCACAGATCCACATCCTATCACCTCTACTTAAGAAAGCATGCAGTCTTCCCATCCCTTTCTTCTATCCTGAATTCCCTTCCCCATTTCTGCTGATTATATAAATGTGAGACCGCAAACAGAAAGTTGCTCCAGCTGACTTACTTGTGATGCTGTTAGAGACATTCTAATCCATTTCCTGAGGATGAATTGGGTTGTCACCATCAAGGGAGGGTGGCAGAACTGGGAGCACAGAGGAGGAAGAGGAGGAAGCTGATTAGAAAAGAAACACTTGGGAGATCCATGAGTCAAGCAGAGAATGATCTTGATGAGATCAGACAGTTGGGAAGTATTTCAAATCATCTTTGGAGAAAAAAGCACAAATACAGGTGCTAGCTCAAGTTGAAGAGGAAGGAGCACAGGAAAAGGGGAAGCAGCATTAAAGGTTTGGGCAGGGCCCAAGAAATAGGGATATTTTGGGTAAAAGGGTTACAATTCTGAGTCAATAACTATTGACCCATTAGTCACCAAGGACCTTTTTATAGTACAAGAAATATATCTCAAAAAGGTATGCAGACAATTATTCCTATAAGGGATATTTTAAATCAATAAATCAGTAAACATTGATTAAGCATCTTTTACATGAGAGGTACCGTGCTAAGCACCAGGGACACAGACAATGGTGAAAGAGTCTCTGCCCTTAGAGAGATAATATTCTAATGCAGGAAACAACAGACACAAATATAGGTATATTAAATATGGCATTCCTGAAGTCTTAAGCTATTAAAGCAGATAGAAACATACCAAAGGTCATTTCATGGAAAATGCACAGCTGACCTTTCATACTTCTGCCTTATCATGTTTTCCTCAGAATTTGGACTACCTGAAGATGATGCACTCCATGACTGCCGATTCATGTAAGTAGGGAAAGGGAAGACTCCTGGAGAACCAGCAGGTAGCTGATATCCAAAGTCCCCGTGAATGTGAAAGGGGCTTGTGGTAATTTTATGCTGCTTTCATTCTGACAAAGTGGCTCAATTCCTTTGTCAGGGGGTTCTGAGCTTCTCCTGGGCTTCCTCCTTTAATATGACTAGGACGCCATTTTGATCCTTGCACAAGGAAATATTCAAAACTAGTAGCTTGTAAAGAGCATGCTTCAATGGCTTTTAGAGATATTGCAGCAACTGTTGATATGGGTAAATCAAATGTGTCAGGGATCATTCAAGTACACAATGATACAAGATCAATTACACCAAAGTCAAAGCAAGTGGGATCAAAAAAAAAAAAAGTCCAAGAAATGACAAACTATTGCTACTACAAAGCATAATTAACTCTCAGAAAACAAGCAAAAATATTCAGAGGGACACTGAGGCTGTAGAGGTTGTTACTGATTCCTCTACAGTGTGGTGAAGGCTTCAAAATAGGAAGGACAGCAAGAAGTTAAAGAATAAATACTAACCACTATGGGAGGGTAAAAAGTTTGCTATGGTCAAAACAATACAAAAACTGGCATATAGAAGGTTGGAAAAAGATTGTTTTTACTAGCAAAACTCACTTTTTTCAATTCAAGGCTATGCCCACACTGTTGTTTAGAAGTTCAGGCAAGCCTTTAAGATGTGGGTTTCTTTACCAGGCTATGAAACACCCAACTCCAGAAAAAATAATTTGGGGATTTTTTTTAAAATTTCAAGTAGATGTCTTAAACCCATTAAGGGAATGATGATGTCTTCTACATATAATTATATACAAAGAAAGATAATTTTTCTGGAATCTCAGAGATTTCCAAATGGAAACAATATTGAAAAATGTCTTTACACTATGCCACAAGTCACAAAAGGTTAACAAGTTTATTGAAGAGATGCAGACAAACATGTTTCAATGGCCTGGGAACTCACTTGATTTAAATCCCATGTAAAACGTATAAATTATAGTCAAAGCTAAACATTGAAAGAGGCCTTCGTAACAAGGGAACACTTAATAAGTAATGTGACAAAAGTATAGCTCATAATTAATGTGTCAAACTCTTATGAAACTAATGCCAAATCATGAAAAACCAATTTTTCAGCAAAATAGGCCATGTTGTTTACTAAAAGTATTTTTAAAAGATATAAAAAGTTGTTTGTAGTAGTAGTATAATAGCAGCAGCAGCCATAACAGTAGTAGTAATATTAGTAGTGTAGAGGTAGTAGTAGTAGCAGTAGTAGCAGTGGTGGTGGTGGTAGTGTGGTAGTGGTAGTAGTGGTAGTAGTAGTAGTAGTAGAAGTAATCTAAATGGCCACTGGCAATGTGGCTTTCTTCAGCTATTTCAAAAGACCATAGGTTTCCTGGAGATGATGTCACTTGCTACAAGGAAGATCAATTTCAAAATCTCTCTCATACTTCTTTGCTGTATGACCATGGACAAATCACTCAACCTTCCTGAGCCTCAGTTAACTCATCTGTAAAACTGAGATAATAATAACACCTTCCTCACACGGTTATTTTAAGGATGAAAGGAGATTAAAGTATAAAAGACATTTTGTGAACCATATAGAACTATATTTAATATATATGACATTGTTGTTATTTTATTATTATTAACACTCAAAGCTAAACAATAAATAAGGGACATGATCAATTCAGAATCAGAATCAATGTTACAAAGAACCTCACCAAGCCATAACTGAAAATTATAGCATACCCAACTAGTGACCATTCAGCCTCTTCTTAAAGACCTTCAAAAAGTGAAAAAAAAAAATTTCTAGAGACAGTCCATTCTACTTTTAGATCATCATTAAGACTAATTTTTTTTTCTTAACAATAACACTAGGGGGCAGAGCCAAGATGGCAGAGTGAAAGCAGTGACTTGCTTGAGCTCTCCTCCAAACCCCTCCAAATACTCATAAAAAATGGCTCTAAACAAATTCTGAAGCAGCAGAACCCACAAAAAGACAGAGTGAAACAAATTTCCAGCCCAAGACAACCTAGATGATCAATCAGTAAGGTGTATCGCGCTGGGCTGGGAGCACAGCACAGCACGGCGTGGGCGCGCAGGCCACAGTGAATGTAGAACAGGCCTCAGAGGACTGAATCTCGGGCAGCTGTGGAGGTTTCCAGACTCCTCAATCCACGAATGCCAAAGACAACTTAGAAGGTCAGTGGGAAAAGTCTGTTTCTGTCAGTGCTGAGACAGGAAGATGGGGTTTCAGCTCCATTCCCCAAGAGCATGGCCCTGGGGGCAGCAGCTGCTTCCCCAGCTTCTGGCCCACAGACTGAGGGGGAATCCAGTGGCTGATCAGAGAGGGACTGCAGGGATCTCTTTGCCAGTGCCGAGGCAGGAATCTTTTGCTTTGCCCCTATTTGGATCTGGGTCACAGTTCTGGGCAGTGGTGCTGGGGTGAGGACGAATGCTGGCGTGGTAGAGCTTGGAGTGGCTGTGGAGAGGAACCCCTCCTCACAGTTACAGGACAGAAAGGAATACTTGTGGTCACAGGCCAGGAAAGGAGTAAACACCTCATCCCTTATCATACCACCTTGCAAGAACTGAAAATTTACAAGTCCCTACAAGTATCTCTGAAAACAGCTACACAAACCCCTGAAGCTTGGGACAGTACATTCTCCACACTGGAAGCAGACTCTTACCTTAACAAAGAGTTTAAAACTCAAGTAATTGGCTGGGATCATGAGCAAGCAGCGCAAAAAGAGTCAGACCATAGAATCTTACTTTACTGAAAAAGATCAAAATACACAACCAGAAGAAGACAACAAAGTCAAAGCTCCTACATCCAAAGCCTCCAAGAAAAATATGAATCAGTCCCAGGCCTTGGAAGAGCTCAAAAGGGATTTGGAGAAGCAAGTAAGAGAAGTAGAGGAAAAACTGGGAAGAGAAATGAAAGTGATGCAAGAAAATCATGAAAAACAAGTCAACAGCTTGCTAAAGGAGACCCAAAAAAATACTGAAGAAAATAACACCTTAAAAAATAGCCTAACCCAAATGGCAAAAGAGGTTCAAAAAGCAAATGAGAAGAAGAATGCCCTAAAAAGAAAAATTGGCCAAATGGAAAAGGAAGTCCAAAAGCTTACTGAAGAAAATACTTCCTTAAAAACTAGAATAGAGCAATTGGACTAGTGACTTTATGAGAAATCAAGACATGTAACAAATCCAAAAGAATGAAAAATTAGAAAACAATGTGAAATATCTCATTGGAAAAACAACTGACCTGGAAAATAGATCCAGGAGAGTTTAAAAATTATTGGACTATCTGAAAGCCATGATCAAAAAAAAGCCTAGACATCATCTTTCAAGAAATTATCAAGGAAAACTGCCCTGATATATAGAACCAGAGGGCAAAATAGAAATTGAAAGAATCCACAGATCTCCTCCTGAAAGAGATCCCCAAAGGAAAACTCCTAGGAATATTAGCCAAATTCCAGAGTTCCCAGGTCAAGGAGAAAATATTACAAGCTGCCAGAAGGAAACAGTTCAAGTACTGTGGAAACACAATCAGGATAACACAAGATTTAGCAGCTTCTACATTAAAGGACCACAGGGCATGGAATATAATATTCCAGAGGGCAAAGGAGATAGGATTACAACCAAGAATCACCTACCCAGCAAAACTGAGTATAATCCTTCAGGGGAAAAAATGGTCATTCAGTGAAATAGAGGACTTTCAAGTATTCTTGATGAGAAGACCAGAGCTGAATAGAAAATCTGACTTTCAAATACAGGACTCAAGTGGAACATGAAGAGGTAAACAGGAAAGAGAAATCATAAGAGACTTATTAAGATTGAACTGTTTACATTCCTGCATGGAAAGATGATATTTATAACTCATGAGATCTTTGTCAGTATTAGGGTAGTTGGAGGAAAAAAATTATATGTATGTATAGATAGATAGATAGATAGAGGGCACAGGGTGAGTTGAAGATTAAGGGGTCATATCTGGAGAATAAAATTAAGGGATGAGAGAGGATTATACTCGAAGAAGAAGAAAGGGAGAGGTAGAATGGGGTAAATTATCTCACAAAGAAAAAACAGAAAAGAAAAGTCTCTTACAGTGGAGGGAAATGGGGGAAGCTGAGAGAGAATGAGTGAATCTTATTCTCATAGGATTTGGCTTAAGGAGGGAATAACATACACATTCAATTGGGTATGGAAATCTGTCTTACCCTACAGGAAAATAGGGGGAGAAGGGGAAGAGAGCAGGGGGATGATAGAGAGGAGGGCAGACTGGGAAAGGGGTAATCAGAAGTAAATACTTCTGAGGAGGGACAGGGTCAAAAGAAAGAATAGAATAAATGGGAGGGCAGGATAGGATTAAGGGAAATAGAGTTAGTTTTTCACAACATGTCTACTATGGACGTGTTTTGCATAACTGCACATGTACAACCTATATTGAGTTGCTTGCCTTTTCGATGAGGGTGGGGGGGAGGGAGGAAGAGAGAAAATTTGAAACCTAAAGTTTTAAAAACATATGTTTAAAAAAAAATGTTTTCACATGCTACTGGGAAATAAGAAATACAGGAAATGGGGTACAGAAGTCTATCCTGCCCTACAGGAAAATAGAAGGGGAAGGGGATAAGAGAAGGGGAGAGAGATAGAAGAGAGGACAGACTAGGGGAAGGGATATTCAGAATGCATGCCATCTTGGGGTGGGAGGAGGGGGGAGTTGGGGTATAAATTTGGAATTCAAAAACTTGTGGGAGTGAATGTTGAAAGCTAAAAATAAACAAATTTATATTAAAAAATAAAAAAAAATTAAAAATAAAAAAAACAATAACACTAAATTTGGACCTTTACATCTTCCACTCATTTTTACTGGTTCTGCACCGTAAGGTTAAACATAGTGAGTTGAATCTCCCTATTTTCAATTCCTAAACTCCCCTCCACTGGCCCAGTCTTCTCTTCTGCAGATGAACCATCCTCAGCCCTTCACTCTTTTGGCTGTCTTTCTCTGGATGCTCTACATCTTATCCATGGCCTTTTTAAACTCTGGAGCTCAGAAATAAAGACAATATTCCTAATTTAATGACCACAGCAGAACACAGAGGGACTACCAACCACCTCCTTATTCCTAGATGCTGTCTGTGCCTTTCTTGGTGCAGTCCGTGGATTGCATTACCTCCTTGGCTAACTCAGTCCCTAGTTAGCTAGTTACCATTTATCTCAGTTCCATTAAGTGCCTCCTGTGTGTCAAGTAGCGTGCTAGGCTTTATGAGAAATATGGGAGAAGTTCATTATGTAGTTCTTAATCTCAAATAGCTCCCACTTTAAACGAGGAGAGAGAATTGAAACATGTGACATAGCTAGTGAGCAATAAGAGCAGAACTTCTGCTAAATGTTATTACATTAAAGAGAAGAATCACTCTTGGCTTAAATAAATTCCTTCTCTGAACATTTACTCTACATTAAATATACATAAATACATTTCAAGGAAAGGATCTGTTCCTATGAATATTTGCATTATTCAACCCGGAAAGAGGGAAGAGGACGGGAGGGCAGGATACCACTCAGCCCCTGGTTTACTCCTGATTTCCTTTAATCATGGACAGTGCCAATGAATTGTGATGAATATTCTACTTCCAAATGAGTAACTTGGCCAAATCCTCACTAGCTTCTGTGCTATCAGGAATAAACCCTTTGTCTTCTGCATAGTCAGATGCCACTGCTGATTGCAGGGCAGCATGAGTGATCATTGGCAGAAACTGGGTAAAAAGGTGGGAAAGTTTGGAATGTTATTTTTTATAGCTATTTGCATAGGCTACAGAGAAGGCAGGATGCCTAAAGGATGGGAATGTACATCTTGGCCTTCTCCTTGACTTCCTGAATAACAGCAGGAGACAAATCACTCAGGCTTGTTTTCTCAACTAAGGACAAATACATCCATTGACCTTTGTTCAATCATTTCAACACCAGCATAGAGACACAATTTGAATAAACTTTCATAGACTTTATGTGAGCTTATATAGAATAATATATGATGATGATGATGATGATGATGATGATGATGATGATGATGATGATGATGGTGATGATGATGATGATGACGGTGATGATTAGGAAAGTGTACTGTTTGCATTAGATTAGACTTTGATACTGAGCAAGGGAGAGATTACAGAATTCAACTATTTGCTTCTATTTTCTCTACCAAAATGAATCATATCTACATTGGAAAGAAAATAAAACTGGTTTATTAGAAACAGAGACTCAAGTTAAATAATGAGACAATAATAATGTGCCCAGCTGCCCTTGATGAGTTCTTGCCATCAGGCCCAGATAAAAGGGTAGAGAAAGGCTGGTAGATATCCATGATAAGACTATGACAACGAACTTTGAAAGATACTGGGAAACAGGAGAGGCACCGTGGGACTGTATGGGGTAAATGTTCTTCCAAATTTTAGAATAGGGAAAAGAATTGATTCTGCAAAATATAGCCAAATGAACTTGACTGCCATCCCTCAAAAAACTCTAGCATGCATCTATAAAGGTATAGTAAACAAACATCTAGAAAAGGAAGTAAAGAAACAACAATGAATGTCTTCATCAACAAAAGATTATGCTGACCTTGCCTCATTTCCATTTGCAACAGTCACCAAAGTAGTAAATCAGGGAAATACTGTTACAAGTGCCGTACCTAGGTTTTAGCAAAGCATTTGACAATCATCTCTCACACTAATGCAGTGGGGCCATTGCACCCCATGAAACATGTTCAAAGTTCCAGTTTCTGATTCTCATAAACACTTGGGTTCTTTAGAGCCTTTTTCTAGTCACACAGCAGCCTTAGTGATGAAAGAACTTTGTATTTTAGTGTGCTATGGCAAACATTAGTATGATTTGGTCCTTTGTTCCCCTCCCAACTCCATGATAATGGCAGCGTGCTGTGTGCTTGGCCTTTTGGGTTGTTTTTGGGCTGCCATACCTTTGTGTTTTTTGGTCATGTCTGCCTTTTCATGACCCCATTTGGAGCTTGGCAAACCACTCTAGTACCCTTGCCAAGAAAACCCCAAATGGGGTCACAAAGAGTTAGACATAACTGAAATGATGCAACAACAACAACTCTTGTGTGGCACATAGTTTTCACTTTGCTTTGATTCTTCCTAAAGAGGGTGCAGAATGAGCAGAGCTCTTCTGACCTCAACTCACCTCAACCCCCGTGGATTCAGTTAGGTGATCTTGAGCCTGGACTACAGGTAGCCAGAAGCAGTTCACGAGACACCTTCACGGTCACCAGGACCAGGAACGGCAGCTCAGAACATGCTGGGAGGGGAGGGGAGAATGATTCTCTCTATGCTCATAATGTAGAAGAGATGGATAAACATGATCTAAATGACTGCACAGGTAGCAAGATTCAGAACTGGCTAAATGACTGGACCATTGTTATATAGTTATTAATGGGTCAATGTCAACATAGAAGAAGGCCTCTAGTGGAGTGTCCCAGAAATCCATACTTTGCACTGTGCTTTTTATTATTTTTATGCATGATTGGATCAAGGTATAGATGGTGTATTTCTCTAATTAACAAACAACAAGTCACTAAGAGGGATTCTGGATGGAGATCACTTTCCAAAAACAGGTCAACAGACTAGAATGGTGGGACAAAAATAAAATGAGGAAATTTAATAGAGAGAAATACAAAGTCTTAGACATAGGTTCAAAAGATCAATTTCACAAAAATAAGATCAGAAAAATGTGTTATATAGTAATTGTCTGTTAGGTTTGATGTACTACAAGCTCAATGTGAGTCAACTATGTGATGTGACAGTAAAAAAAATAATAACACACGAATATGATCTTTAGCTACATTAAAGGACTAAGAAGGTGTTAGTTCTGTTGTACTCAACTGTTATGTTTAGTCTAGGGCACCATGGTTTTAGAATACCAGTAATCTGGAAAGTATTTAGACAAGAACAACCAGGATATTAAAGGGTCTTGAGGCCACTATTACTTTTGAGAAACTGGGGATGTTTATCCTGAATAAGTTGTGGTGGCAAGAACATTATCACTCCCTTATTCTCTGCCTCTCAAGCAGAAAGCGCAAGGAAGTGTATTCTTTACAACTATGGTTGAGACAAACTCAAATAGAAATGGGCACCACCATTCCTTACCTATGGACCTTTGTGGGCCATCTATTGACTTAGTTTTTAAGATGTAATATGTAAATATGTTTTATTGTATTTTTTTTATTGCCTTAAGTATTTTCCAATTACATTTTTAATTTGGTCCAGGTCACACTCAGAAAGCTTTGAGTAGCATGCTGCTACCGGCTAAGTATTTGGCCCCTCTGTTCTACAGTTCTTTGTCAGAACATTTGAAAGGGGATGTAGAAGGAGATCCGTCTTGTCCTTCTTGGCCCCATAGGGCAGAACTAAGAGTAATGGCTCAAGATGATAAAGAGACAAATTCAGGCTATTATAAGGGAAATTTTTCCTAACAAATAAAATGACTTAAAAAAACAGAATGGGATAATATGGAAGGTAATGATCTCCCTCTCACTGGAGGTCACACAAAGCCTGGACCAATTGGTGGGCACATTAAAGAGAGGGTCCTTGTTCAAGTGGGTGCTGGACTTAATTGCCTCTGAGGTTCCTTCAAACTCTGTAATTCTACAATTCTGTGAACAGATCTAGAAAGGACCTAGAGAAACCATGTATCTTTAGGCTGCTGGATGCATTGTAAGAACAATAGTGACCTTATTAAACACTTTTGGAAAACCCACACGAATACTTTGCTGGGTTCCCTCCCCAAACTTGCACCTACTTTAGCAGGTTGAGTCCCCTGAGGTCTGACTACTACCAAAGTTCTAGGGGGTAAGTCTGTGTCTAGCTACTCCACCATTAACAAAATGAGCAGTCAACTCTTAACTGAGACATTTACCAAAACAAAGCAAACAAACAAACAAAAATCAGTGAAAACAATAATTACAAAGCATTTTACACATAAACCTGGGGGCCACTGTCCCCAAATACACATAGCTTATATAAGGAGAGTGCACACAGATTTCAAAGACCATAGCAATAAGGGACACATGAAGGGAATACCATACGGTCAAGGAAGGAAAAAGGAGGGAATAAGCATTTATCATGTACCTATTATATGCCAAGTACTGTGCTAAATACTTTACAAATATTATCTAATTTGATCTTCCTCCTTACATATGTCCCTAGATCCTTTATGGAAGACTTCAATCTTGGTATGCTCTAACTCACCCACATGTAACCTGTCAATATGGCACCTGAGGTTACCCCAATTTTCCTTTTATCTCCTCGGGCTTGTTCACTTACCCAAACTTTTTTCACATCATCAAGTCTAGAGATTTTTCTCAGAGAACACTTGGCCACGACCACAGTCTATTGTCAACTAATGCTCTCTTTCAGTTTCTCAAGAGCAACCCTGATACGGGGTGGGCGATTCACTATTACTACTTCTCACTTTAGTTGCCGAGCCCCTATAAGTATGCTTCCGATTTGTACAAAATCAGATAGATAGATACCAAATCAGTCATACAGACAAATAACAAGTGGAGCAAGAATTATTTAAGCACTAACAACATGCCAAACGGTGCTAAAAACACTGGGTGATATAAACACAAGAAAACAAGATACTCTACTTTCAAGAAGCTAACAAACTAATAGAAGAAGACAAAATGGAAAGGGGAGCTGGAGAGTGGTTGACGTGGGAAGCAAGAAGGGAAAGAGCCAAGTGTGAAGGTGGAACAGGCCAGAGGGTGAGGTGGAGGTAAAAAATGACAGCAGTGAGACTGGGCCTTCTCACAATGTGGAGGTTCCAAGCAGGGACTTACCAATCATTGAATCATAGCCAGGGATAACACAAAATATTAACTAATGATAAGGTAAAAGCAACAATAATCATAAAATTTATTCATCAGAAGGGTAAAAAACAGAATTAATGTAACATTTACTTAGTAGAAGGCAAGAGCAGAAATAATCAATCCATAAACCTAGTTCACACTTTCCTAGTAATACACAGAGTGGCTGTAGGAGAGAGTAGGCACAGACTTTCAGAAACCTAACATGGAGGTATGTTAGTAAGAAACCCATGTGCCTGGGGCAACTTACAACTCTAAACATGATGTCCTGGATCTCTTTGGAAAACAGTTGGCACCACTTGGCACAAGCATCTGGGCAAAGCGGCTTTTCTGCTATGTGCATCCCTTCTGCTTCTCACGGCTCATTGCCTGGGCAAAGCCAGGTACTTCTGCTACTCTCAGGCTAGTGAAGCAGTGATGAACTTTTACCATATAACCATCCTTGGCAGTGTGCTGAGAAAGTAGTGTGGTCTTCCAGCAACCAGCAGCTACCTTAACTTTAAGAAATGCCAAGCTCCTCAGATCTATTATGGGGTTCAAAAGAGTTCCTCCTTCTCAAGCTATAGATAGCAATTAGGTCATGCAAACTTTCCCCAGCTGGCTCTTTAAAGTCAGGAGTTTTTTTTTTTCCTAAGCAGCTTGCATCATAGCCAAGCTTCTTTTCACAGAAAAGTATCTATAAAGCTTTCGTTAGCCTTCTCACTCCCTCTCAGAGCAGAGGGCAGTAGAAGGCAACATGGGCACCCATGAGAGGTGTCCCCTATCTCAAGCTGAAGATGGAGCAATAGGCCTGCCAGCTGTCTACACAGCAGAGACAATTAGACTTTGGTGAGTTCTAGCAGATGACTCATTCCCTGTCAGTTTGCTCAGTTCTGCCTTCTATAAGCAGCTCCTTTTCTTGTTTCCTGTGCCTTCTGTCCCCAACTCCTCCTACACTCTGCTTTCTCTCCTGCTTCTATCTTCATCTAGTCATCTCGTTCCTCTCCTCCTCCTTCTCTTCTAATATCTCAAATTAATGACTTCACAGTGACACTTGTCTAACATGTGAAACTAAACAATTCTAACTGTTGGATATATCTGTTAGATACAATAAATCTTATATAATTTTCCACAGTCCTCAAAGCATTATTTGATTTGTAATTTCAGTCATATCCTTCAAAACCCTAAAAAGAGTCACAGGAAAATGAGCTTAAGGGCCCCAATGTCATGCAACCGTCATTACCTAAGTCATTGTTTTGCCTTCACAAAGGTCCTGTCAGTACACTCTCAGGATAGTGTGGGTCTCTCATCATTTTTATCAGAGACGCTTTTTTCTTTCTCAAGATAATTTTATCAGTTTTTCTTACACAAATGTTCTTTTTCTTTTTCCTCCTTTAGGCAACCAAAATGTTCACATTGGAATGAGATAACGCCTGACATAACCAAGATGCCCTTAGAGCTAGCTCTTCTCTTTGGTTCTTTTTAATGTGCTCGTCCTTTATCTGTTGTAACATATTCTTGCTACATGGCCTGCCCAATGCCTTTTCTTGTCATAGTTATATGTGAGAAATTGATAGTCTTTTATTTCAGTTCTTATGTGTAAGTCATTGTTAGTTATATACACCACAATCACTTTCTGAGTCGCTTACAATCTTGATTCTTTTGAGATAATGATGTTTCATGGTCCACAGCCATATAGCAACACTGGGAGATTATTGATAACACTAAGCTATTTTTTAAAATATCTTAATTGCTTTAGTCAGCCACAATCTTCCTTATTACCCTCCTACCACCCACCCACAATTGAGAACACAAGAAAAACAAAACCCGTTAGAAATACTTATATTCAATCAAAGCAACTTTCTGCATTGGCCATTTAAAAAAGTGTCTCATTCCACTTTCTAAGTCCTTTACCTCTCTATGAGGAGGTGAATACCATGTTCCATCATTAATACTCTGGAATCCATCTGGTCATTATACTGATAATAGTCATATTTATATGCTATAACTTGTTCATCCATTCCCCAATTTATGGGCACCCACCCAGATTCTCATTCTTTGTCACCTCTAAAAGACCTATAAATAGTTTTGTACATCCTTAGAATTTATTTTTCTTAGGATTAATACCTCCCTTAATCTACCCTGCTGCTAATTTCCCCTCCCCCTTTATCCTCTTTCCCTCTTATTTCCCTGTAAAGTGAAATGTATTTCTGTACTCAAATGCCTTTGTGTGTCTTCCTTCTTTCGACCAGTTCAGATGAGAGTGAAGTTCATCAGCTGCTCCTTTCCACTCCTCCTCCTCGTTTATACTTGTGCACCCCTGATTATGTGATATAATTTTCTCCAACCTTCCCTTCCTTCTCCCAGCCCCAGTTTATTCCTATTCCCCTACTTTTCCATTCTTTTGTTAAGATCATCAAGACATACCAAAATAACTCCCAGTATTTTTCCAATGGGACTTCTTCTATAGACTCCTGTGATGGTAGAATTCAGAAGGAACAAAAATATTATGTCCCCATATTTAAATGTGAGCAATTTATCCTTAGGGGAGCTAGGTAGCACAGTGCATACAGCACTAGGCTTGGAGTCAGGAAGACTTGAGTTGAAATCCAGCCTTAGACACTTACTAGCTGTTTAACCTGAGGCAAGTCACTTAACCTCTATGTCTCAGTTTCATCATCTGTAAAATGAGCTGCAGAAAGAAATGGCAAATGACTCCAGTATCTTTGCCAAGAAAAGCCCACATTGGGTCATGAAGAGTCAAACATGAGGGAACAACAATACTTTACCTTCACTTAGTCTATTATTATTGTTTTCCATTTTATGATTTTCTTCATTTCTGTGTTTGAACTTCAAAGTTTCTCTGAAGCCATGGTCTTGTCATCAGGAATGCTGGGAAGTCCTCTGTTTCATTAAAGGACCATTTTCTACCTTGTAGCATAGCATAGATTTGCTGGGTAAATTATTCTTGTCTGTGAGCCAATATCCTTTGCCTTATGGAATATTGTATTCCAAGTTTTCCACTCATATATACCGGTGGCTGCTAAACTGTGTGTGATCTTGACTACGGCTCCTCAATACGTGAATTCCTTCTTTCTTACTTATTGCAATATTTTTACTTTAAACTGGGAGTCCTGTATTTTAACTATGACCTACCTCAGCATTTTGATTTGGGATTTTCTTTTAGGATGTAACCAATGGATTATTTTTATTTATTCTTTTCCCTCTAGTTCTAAGAGATCTGGGCAGTTTTCTTTTAAGATTATTTGAAGTAGCATGGCTAAACTGATTTTTCACCATGGAGTTCAGATAGTCCAAAGATTCTTAATTGTTTTTCTCTCCTCAATTATTTTTCCAGGTCAGTTGTTGTTGCTATAGGATACTTTACTTTTCCTTCCATTGTTCAGTCACTTGATCTTGTTTAATATTTCTTATTGCCCAATAGAGTCACTGGCTTCCAATTGGTCTACTCTAATGTTCAGGAAATTTGCAGCTCTGGGAAGGCTTTTCATATCTTGTGCCAAGCTGTTAATTCTCTTTCCAATTCTTTCTTCCATAGCTATTATTTCTTTTCTATTTTTTCCTCAATGCTCTCATTCTGTTTTTAAAAATATTTTAACTCTTCTTAAAAATTCTTATGTCATCATTTCCAAGAATTCTAGTTGATTTAGTGCCCGAGCTAAGTTTTTCTCTGAAACATTGCTTGTAGACTTTTGGAGTCATTGTCTCTTCCTGGTTTTGTGGCTTGATCATCCTTGTCACTGTAATAGTCCATTACGTTGGGGTTATTTTTTGTTTGCCCATTCTTCCAACCTACTTACTGTCTTTGGAGTTGACATTAGAGTTAAGAACTGCAACATTTCTGGAGAGAAGGTCTGGATTCACCCTGTTGCTTCTTTCTTGGTGTATTGAATGTTCTATTATTCTGGGATCTCAGGGACACTCTGGTGACCTATAACCTTTCTCCACTCCCAAAGTGGTCTAACTCAGAACAAATTTTGTTTGTTCCTCCTCTGGTCTGAGCTCTGCAAGTTTCTGACCTGGATTTATATCCCTGAAAGAGCAGACTCCTTCCTGACTTGCCCCCTAGCAGCCAACTGGAGAGCTCTGTTGGTTCAGAGCAGCAGAACTGTAACCTCCCCTTTGTTCTGAGATTTCTGACTTAGTCATTCCTCTACAGTCTGGGCTACATGATGGAAGTGAGACCCTGCTCTGAACTTAGGGTTTGAGGTACGCCACTATTGCTACTGTCTTCTGAACTTTCTCCTTTCTCAGTACACAGCCCAGGAGCTCTCTACCATGGAACACCACCCCTTTCTCCATTCTCTGGGTCTGAGACCAGTAAGTGGGTAATGGCTGTCAAAGTTACCAGTTTTCACCTGCCCCCATTACAGTGCTCTATTATGGGTCTAGAGGGGCCTTAGTAGGATTCTGAGACCTTCCCTTGCCCTGCTGCATAGTCTTTCCTGGGCACTGGAGTTGTCTGCTCACAGTATGCTCCTGACTTGACCCTATCCCTTCTTTCTACAGACCTCCCTATTGTCTTCCTATGCCAAGGTGGGCTGGACATAAGACTCGCTGTGACTTTTTCTGCATTTCCCCCATCAAGATTCAGTTTGGTGCATTTTCCGAGTCTGTTTGGAGTAGTTTGTAGATAGGAGGTCACCATACTGCTTCCTAACCCTCTGCCATCTTGGCTCTGCCCCTTCTGAGTTACTATCAAATACTATCCAAGATGATTTTTATGTTCCTCAAACTTAGCTTTCTTTATGGTCCAGAACAATCCATTATTTTTATATCTACATTGAAGAAGCAAGCTTTTTATAAGCAATATTAAACAATGGATGATTTTTTTTTAAGAGCTTACTTTGTTAAGTGATTTATAGAGATTATCTCATTGATTCTTACAACAACACTTAGAGGTAGGCACTATTATCTCCATTTTATAGATGAATAAAATGAGACAAACAGAAGTTAAATGACTTGCCCAGGGTCACACAGCAAAAGTATCTGAAGTCATATTTGAACTCAAGTGTTCCTGACTCCAGACCTGGGACTCTACCCACTGAGCCACTGAGCTATCCCATATGGCACATGTTTTCCTTCTCATAATTCAGTGAAGGATATAGAGAATGTAAGATTTAATTTTTCTAATTGTTCATTGATTATGAAAAGGCATTCGATTTGGTAGAACAAAATACCATCTTACAAACTCTCTTCTAGCATAGTGCCCTTTAGTCATATATCAAGCCCAATCAGAATTACTTGGAAGATGTCATAAAAGAAAAAATACTCCACAACCCTCTGAAAATAAATACCAGCAGAGGCCTCAAACAGAAAGACATATCTTCACCAAAGGTATCTGTCACCATGGTGAAGGAAGTCCATCTCATATTCTAGGCCAAGAAGGCATCTCCTATGGATAGTGAGGTCCTCTAAATACTCCTTGTTGAGGATAACATGATGCCTGTTTTTCAGGCCAATGCAGAGCTTTCTGGAAGAGATCTATCATGAATCAATGGCATTTGGCCTGCTCAGCTATACAGGAAAGACCAAGTAGATGAAGAATGTCAATAACTCATAATTATTTTGCATGTAGATAGATACTATATAAAGTTTTATTGTGAGTCTGTCAGCAACAGACAGTACAGATGGACAATGAGCTGGGTCCAAAGTTGAAAAAGAAAAGAACAGACTATACAGCTTTGGAAAATCTTGAAGTTCTATTACTGATCCCCAGGCTTCCCATAAAAGTAAAGGCCCATCTTTTAAATATTGCCGATGATGTCATATAACGTTACATGACACTGAGATAAGGAACACACTCCCCTGTCTCCACAGATCTACAGATAAGTACCACACATAAGAAAATATAGAGATATGTGGAGGTAAGCTGGCTATAACACAAAACCAAGGACGAACACCAAGTGAGAATAGGAGTTAAGAACATCAGGGAATTTTATGACAGAGCATAGGCTGATCAAGCAGAAAGAGTGAAAGGTGATGCGTAAGCTCCATTGGTACCCTCAACATGTCAGGGAAAATATAGAAAGTCCTCCAGGATGCTGAGAAGACTCCCTCAGGCAAGCTTTTGGGAAAATGTAGACCAGAGTAGCACAGAATAGTATGTCATGGATGAGTTGCAAAAAGCATGTCTAGGGGAACCTCCCAAATTGAATGGATCACTGATCCATTTTATTCAACTCTTCCCCAATCACTGGATGTGTAAACTGATTCTATTTTTTGCAATTACAATGTTACTTAACAATCAGAAAACAATAAAAAAAATGTTTCAAAATTGTAAACTTAGGTCTAAAAAACTAATAGAAGACACATTCCTCCCACTTCCTTGTAAAGGTGGAGGGGTCCACAGGTGTAGAAAATTACAAATAATGTCAGATTTTTCAAAGTATTAATTAGTCTTGCTGAATTTTTCTTTTTTTCCTTTTTTAAAAATTTCTTGTTATAGGGGATAGCTTTTGGAGTGGGGAGAGACAAGATGAAATCTAGGTGTTATAAAAATAAAATATTTCATTTAGAATATATTGTAAAAGAAAAACAATACAAGCTTAAAATAGTACAAACTCTGTATTACAATAGAGACATTTTAATCTCTTCCTTGCCAATGTTTATTCCTTCAGTTACTTTTTGTCCTTTATTGTTATGACTAGTATGTCTAAAATTACATTAAGTAGTAATGATTAAAGTGGACTTGTTCTTGTTTTAATGATGCTCGCTATTTCTTTATTACATATTAAACTAGATCTTCTTTCAGACAGATACTTTTTTATAATGCCAAGGAAAACTCCATCTATTCTTATAATTGGTAATGTTTTCAGCATGCATTAGTGTTGTGCTTATTAAAAATTTTTGAACACATCTATTACGTACTTGACTGCTGACATAATTTTGTGATTTTATTATTTGATTGTGATGATTTTTCAGATGTTAAATCACCTTATCATTCCTAGTAAAAATTATCTTGATAATAATACGTAATTTTGTTAAGTTAATGTTGTCTATTTGCCAGAATTGCTTTAAATTTTTTGCAATGGTAATTATGAATCATATTAACCCTTTTTTTTGTCTCATCCTCAAGTTTTAATCTTATCGGTCCTCAGTAAAATGAAGGGGAGGGGGCATCTACATAAACTCTATAGTTCCTCCACTTCTAAATCTATGATACTATGATCTTAAATTTGGGAGGATCAAGACTACATTTAATTCATAAACAGAATTTGGTAGAGGGCCATCTTTATTCTTAAAAACAACTTGAACAATTTAGGGATTATTTGTTCTTTAAATGTTTGATAGAATTCATTTTTAAATCCATATGGTCCTGATATCAAAGACATGGACCTTGAAGGAATTTTTCAAATACTACAGAGCCAAAACAAACATAAAATGCCTATTCAAAAGTCTCAGTAAATGCACCATGACTTTTGGCAAGCCAGGCTAAGGCATGGGCTCATCTACCTCTCAGTGGTTATCTCCTCTAAGAAGCATTACAGTAGATGCAAAGAGCACCAACCACAGCGCATACTAATCTAGTGTGGGAATCCCTGATTGGTCATGTAGCTTAGGGAAAGAGACACAAAGTAGAAGAGATGACCAAGGGCCTGCCCAGGCTTAGGCTGGACTAGGCAACACAGTCTCTAATTTCCATGTGTAAGAAGCTACTCAAAATGCTGATTTTCTGGTGAAGGGGAATATGAGCTCATCTATCCCTTGTACCCCACTTCCACCAGGAATTCAGAGGAAGAGAGACAGAGTAAGAAAAGAAAGAGACACAGAGACAGAGAGAGGAAGAGAAAGACAGAGAGAAATCTACATTACACATTCTGGACACAAAGGATGAAGAGAGGAAGAGTAGAATCTTTTTGCTTTTAAAGGATATTGAGCGAATGATTCTTCCTTGCTCAGATGCCAATTCTTTTTTAAGAAATCCTCTTCTCCTGGCTACTGTCACAGGGACTAGAGAATTGCTGTGGCATTACTAAGTGTCAATTCCTTCAGCACATTTGGTATTGAAGGTGGTCAGGAACTCAACACACACTGCATTTTATAGCCCCACCTGCCCACCATGCTGAACATGCTCCATAAGATGTACTCTAATCCAACTCCTACTACATGTGAAAATGTAAATGTTTTATAAACCTTAAAGTACTAATTCAACATCAGCTATCACAATTGTTGACCATTTGTAAATCTTCTTTTGAATGGTATCTGTTCATAGCCATCTTATACATGTCAAAATTGGTGGAACTGAGCAGCTCATCACCATAGCAAGGGAAGTCCAGGCTTATAAGCTATTGAGTAGCTTACTACCAGAGGAAGGTAAGTCCAAGTTTCTAGTTTCTTGATGAAATGGAGGAGAGTAATAAATTTGGAGAAAAAGAAGACACAGAATCCATTCTTGAATAACTACATTAGATTTTCTTTAACAGATGAGAACAGTGTGTATTCAAGCTCTAAACCAGTCTCAAAGGTTCGTCAGAGATACAAACATAAAGCTATACAGCATAAATGGAATGTGCAGTATAGAAAATACTGTTTGAGAATAAAGGAAGGAGAATACCAATCTTAATTAGACCTTATTCATATTTAGTCCTATCCTATTTCATTTCATCCATAGCATAAGAAAATTAGATAATAACATTCACTTTATAACCATCTGTATGTGTTGATAAGAGATTTGCTAAAAGAAGTGAAGCAGAAATTAATGTCTTGCAGACATTCTGTCTAAGACAGAAAAAAAAGAAATCTTTTCCCTACTCAGTATGGCAGTGCTGACTGCAGTTAAAAAAAAAAAACAGACGATGTAATGGGGAAATAGAATATTCTAGGCCAGCTAGATAGTTTGAATATAGGTCTAGTTGCTTTGGTCACCATGAAATGAAGATGAAACATTTCTCTAGTCTTCATTTCACCTATTTTACCTAATAATCCTTGATGGTTTCTGTTTTGGTTCCTCTGATTAATTAAATTGTGTATATGTATGTATAGTTTTCATGAATATATTAAAAGGGAAAAGAACAAAACTCATAGCAAAAGAGAGGTTGTACTTTCTAGCAGTTTGTCCTGGACATTATCACCTATCCCTTTTGCTGGGATTTATTTTGTTTAGAGATAGGTCAAAGCAAATGTTCTTATAGAGGTCTACTTAATCAACAAGGGAAAAAATGTGGCTGCATCCAACCCAAGGACAGGAAAAAGAGACTGGAAGTCAAACTCTAATCTTTTTTTCCTAATACTAAATAATTAATTCTACTTTCCTGTTAATGAGCATAGTTCTTCATACACTTAAGTGGATAACAATGACAATGATAGTCAATAGACAATTCTAAATAGCCCTAGTGATGAATAGGAATTCCCTCAAATCTTCCTGGAGTACCTTGTCTGTAACTGCCCTGTGACCTTGATTACAATATATCTTGTACTCCAATTGTAAACATACCATATTGAATAAAGGAATGAGTAAGGCTTTTCAGAAGCGCTAACTCTGCAAATCATTGTACTGATAAGTTGAGACACAAAAAGAAAAAGCAAAACAGGCCTTGATTTTATGGAGCTCATATTCTAACACAGGGAGTCAATATAAATAGGGAGGTCTCAGTGTCAAGGAAGAAGGAAAGAGCCATTGCTCCTTAGGGCACAAGTGGTAATACAGGTAGTAATGCATCTTTTGTCATTTCCTTTGACATAATATTATCTATTTCTGATAATAAACCACTTGACAGCACCATGGACTTTGGTGGCAAGACTTTTTAGGGGAGAATCTGTAGCAGCTGTTGATACTGAGGAGGCAGAGAATACAGCACTTATAGTTTACATTTCCTCAGTGGTTAATTCCCCAAATGGGGGCTTTGGACCAGGCTAGAAACAGAACCAATGATCTATTTCTTGGACTCTCAGGCTTATCTGCTCCCCAGATTAGGATTTTCTGAAAAGCAATAATAAGAATGTGTGTATGCATACATACATACATATATACATATATATGCACATGTATTTATACACAGACACACACATAACATGCATATGGCTATATATAAGTGAAAGCAAAGTGCCTTCAAAAGAGTAAGCATTATTAACTATTTGTTGAAATTAATTAAATAGGAAAGATATTGAATTGAATAAGAAAGATATGATGTTATTAGCATGAGAAATAGGATTTGGCACAGACAATTTCATCAAGAAAACTAGTGGTAAAATTAACATGCTAATAAGTATGCAAGCAGAGTGACCAATCCATAGAATATACAAATAAGACCACCGACAAAATTTTTCACTGGCTTGAGTAATTCCTGTTATTTTACTTCATGAAGAACTACCTGTTATTAAATACAAATATCTGATTGAGACCACAATTAATGGTTCATTTTATATTCAGTAGTGTCATGTATGAGCCCTATGTGAGGAAAGTGTTTGACATGCCCTGCATTGTTGCCTGGAATATTATTATCAGAAACTATGACATCAGAAAATAACTGCTAACCTATCTAGAACTATTAATTAATTAATAAGAAAAACAGAAGAGAAAAACCCAATGGCCACTAGGTAAAATATGTGAAATTAGGCATAGAGAAATATTTCATCTTCATTTCATGGTCCCTAGAGCAACTAGAGCTAAATTCAGACTACTGAGCTGGCTTAGACAATTCTATTTCCCTTACATCTTCCACATTTTGTTTTTCACTCTCTGCAGCCATCCCTGACATACTAGGTATGAAAATTATCTCTTTCCTTTATATCTGCAAGACATTCATTTCTGCTTTTTCTCTTTTTAGGTTTAGCAAACCTGTATCCATATATTACCAAAGGTCTCAAAAAGAACCCACGGGTCTGATTCTCTGCACACCATTGATAGACTGAGGTCCTAACAGGGATAAGACCTGATTAAGATTGGTGTTCTCCTTGGCTTTACTCTTAAATGGGATTTTTAAACCTCACATTCTATTTATTTTGTATAGCTAAGCTCCTTTATCTTTGATGAATTTGTCAGATTAACTTGAAACTTGGATATATACTATGTTCATTCATTAAAGAAAATTTAATTTAGTTATTCTAAAATGGATTCCACTTACTTTCTCCAAATTTATTATCTTTTTCCATTTCATCAAGAAAATGGAAACCTGCACTTCTTTTGCATCACTGGGCCCCAGTGAGACCTTTTCAACTTGATGAGACCTGCCAGAACATGAACTCCCCTGGCCTAGACTGTTATAACTCCAAAATGCCTCCACGCATAATGAAGCATTAAAGACTGATTTATTAAGAGCCTAAAAACTAAATGGGAAAAGGGGTGAGGTGGGATGGAGAGGAAGATGATAGTTTCTACAAAAAGACACTAAAATCCAGAGACTTGAAATAATTTGATGTATTTTGTTTTTATGTCTCCTTCATTTTCGAATATGCCTTCCTCCCTCACCTACCAAAAGAGATATAACCTTTAACAAAAAATGAAAAACAGAGGGGGGAAAAGAATTTCAGCCAACCAAACAATGCAATGAATGAGTCAGATAGGGTTTGCAATGTTCTGTACCTACATCATCCCCCACTTCTGCAAATGAGGAGAAAAATGCATTTTCTCATCTCTTCTTTAGGACCAAGCTTGGTGACTATAATTACACGGCATTTAGTTTTTATTTTTATTGTTGTGGTTGTTGATCTTTCCAAAAAGATCCAAATTTAAGAGTTAGGCTTTGATCTATCTGCAAATAAGGGTACTTACATATTTTTTTTACTAAGGATTACTGGCTGGGGAAATAGCATCTTCACCAGACTGATTGGGTTGATTCCATTTGTACTAAGGTTTCTACAGTCATTTCTTATTAAAGGGGGCCTCATGTCAAGCTGACAAACTCATTTAGTTTACATCCTCACTGTGAATTCTCATGAATGTAAATGGTGTTTCATTTAGTCCTTTTCCCCTCATTTACCACAAATCCCTTCTAACTTTTTAGAATTTAGTGACAGAATGTGTACTGATCTCACTTTTAAGGATCATTTTACCCAACAGAGACCAAATTAGACCTGTCTTAATTCTCCCACTTTTCCCTAGCCTTTGGGGATCCATAAAATAGCAGAGAGCAATGGAACTGAATATCTTCTTTGACACAAATGAATCAATGGGAAAGCATTCATTAAGTGCCTTATGTGTACTGGAAACTTTAATACATGCTGGAGTTAAACATGCAAGAGTGATGTAGACCATACCTTCAAGGTACTTACATTCTAATGTGGTGATCCAACATTTATAGGGGAATAGTTGCCACGGAAGTTTTAGTTTATTAAACCGAATTCAAACTTCACAGAACAAATCCTTTTATTAAGAGGATTTGTTCTGTGAAGTTTGGATTCAGTAAAAGGACCACACTTGAGGACCTAGAGGGCAATATGTGGCCTTCAGGCTGCAGGTTCCTTCCTCCTGGTTTAGATCCTGGAGAGAAACTGAACTGTCCACAAGGCAATCAGTTGTCAAGTGTTTTCTAATAACAATGGTAGTAATGACCTGATTATTATTTGTTCAAAATGAACATCCTATGGAAATGGAAGAAGGATATACTTGTCAGTAGAGCAGATGGCAAAATACCTACACTGGGTAGGCCCTGGTTTCCTGATAGGTGACTGGATGGGATCATCAAAAAATCAGACTAATGAGAGCCTTCTTCAGCTGCAGAGCTGTGGGTGTGACTCTCCAGTACTATAAAGTCAATCCTGGGTCATCTATAGTAAATGAACTTTGAAATCACAGGAATTAAAGTTCATAAGGAACAATTTATTACCAAAAAAAACCTGACACATTCAATCATCAATACAGTTCAATTAAAAGATACACACCACTCTCCAATTTTTACCTGTTGAAATACTATTCATCCATCAAAGTGTAGCTCAAGCCTTCCCCTGCCCCAAGCTGGCAGTGATTATTTCCTTCTTCTGAATTTCTTTCCCTTTTTATTGATGTCTATTATGGTGATTACTGTATTCTATCTTATAGTATAATTATGTATGCACGTGCCTTACCTACCCTGCTAACTTGTACAATTTCTTTTTTTTTTTATGTCAGGGACTATTGTTTACTCATTTTTAAAATTCTAGCCAGGTCTTTTGCAAATTATTTTGTAGATTTGGAGATTTCCATGTAAGAAGCAAAATAACCAATGATATTAAAAACAATAGGTCTTTATTGGGGACACATTTTAACTTAGCCAAGGGATGGTGCTTAATTTGGAAAAGGTCATGGGAATTGAAAGGATAAGTCAGACAATTAACAAACATTTATTAAGCTCTTGTATGTATGTATGTAAGCACTTGTATGTATCAGAACTGAAGAACTCAAAAAAAGGCAAAAATATGTCCCCTGCCCTGAAGGAGTTCACCTTCTAACAAAGGAGACAATATAAAAATAACTCTGTAGTTTTAGATACATATAGTGTAAATAGGAGTTAATCTCAAAGGGAAGGTACTAGAAGTGGGAGTGAAAGAGACTAGGATTGGACTCTTGAAAAAATGGGTATTTGAAATGAATCTTCTTTTCAATTTTTTTTTTTATTATTTTTAGGCAGTTGGGATTAAGTGACTTGCTAAGTCACTTAAGTCACACAGCTAGTAAGTGTCAAGTGTTTGGTCTGAGGTCAGATTTGAACTCAGGTCCTCCTGACTCCAGGGCCAGTGCCCTATCCACTATGCCACCTAGCTACCCCCTGAAACGAGTCTTAAAAGAAGCCAGGGAATCCAGCGAGCAGACGGGAGAAGAGAGAGCATTCTAGTCATGAGAAACCAATGGAAACTGGAGTTAAGAGATACAGTATCAATTCTGAAGAACAATAGCAAGGGTAATTTTACTGGATAATAGAGTGTAAAGATAGGAGTAAAATACAAGAATACTGGGAAAGTAAGAAGGGTATAGTTTTAGAGGGTTTTAAAAACTAAAGAATTTTAGATTTGATCCTGAAGATAACAGAAAGTCACTGGAGTTTATTGAGTACAGGATGTGACATCATCAAGACCATCAAGTGAAGAGTCAAGTCACTGAGGTTGTGAGCTTAAGTAATAGGGAGAATTGTGGTGCCTTTGAAAGTAAAAAGAGTATTCAGGAGAGAGAAAGGTTTGAAAGGAAAGACAATGATTTCTGCTTTGGACATACTGAATTCAAAATGTATACAGAACAATCAGTTCATGAAGCCCAAGAGACAATTGGTGATATAAGACTGACGCTCTAGAGAGAGACGAGGGATGGTTAAATAAATCTGAGAATCATCTGCTTAAAGATAATAATTGAAGTCATGGGAATTGATACGATCACAAAAAAAAAAGTATAGATGGAGATAAGAAGAGGGACCAGGATAGATGGTTCGGAGACACACAGTTAGTGAGCATGACCTGGATGAAGATCCAGGAAAGGAGACTGAAAAGGACTGACCAGATCGATGAGAGGAGAACCAAGGCAGAGTATCCAGAAGAAGAGAAAAAGTTACCAACAGCATCAACGGTTGCAGATAGGTGATGAAGTATAAAAATTTAGAAAAGGCCATTAGATTTGTCAATCCATGGTAGCTCTGGAGAAAGCAGTTTTATTTGAATGATGAGGTCAAAAGACAGACTGCAGAAGACTTAAAAAATAGAGAGAGAAGTAGAAGCACCTAGTGTATTTTCCTTTCTCGAGGAGAATGGAAGAGAGATATAGGATTGTAGCCAGCAAGGATGGATGGATCATATGAAGGTTTCTTTTTAGAAGATGATGACATGGGCATATTTGTAAATAGCAGTGAAGCAGCCTACTTGATGTTAGGACATAGTGAAGATTAGCGAGAGTGGTGATAATAAAGGGGACAATTTGCTAGAGAATTTGGATTGAAATGAGATTAAGGGATTAAGGGATAGAGGGATTTGCCTTAGCAGGAAGAAGGACCACCTCTTTATGTGAAAAAAGGAGATAATATATGAAGATACATGAATATTGTAATATGAGGAAGGCAGGACAACAGGGAGCCCATGATGAGTGGCTCATTATTTTTCAGTGAAGTGTGAGCTAAGATATTACGATGAGAGACTGGGGGAGAAAGTGCTGTAGGAGAATCAAGAAAAGATGAAAAGATTTGAAATAGCCAATATGATAAATGATATTATGTAATAAATATGAATGCATGAAAGGATTCCTTTCCTCCAGTAAGGACCAATTGAGATTAGATAAAAAAAAAATAGTGAATTTAGCCAACAATGTTTTGTGGCTTTCCCCATTTCTGTTCTGTGCGAAGGCAGAATAATCCAAGGTTGGGGATTAAAAAAGCATGATCAATAACAGGACAAGAAAGCAAGCAACTCAAATGTAGAAGACAGTGTGGAGTTTAACTGATTCACCAGAAAGTTGTTATAGCATAGGGAGGAGAGTGCAGGAGTGATGACCTGGGAATGAACTGAGGGACGGAAGGAGTGGAAATCATGATGAAGACAAGGAGCAGAGTCGGGGCTTATTATGCAGATGAAAAGAAAGAATGATCAAAGATTACAATCAGGCAAAGGAATTTCATTCTTAATGAATATGAAAGTAGAACACTCGGGGCTGCTGACAAGATCACGATAATTTCCATATGTAGCTGAGGTAGAATGGAGGAGTAGAACATGGGAATTGAATTGAGTACATTGAGGAAATGGGAACTTTGGATATATTGGGCAGTATCAATATGTATGTATGAGGGCAGAAATTGGGGTGAAGAGAAAGATACCCTTTTTTCCTTCTTTATCTTATGATCTTTGCTCAGGTCGCAGCCTAATTGCACACATCTGCTCAACAGATACCCCTCCATTGGTATTAAGCTTTTTCCTACGAATTAAAGCATAATCAATTTCATTTTTTCATATCATTTGGAATTCATTATATCCAATGCCTTCTAATTCTTTTCTTGAAGAAAGCATTCATGGCATTCAGATTTGAGGGTAGTCTGCAGCCTTTTGTCATTCCTGATT
Organism: Phascolarctos cinereus; assembly: GCF_003287225.1. Taxonomy (NCBI): domain Eukaryota; kingdom Metazoa; phylum Chordata; class Mammalia; order Diprotodontia; family Phascolarctidae; genus Phascolarctos; species Phascolarctos cinereus. Next base: position 378,930,396 of record NW_027555625.1, read on the forward strand.
ATTGACCTACATTTTTCATCATTATCACCTTTTCCCCACTTTTGCATCAAAGTCACTAAGTATCAGAATATATGTTGATTTAATCTGAAGAAATTCGTAGACTCTCCTTATCTTTTCATCTTCTGTAACATGTTGACTCATGCATCACAATGGCTTTTATGACAATCTTTTTGAAAATAACATGAATTCTAAAATATGAAACTAAATATGTCAATAAATGGTACCCACTCTTACTGATGCCATTCAAAGAGTAGGACGTGATATCCATGTACATCTGTCCATTTACTTATGGGCCAACTCAGTTATGTCAGGGTCATATAACTAGGGATCAAAGAAACGTAGTGTATTTAATAAAGAAACAGGTTTTTAGTAGATGGGGTCTCAAAAGCTAATCTTGACTGGCAAATTCACACTAACCATACCTTTAAACAAGATAATCAATACCACCTAAAAGGAAGTAAAAATCAAGGACAAAACACTCTCTTAGTGAACTCTCTTAGAGAACTTAACATGTTCCCAGGATTCCCCTAGAGAGGAGCAGAATGTATAACTACCATGTTGAGTGTGAGACTTCTCCAAGCCAAGTTGTTTTGGTGAATATGATCAAGCTAGAAGTGGAGACACCAATCTCCCTTGATCTTCTGCATAACACTTATAAGGTAAGTGCTATTATTATTCCTATCTTACAGATGAGAAAATGGAAGCAGACAGAAATTAAGTGAATTGCTCAGGGTCATACAACTAACAAGTGTCTAAGATTGGATTTAAACTTCCTGATTCCAGGTCCAGATCTCTATCTACTATGTCACCTAGTTGTTCCATAGGTTCCCAAAGTGGGCTATACTGCCCCCTGGGGTATGTTGGAATGATGGGGTTGGTGGTGGTGGTAGCAGCCTCAGGTGCAATTGGGAGGCTTTGAATAAAAATAAGTGGGTGGTAGAAGCATAAGGGAAGAAGAGAAGATAAAATTTTGGAAAACCATTCATACATATTTCATCTGTTGTGTAACAAGAGTTAAATTTATTATGATTAAATTGTTTCCCAAATAAACACACAAAATACAAGTTATAACCAATCAGTGGTCAAGTCCACCAACAGGTCTTAACAAGCAAGTGTTGGCAGGTGAGCATGTCACATATTGTCAGGAAGTCCAGCATGCATCAGCATGAATATGTGCATGTAATGACTTGTTTATAATGCAATACTATATGCCATATAGTATACAGTTACATGATGCAATATCGTGTCATCAAAATTTCAATGCAGGAAATAAACCACAAATTTATGATAAATTATAAAATTTAAGATGTGTCTTCATATACATATATATGTATATATATATATATATATATATATATGTATATGTATATATATATATATATGTATATATGCATGTATGCATGTAATGTAAATTTCCCAAAAAAATGTTAAAGGGTTAAAGAAAGTAGATTTCCAGGAGGGTGGAATACGTTTGGGAACCTCTGTGTTAGTCACTAACAATAACGTGATTAAATTTGAAATCAGGTAACATTTCAGAAAAAAAATTGCATTCATCTTACAGGCATGGATGGGATGAAATCTGTATCATCTGATGGAATGCCTATGTCAGTAAGAATACAATTCCATCTGAGTACCCATGAGAAAGGGAGGTTTCAGAGAGTCTTAGTTTCCATTGGAAATAAGCTAAGCCTTTTAGTGGCTCTGGCCCACAGTTCCTAAGCCTGGCCCAGGCCTCTGGAGTCCTCAGTGCTACCCTAAGAAGGTTACAGGTATTTTGACAAGGCATTCACAACAAATAGAATATCAACTACTCCCCCCATTCCTAAACCCTGCATCAGATTATTTAGAGTTGTATTAAGCTTTAAAATAACTCCAATGATTCAATTTGTGAAAGTTTCACCAGCTCTCATTCTCACAAATAAAAAAAAAAAACATCGTTCAGGATACAACTTTGGACTTGAACTGAGCTCCACTTTGAATGGTAAGCATCTGACCAGAGACCTGGCATCAGCATAAAAAGCATCCCACTTTTTTCATTTATGTTCATTACTATAGCAAAGGTATGTGAAATATGCTCCCACCTTTTCATCAATACCATTTTCATCACCACCAAAAGTCAATTTAATGAGCTCAGTTCATCAGCCTGGTACCTATGACTACTTCCTCTCCCTAAAGTAGATATCATCCATTTTAACCATTCAGATATTTAAAAGGTTCTTTCATGTGCAGTCCCAGTTCATCATGAATAAAATATATTTTATTCTACTATTCCATCGACTCTGGTTACATGCTGGAGATACGTCTCATTATATTATCAATCAGAAAATAGTCTGAGAGCTTATTAAGCTACCTGTACTCTGCATTTCCCTGCTGCAGATGACATGCATCAAAAACAAACTAGAAACATGGCTTTACTTTGAGGTCCAAATAGTTGAGTAAAAGAGGGTTAAATTAAGCAAAGGCCCAGAGCACTGGAACATTGTTTTAAGCTAGAGCAACACAAACCAGAGAAAATACCTTTTGTACCGAAAATAGGATGAAATCCTTACTCCTTTGTTTTATCATGGTGTGGAGATGACCTCTATCTCTCAAAGGCTATGTGGGTGAAGTTCAAGATCTGGCAGGCCCCACCAAAATGTAAAAGGACTTCAGTATATGTATGATTATAGACTATGGAACAATCATCTCAAAAAAGACCAATTTAGCTCAAAGATGTTTTCAATCATATAGCAACTCCCAAAAGACAGCCTAAGATATGGCAGATGTGTTTCAAATGTGTGTCAATAGAAGGAGTTTCCAGACTGAAGAAAGCAGGGATTCTAAAAGGGTTGAAACAAGATGTAATTCAAATTATTTACAGATTTTGTGGTTGCATTCAAATTGGCTTATGTCTATTTGCCTTTGAATCCAAAACAAACCAAACCAATGTAAACAAATCAGAAATAATATTTAATTTTATATAAATACAATTAATGATGCTGAAGAAACAGTCTTCAAAAACGTTTGCCATCTCTTGGTTCTAAGTTTTACCCAACATACATGGAGAACAATGAGATATCACATCCTGAGAAAACCATGACTTGCTGCACTCAAAATCCCTTAGAAAGTATATGGAATAAAAAGTAAGAATGGAGTGGTTTCTTGCATTCTGTCTCCGGTCTCCAATCTATGCCTACATAAACAGTTGAATATGACAATTCCAAGTGGCTTTTTATCTCAATTTAATAAAACAAGAAGTTATAATTGTTAGATATTAATTATGACTTGTCAGCGATCAACAAATCCATTCTAAAATAGAATTTGATTCATGTATGGAGACAGAGCTAAGAAATTGTTTCAGAACATGGTTCCAAAACACCTTCCTAAGATATGGAATACTCAAGAAATATAAATTTTTGTCTCTTATAAACAACAGCAGATAAGAAGGGGAAATCAATCCTGCTATTTCACTGAGAGAAAGAATCATACAACCTCACTTGGAAACTCTGAGGTCATATCCTCAAAAGCAGATATAATATAATATCTCTTTATGGTTTTGTTCTTGAGTTAAGTCTGCTAAGATCTAAGTTGTAGTTATTCTGAGAAATAGTTATTTTCAGACTGAGAGCTAGGAGACGATACTTGGGCTGCTAAGTTTTGACTATAACAAGCTCTGGAAAAATAGAAAGATTTGGACATCAGAACTGTGGTGTAATCATGAGAAGAATATAATTTATTTGATTATTGAAAGAAAATGAGATTTTGATTACTAATCATAAGCTGAGATCATTTGCAGAGAGAATCTATGGTGTGAACCAAGAAAGAGAAGAGAGAGAGCTAAAAGGACAGATTTCAGAATTGCGTCAGTTAGTCTACCTAAGAAGAGGAAGAGTTCAGAAGCAAAAAATCAGAAAATCACTCAGTAGACCAACTAATGTGAATGAAATGTGCTAATATGGGAAACAATTATTCTGTACAAAAGCTACATTCATCAGGGAACATTTTTATGGATAATTCCTAAGTTGTTGTTCTTACTCCATTTTCTAAGAGAACCAAAGATATCACAGATGATGTCTTGATTTGTGTGTGAATTGGATTTGAGTGAGGCACACTACTGCAAAGTCATCAGCCTCACTCCCTATTCAAGAGTCATCGAAGTCTGGTGGCAGAACAAAAGTCAAGTTAACTAGTGATGGCCCAGGATGCAGTGGATGGATGGCCTTGGCATATTCAATGTCTGACCAGGCTCTAAGTGGCTCTAAGCGCTCCACAGTGCCTGCTTCAGCTGCCTTCATAGCCATTAGAACAAAGTGTTCTCATCCACCCATTCCACCAGGAGAACTCTTTGCATGCTTAGGGTAGACATCCTCCTAACTCATTGATGGGTTTGAAGCCTGTCAGTTACCCTCAAACATATTTAGCCTGTCTGCCAGAACAGTTTAATTGGTTCCCCTTCTGGGAGCTAAGATGGCAGAGAGAAAAGGCAGTCACTCTCACTCTCCCCTATCAACTTCTGAAAACCCAGAAAATATCACCCCAGAAAAAAACCCTGGAACAGCTGAACTAGAAGAAAGACAGGAGCAACAGTGCAGCAGCCCAGCAAATGGGTCTCCCAGTGCCTCAGCAAAAATAAGGGAGGCAGAACTACAAGGGGCCCCAGGCAGATAAGTACCCTGTGACATTCATCTGAAAGGAGGTGAAGAAAGCAACCTAAAGGCTTCCTAAAGCCCCAGCCTTGATGGTTCCAGCCCAACACCAGGTGAGCTGTAGAAGCCCTGCAGCTTCCAATTTTGAAGAAATCCGGAAGCCCAGGTGGTAGAACAGGCAAACACCAAAACCTGGACCTCTCAGTGCCTCAGTGAGGGCAGGGGGAACCGTGGAAACCAGCTCAGAAAACCACCAGGTGCCTGCACTCTACCACAAAGGAAATCTCCCAGTGCATTAGCAGAAACGAGGGAGACAACACTGCAGGGGGCCCCAGGCAGATAAACACCCTGCAGCACCCATCTAAAAGGAGCTGAAGAAAGCTAAAGGAAAGGAAAAGCAGGCAACCTAGAATTGCCTGAAAGTTCCAGCCTTGCTGATTCCAGCCCAACACAAGGTAAGCTGCCAGAAACCTACAGCCTCCAATTGCCAGCATAAGAGGCCCCAGCACACAAAGCCAGTGACCAAGACCTAGGCTCCCAACACAAGAAGCTTGGGTCAGTACCCTGTGTTCCCCAGCAGGAGAGCTCAATCTCTTTAAAGGCCAGGGAATAAAGAAACACCATGAGTAAAAAGAAACGTACCATATTATGAGAAGAGTGAAGATCAAGACAGAAATTCTGAAGAGGACAACATTGTCAACAAACCCACATCTGCAACAACAAAAGGGAATATGAACTGGTCTGAAGCCCAAAAAGCCTTCTTAGAAGAGCTCAAGAAGGATTTTAATAGTCAAATGAGAGAGGTAGAAGAGTCCTTCAAAAATACAATTGGCCAATTGGAAAAAAAATACACTGAAGAAAACAAGTCCCTAAAAAACACAATTGGCCAATTGAAGAAGGAAGGACAAAAACTAACAGAAGAGTACACTGAAGAAAACAAGTCCCTAAAAAACACAATTGGCCAGTTGAAGAAGGAAGTACAAAAACTAACAGAAGAAAACAATCTGTTAAAAACTAGAATTGGACAAATGGAAACTAATGTCTCTGTGAGAGAGCAAGAATCAGTCAAACAGAAACAAAAAAGTGAAAAAATAGATGAAAATGTAAAATACCTCATCAGTAAAACAACCGACCTGGAAAATCGATCCAGGAGAGACAATTTAAAAATTATTGGACTACCTGAAAATCATGATGAAAAAAAGAGCCTGGACAGTATCTTTCAGGAAATCATAAAGGAAAACTGCCCAGAAGTCCTAGAACCAGAAGGGAAAATAACCATAGAAAGAATCCACCGATCACCACCTGAAAGAGATCCCAAATTGACAACGCCAAGGAATATAATAGCAAAATTCCAAAATTACCAGATGAAAGAGAAGGTGCTGCAAGCAGCCAGAAAGAAACAATTTAAATATCATGGAACCACAGTCAGGATTACACAGGACCTTGCAGCTTCTACATTAAAAGACCAGGGCATGGAACATGATATTCTAAGGCAAAGGAGCTTGGAATGCAGCCAAGGATCAATTACCCAGCAAAAATGAGCATCATTTTTCAAGGGAGGAGATGGATATTCAATGAAATAGGAGACTTCCAAACTTTCCTGATAAAAAGACCAGAGCTCAACAAAAAATTTGATCTTCAAGTACAGGACTCAAGAAGGACTTAAAAAGGTAAATGGGACAGAAGGATACAATATGTTGTTAATAAGGGGGGGCGGAGCTGTTTAAACCCCTACAAGGGAATATGAGACTTGCAACCCTTGAGAACTGTATTGTTATTACACCTTTAAAGGAGTATACATAAAGAGGGTGGATATTAGTTGACTTTGATGTAATGATAAAAAAAAATCTAATCAAGTGGGTTAAATGGATCCAAATAAGTGGATCAATCTGATCTTAGAAAATGTACTGAGAAAGGAGGAGGCAGACAAGGGTAAATTACATTACAGGAAAAGACACAAAATCCTATTACAGCAGAGGGAAAGGGGGGGAGCATTGTTTGAACCTTACTCTCATCAGATTTGGCTCAAGAAGGGCATATAATAATCAGTTAGGTATAGAAATCTAACTTGCCCTATAGGCAGTAGGAGGGAAAAGGGGAAAGAAAAGGAGGGGGAAAGAAAAGGGAGGGGGGAAAGAAGGGAGGAAGAAGCAGTAAGAGTAAAGGGGAAGAAAAGGGAAAGGGATAATAAAAGGGGGAGGGACTGAAGGAGGTGGTGGTCAAAAGCAAAACACTAGTGAAGGGGGAAAGGAAAAAGGAGAAAGAAAAGCATAAATGGGGGAAAAGGATGGAGAAAAAGACACAGATAGTAATCATAACTGTGAATGTGAATGGGATGAACTCTCCCATAAAACGAAATGGATTGCAGAATGGATTAAAAACCATAATCCTACAATATGTTGTTTACAGGAAACACATTTGAAAAAGAGTGACACATACAGGGTAAAGGTAAAAGGCTGGAGCAGAATATATTATGCTCAGCTGAAGTAAAAAAAGCAGGGGTAGCAATCCTGATCTCAGACAAAGCAAAAGCAAAAATAGATCTAATCAAAAGAGATAAGGAAGGAAACTACATCCTGCTAAAAGGCACCATAGACAATGAAGTAATATCATTACTAAACATATATGCACCAAATGGTATAGCATCCAAATTCTTAGAGAAGTTCAGGGAGTTACAGGAAGAAATAGACAGCAAAACTATACTAGTGGGGGACCTGAACCTCCCTCTCTGCACTAGATAAGTCTAACCACAAAATAAACAAGAAAGAAGTTAAGGAGGTGAATAGAACATTAGAAAAGTTAGGTATGATAGACCTCTGGAGAAAACTGAATGGGGATAGAAAGGAATATACTTTTTTCTCAGTACATGGCACATACACAAAAATTGACCATGTACTAGGGCATAAAAACCTCACAATCCAATGCAGAAAGGCAGAAATATTAAATGCATCCTTTTCAGATCATGATGCAATAAAAATTATATGTAATAAAGGGCCATGGAAAGATAGACTAAAAAATAATTGGAAACTAAATAATCTAATCCTAAAAAATGATTGGGTCAAACAACAAATCATAGAAACAATCAATAATTTCATTCAAGAGAATGACAATAATGAGACAACATACCAAAACTATGGGATGCAGTGAAAGCAGTTCTTAGGGGAAGTTTTATATCTCTAAATGCTTACATAAATAAAATAGAAAAAGAGGAGATTAATGAATTGGGCATACAACTAAAAAAACTAGAAAAAGAACAAATTAAAAATCCTCAACTAAACACCAAATTAGAAATATTGAAAACCAAAGGAAAAATTAATAAAATTGAAATTAAGAAAACTATTGAACTAATAAATAAAACTAAGAGCTGGTTTTATGAAAAAAATAGATAAACATTTGGTTAATTTAATTTAAGAAAAGAAAGAAGAAAACCAAATCACTGGTAGGAGGAATGAAAAGGGCGAAGCTACCACCAAGGAAGAGGAAATTAAAACAATAATTAGGAATTATTTTGCCCAACTATATGCCAACAAATTTGACAATCTTAGTGAAATGGATACATATTTACAAAAATATAAATTGCCCAGATTAACCGAAGAGGAAGTAAAATACTTAAATAACCCCATCTCAGAAAAAGAAATTGAACAAGCCATTGATGAACTCCCTAGGAAAAAATGTCCAGGGCCAGATGGATTTACATGCAAATTCTATCAAACATTTAAAGAACAATTAATTCCAATACTATATAGACTATTTGGGAAAATAGGTGAAGAAGGAGTCTTACCAAATTCTTTTTATGATACAAATATGGTGTTGATACCTAAACCAGGAAGAGTCAAAATAGAGAAAGAAAATTATAGACCAATTTCTCTAATGAATATAGATGCAAAAATTTTAAACAAAATACTAGCAAAGATTGCAGCAACTTATCACAAGAATAATACACTATGACCAGGTAGGATTTATACCAGGAATGCAGGGTTGGTTCAATATTAGGAAAACTATCAGCATCATTGAGCATATCAACAACAAAACCAACAGAAACCACATGATCATCTCAATAGATGCAGAAAAAGCTTTTGATAAAATACAACACCCATTCCTATTAAAAACACTAGAAAGCATAGGTATAAATGGAGTCTTCCTTAAAATAATAAATAGCATTTATCTAAAACCTTCAGCAAGCATTATATGTAATGGGGACAGGCTAGAAGCATTTCCAATAAGATCGGGGTGAAACAAGGATGTCCATTATCACCACTGTTATTCAATATTGTACTGGAAACCTTAGCTTTAGCAATAAGAGAAGAAAAAGAAATTGAAGGCATTAGAATAGGCAAAGAAGAAACAAAGCTATCACTCTTTGCAGATGACATGATGATATACTTAGAGAATCCTAGAGAATCAAGTAAAAAACTACTTGAAATAATAAACAACTTTAGCAAAGTTGCAGGCTATAAAATAAACCCACATAAATCATCAGCATTTCTATATATTACCAACAAAGCCCAACAGCAAGAGATAGAAAGAGAAATCCCATTTAAACTTACTGTAGACATTATAAAATATTTAGGAGTCTACCTCCTGAAACAAACCCAGGAACTCTATGAACACAATTACAAAACACTTTTCACACAAATAAAATCAGATCTAAATAATTGGAAAAACATCAGTTGCTCATGGGTAGGCCGAGCTAATATAATAAAAATGACAATCCTACCTAAGCTAATTTACTTATTCAGTGCCATACCAATCAAACTACCAAAAATTATTTTATAGAGTTAGAAAAAAATAATAACAAGATTCATTTGGAAAAACAAAAGGTCCAGAATATCAAAGGAACTAATGAAAAGAAATGCAGGGGAAGGTGGCCTAGCAATTCCAGATCTTAAATTGTATTATAAAGCAGCAATCATCAAAACTGCTTGGTACTGGCTAAGAAATAGGGAGGTGGATCAGTGGAATAGGTTAAATATGCAAGACACAGTAGTCAATGACTATAGTAATCTATTATTTGATAAACCCAAAGACCCCAGCTTCTGGGATAAGAACCCACTCTTTGAAAAAAACTGCTGGGAAAACTGGAAAAGAGTATGGCAGAAACTAGGCATAGACCCAAATCTCACACCATATCCCAAAATAAAGTCAAAATGGGTTCAGACTTAGATATAAAGGCTGATACCATAAGTAAACTGGGAGAACAAGGAATAGTTTACCTATTAGATCTATGGAGAACAGAAGAATTCATGACCAAACAGGAGATAGAGAACATTATGAAAAGCAAAATGGATAATTTTGATTACATTAAATTGAAAAGTTTTTGCACAAACAAAGCCAATGCAACTAAGATTAGAAGGAAGGTAGAAAATTGGGAAAGAATTTTTACAACCAGTCTCTCTGATAAAGGCCTCATTTCTAAAATATAGAGAATTAAGACAAATTTATAAGAACACAAGCCATTCCCCAATTGATAAATGGTCAAAGGATATGAACAGACAGTTCTCAGATGAAGAAATTAAAGCCATCTATAGTCATATGAAAAAATGCTCTAAATCGTTATTGATTAGAGAAATGCAAATCAAAACAACTCTGAGGTACCACATCACACCTATCAGATTGGCCAACATGACAAAACAGGAAAATGATAAATGTTGGAGAAGATGTGGGAAAATTGGAACACTAATACATTGTTGGTGGAGTTGTGAAATGATCCAACCATTTTGGAGAACAATTTGGAACTATGCCCAAAGGGCTACAAAAATGTGCATACCCTTTGATCCAGCAATAGCACTTCTAGGGCTATATCCCAAAGAGATCAAACAAATGGGAAAAAGAACCACATGTAAAAAAAATATTCATAGCAGCTCTTTTTGTGGTGGCAAAGAACTGGAAATTGGGAGGATGCCCATCAATTGGGGAATGGCTGAGCAAGTTGTGGTACATGAATGTAATGGAATACTGTTGTGCTATAAGAAATGATGAACAGGCTGACTTCAGAAAAACCTGGAAAAACTTATATGGTCTGATGCTGAGTGAAGTGAGCAGAACCAAGAGGACTTTGTACACAATAACAGCCACATTTGTGAATGACTAAGATTGTTAAACTGAACCCTTCTCAGCATTACAAGGATCTAAAACATCTCCAGAGGCCTTGGATGGAAAATGCTGTCCACATCCAAAGAAAGAACTATGGAAGTCGAATCACTATCACTTATTTTTACCTTTTGTTTCATTTTCTGATGGTTCCTCCTTTTGGTTTTAGTTTTTACTTTCAACTTCACTAATGTGAAAATATATTTAATAGGAATGTAAATGTAAAGCCTATATCAGATTGTGTACCCTCTTGGGGAGGGTGGGAGAGAGGAAGGGGGAGAAAAATTTTCAACTCAAAAGCATATGGAAGTGATGGTTGATAAAACAAAATAAATTAATAAAATTTTTTAAAAAGACAGTTTAACTGGGGTGTCACCACTGCCCGTGCTAAAACTCTTTGGAGCCCCAGGTGAGAACCGGGTAAAGGTGGACACAAAAGATGGATGAGCAGCCTTGAAAAGGGCTCAGCAAGCCCTCACACCAGAGATGCTTATCCTCTCTGAACACCCCATACACTTAGTTCCTAACAAGAAAGAGAAGAATTATGTTTCCAGAGTTATGAGTTACCCTAAGCAGTTATTTTCTTCACTAATGTGCCTTCTTGACAGGTTTCCATAACTCTATGGCCACTGTCCTCCACTAAGTACACTGGTGGAAGGATGCGACCGAAGTCATGCGTGGGTTTTGGCACATTTATTACTCATTCATTTCTTTTCATATGAGTGCCTGTGGTGTTATTATTTCTGTTTCTTTTTTCATTTTATTGTTAAGAAAATGGGTACATTTAAGACCTAAAATTGTCATTATTGTGAATAACTGGTTGCTATTGTGTAATAGAAATAAATTGGTAGGGGTTCAAAAACTAGATAGGATAGTAGAGGGGTATATATCCTCTTAACAGGGTTACCCCTAAGACCAGGCAATTGGTAATGTAGGACTGAAGCTCAGGGCATGGAATAAGGCCGGATATGTATTTTTAAGTCATCTGCATGGGATAATAGTCAAAGTCATAAGAACTAATAAGGTTATCAAGAGAGAAAGTATAGAAAGAGAAGAGAAGAGGGTCTAGAACAAAACCTTAGTGGAATGCTCATAGTTAAGGGGTGTTATATTGATAACGAGTCAGTGGGGGAGATGCAATAGTCAAATAGCTAATAAGAGAACCAAGTGAGAGTAGTGTCATAAAAATCTAGATTGAAGAGAGAAAAAGGTAACTAACATTGGGGAATGCATAGGTTGAGAGGGATGAAGACTGAGAAAAGACCAACAAATTTGGCAATTGAGAGATTATTAATAACTTTGGAGAGAGCAGTTTCAGTTGAATGATGAAGCTGGAAGGAAGATTTTCGAGGTTTAAAGAGTCAGTGAGAGGAAAAGTGGAGGCAGTGAGTATAGACAAATGTTCCTAGGAGTTTTCCTCAAAAGGGGGGGAGAAATATAGGATGACAGATTGAGGGAATGGTAGGGTCTAGTGAAGTTTTTCTTTTTAATTATGCATAAGCCTTTGACATGTTTGGAAGTCATAGAGAACGAAGTAATGGACTGGGGGGGATTCAAGAGGGAAGGTGCTGCTGGAGAAAATAGGTGAAGGGATCAAACGCAGGTAAAGGAACAAGCCGATGCAAGAAGAACTACCTTAGGGACTGGGCGAAAGAAATGGAGAGTGGCAGATGAGCTCAAGGAGTTTTGAGATGAAGGAAATGAGAGAAGAGGAAATTCACTTTAAATGGTCTCAGTTTTCCCAGTAAAGAAATAGGCAGGTTCTTTTTTATGTCTTCTTCATTATATTGGTTACAACCCATCTACCATATTTTTAAGAAACGTGCCGTCTTTCCTGATAACCTAGAATGTTGTGAGCACCTTTAGTTTGTCTTCTAAGAGAAGCACTCAGCTTACCATGCACATAGATAATGTCCATTTTTCTGTGACAAGAACACAAACCATGGTTTGCTCTATTCAGGTTCCTAAATTTTCTAACTGCTCTCCATAACTCTGTGAAAGTGAGATGCTCAGTACTTTTTTCTGTTCATGCTATCAATACTTCTAGCCAACTTTCTTGAAGAATCCTTTTCTCTTTTCCTTCCTCCAAACACTGGTAGATTGGAAAGGAGAGGGAGGGGTGAGAGCTGAGCCTTTAGAAGCTACTTTGAATTCATCAAGCTTCACAATTGTCCCCTTGGTAAAAACTAAGCCTTTCAAAGCCTATAATTTGCCAAGTTCCTTTTTTTACAGAAGGGAAATACAAAACTACTTCTCTGAGAATAACTCTCTAAGTACATGAGCTGATTTGTGCTGCTTTACCTTCCTCATGTAAATAAATTAAAAGAAAGAAAGGTAATTTTAAAAGAATTGCCTGCATAATAAAAGATATGACACACAAGCTAGCAATTTGGTCTGAGTAGCTAGTCATATCGCTGTTTCTGATTTAACCTTCCTAAATATGAAAAATAGATTCTGACTTATTTAGATGGATTTTTGTTTGTTTGTAAATAATTGTTTTTTGGTGTGGGGTACATCAGGAAAACATATTTATTCTAATTTATTTCAGCTTGTCCTAGCCAATTCTGATTGAAGTGGAAAAGGTCATGAATCACCCTACTTATATTGATGCAATGTTTTGGAATAGGTCAAAACTACATTGAAACAAAAAATATTACTCAGAATAATATTAACTATAATCATGTTTCTCAGTCTTCTTCAGTTGATTTTAAAGTTCTTTGCCATAGATATTTCATTAACCAAACAGTTTCATAATACAATTTTCCCTGTTTTTTTAGGAAGGAAATTTGGACATAAAATCGGTAAAGCCATTGTAACTAAAATTAAATTAAGGTTTCAGCTTTCTAGAATTGAAATCCAGTTATTAGGAGTATCTACCTCACAGTTTTGTGAAGAGGCGTAAATGAAATAACGTGTAAAATGTTTTACAAAACTTAAAGCACTCTACAAATGTTTATTGTTGTTTTTGTTGTTATATCTAGCTATTTAAACTGCTTAGATCTAAAACAGTAAGATTTCTACTAGTTTCTAAGTTCCTTCAGTGTAGAAGACAATCTCTTATTTGTATTTTTTCTCTCATCTCCTAGCAGATTATCTTACACACAGTAAGTACTGTTGTAAAAAGAACAGCAATTTTCCTTTCTTAATTAGAAAAATGGAGCTCAAGTCTTACCCTTCACTTGTGCTATCTTTGGCAGGTCATTTATATAATCAGTTTTCTCATCTACAAAATGAGGTTTTTATTGACAACTTCACAAAGTAATCGAGATTGTTAATGACTTGCCCAAAGTCACACAATCTGTCTTCCTTGGTAACTAGTGGAACTATATGATGAGCTCCTAAAGGTGGTGGGGAGAGCATGTCAGGGGATTTCAGGGATATGGTTAGTCCTGAATCAGGATCTCCTGAGAATGATGGTGCCCCAGAAGGAGCTGTAGAAGCTAACTGATGTCACTTTCACCACCAGGTATCTCATCATCCATAATTAAGTCTATAAACTTCATTATCATTTTGCCTGAATGATAATTTCATTTCCAAAATATGGATTAAACACTTCAACCTGATTCTCACTCACACTTAGTGGTACAGTGGAAATGATGGAAACCGTAGAGGAAAATGACCACACTCCCATAGAGTTTGTTAAAGAAAAAAAGAGGAAAGCAAAGCATAGTCTGACATGCACCCTAGTTGTTGGGAAAAAAGTTTCAAAGGGACAGTTTAAGGGTGGGTAGGATCCTGTGAACTAAAATTATTCAGGGAATTTAAGCCAAGGGATAAAAGAATCAAGTATAAAATTCTGAAGACACAAAAGGAAACAGTTACAATGAAGAGAAAAGTAGGAATTGTTTGAAGACATCAATGTACAAGTTAGGCACCAATCAACTTAGATTTTAAAAGATATTTACAGAAGATAGAAGTAAAAGTGGTAACAGAAGATAAATATATGGACATGTCATGGTCCTATAAAACTAGTGTCAAAAGTACTAAAGCTCAGAATAAGCTGAGGCTGGGGAGAGACAGGAAGGCAATAAGATTTTTGTTTAGTTTTGTTTTTAAGCTATATTTGGGAAAGGAGAAAAATCGAAAAAGGGATTGGACCACTCTTTTGGGTCAATGATAGAATAATAACTGACAAGAGAAAGTAGAACTGCTCAATTCTTAATTTACTCCTGCTTTCTCTGCCAAGAAAAATAACCTTTGCATTTTTCACTCAAATAACTCTAATGCACTCAAAATAAAAATCTTGAGCACTACTGATGTGTTCAGTTTTACAAAGCCATACGATACATTTGATAAAAATAATCAACTTTTAATCAAATAGCATAGCAAATTAAGTAACAAAAAAGAACCTGAATGAATACATGGAAAATATTTTACCGTAGAGAAGCACACCACTTGAAGGGGATGGTACATTCACAGAGACAAAACATGACATGCATGTAAGCAATCACATAGGAATACAAGTGTTCAGAAAAGACTTGTAGCTGAAATATGAATCTGAGGGTGATGAACCAACGATATTCTCTGGTGATGTCATCACAGTGGATATCACATCTTTGACCTCTGTTAGACATTCCATTATTGTTATTCTCTTCTTGTAGGCATTGAGCTTATCTCTGCTATCACCCATTGAGGTTTAGTAGCCAGCAAAAAATTTTCCTGGCAAAAGAGATTTAAAGTTCTTTTAGAATTTAGAGTGTGACAGTCGCTCTTAAAGGGTGTGCTGCAAGTTTCCCTAGAGGTACTGTGCAATTTTGAATGTAATGTTAATGCAGATTTAAGGAGAAGGAGATGTAATTTAGCCTTCAGCTTAGTTGATGCAGTTGATGATTTAGCCACAGATTATGAAGGTATTAAACTGATGATAAAATTGAAGGCACACTCCATGATCACATTGCAATTTGAGAACAACTTGTGATTGAATTAGAAGGCAACAATATAATGGACTAAGCAAGAAAAATAGCCATAGTCCTGAGGGCTTTAAATAAACTAAGTAGAAGGGTGTGCAGATCTGGGGATATTTTGTGAAGAACACACCAAAGAGGAGGTGGAAAGTAAAGGGGATTTATTTCTCTTCCTGAATCCCACTGTTCATGTATCTGGCAGCAGAAGTTGAAAAGTTTATCAGTTTTGATATAAAATGGATAATTTTTATTATAGTAAATTAAAAAGAGTTTTACACATAAAAACAATGTAGCCAAGATTAGAAGTACAACAGAAAATTGGGGGGAAATTTTATAGACCGTTGCTCAGATAAAGGTCTCGTATTTCAAATATATAGAGAACTCTGTCAAAGTATAAGGACTTAAGCCATTCCCCAAATGATAAATGGTGAAAAGATGTGAAGAAGGCTTAGATCCTTACAATCTAGCCAATAACTCATAGATGCTCGGATTCCTTAAGAGTCTGGTTAATATGGTGGATCTTTAATAAACCTTGTCTCTGGATGAAAGAAGGCTTGGGGGTCAAAGTTTTTGGGGTAAGACCCATGTGTCATGATTTTGGGGTCCCAGCAGCTCTAAAGCTCTAGACCTTATCACTGGGACTTCAAGATAATTTTCGCCTGGATGACTAAGGATATGCACCTACCAAATCATTCCCTTTTCTCTAGATGCCTGCCATGGACTGCTTGGAATGCTTTCCTGCTTCACCTCCACCTCCCTGCTTCTGTGGCTTCCCTCAAGATTCATCTGAATCGAATTTTCTGCAAAAAGCCTTTCCTAGTCTCCCTTCTCTCTACTCACACTCATACTGTCAGAATCTCCCCTCTGAGGTTACCTAATAGTTAGCACACTGCCTACCCATTAGATAAATGATTTTCGATTGACCACTGTGGTGCAGTAGATAGAATTCTGGGCCTAGACTTAGGAATACCTGAGTTCAAATCCAGCCTTAGATACTTACTAGTTGTGTGACCCTGGGCAAGTCACTTAACCCTGTTTTCCTCAGTTTCTTCATCTGTAAAATAAGCTGGAGAAGGAAATGAGAAACCATTCCAGTATCTTTGCCAAGAAAACATCAAAAGGAGTCATGAAGATTGAGATATAACTTGGAAATGACTGAACATCTGATGACTGAATTCTAGGCAGGTCACGTCTTGCTAGTATTGTGGGTGCCATTTATTTCAGAGCTTGCAGTGAGGTCTTATACAGTTTCTACCATTCGTATATATAATCTACATTGCTCATTAAGTTCAAATTCTTAATCCTTCTATAACTTCTGGTGGCAATGATCTGGTCCTCAGCTGCCTCACTTTCCCCAAAAATATGTATAGCTCAGTCATTTATGTGCTGCTATTTTGTTGGCATTTTTGTGGTTGAGTTTGTATATGTCGCTCATGAAGTGTTTTTTTCTTTTTTTTCATTCTCGATTTAAATAAATAGAAATAAATCACATATTACTCTTATAAAAAAAGATATGAAGAGGCAGTTTTTGGATGAAGATATGTATATGTGTGTATATGTGTATACACATACACAAATATACACACATACATTCATAAAAATGCTCTAAATAACCATTGATTAGAGAATATAAATTAAAACAAGTTTAAGATATCATCTTACATCTATCAGATTGGCTAAAATGACAGAAAGGGAAAATGACAAAAGAAGTTGCGGAAAAATTGGGACACTAATACACTTCTGGTGGAACTGTGAACTAATTCAATCATTTTGGAGAACAATCAAATTATACTAAAAGAGTTATAAAAATATGTATGCCCTTTGACCCAGAAATACCACTATTAGGTCTGTTTCCCAAAAGCGATCAGGGAAAAAGGATAAGGACCACCTGTATGTTATAAAGTATTTATCTCAGCACTCTTTGTGGTAGCAAAGATTTGGAAATTGAGGACATGACCATCAATTGTGCAATGACTAAATGAGAAGTGGTATATGGTTGTGATGGAATATTACTATGTTGCAAGAAATGATGAAAAGGTTGATTCAAAGCCCTTCTCCAATTCTTCACAATGGCATGGATGTATCCATTGATTCGTGAAGGCTATGCCAGCACAGCACAAACTTTGGAAGTTTCTGCCATGCTAGAAAGTATGACTCCATAGACAGTCTCTTTTCTGAGGGCTGTCTTTGCTAGCACATCATCAATAGATTTATCATGTGGTTGTGAAATATTTGGACAATGTTAAATCTGTGAAACAAAGTAAATTTAAAAAAATTCTCCATACCTCTGTGGCCCTCTTCTGTGTCTGAAGTGATAATAGTATGGTGGCGAGAAATGGGGCAGTGAGTGCTGAAAATCATAGCTTTTAGTTCATCAACAAATCTTTATTTAACCATTGTATCCTAAAGAAGAGATCCTTGTCTAAAAATCAAAAATCATTTCAATCTTAACATTTTTGCTATAAATGAAATGAGGAAGAAAGGAGGAAGTTTTAGCCAAATAGAAGGATGGCTCACAAGTACTCCTTGGAGAGGAAATGAAAGGAATTGACAGGGTGGGTTTTATTATATATCCAAAGCTTCAAGAACTGTTATTTCAAGGTACATATACTTATTATTTAATGTAGTGTTAATAAGAATTTGCAAAAGAAAAAAAAAACAATGAAAAAAATCACAGCTCATTTACCAACATTGTTTGCTGAGGAAAAACTGGTAAAGAAGTTCTATGAAGGACTTTTTAACACCTTCCAAATCTAATCATCACACACTCTGCTGTTGGGTCACTTCTAAGCAAGGTTGGAAAAAGGCAAGGATGATGAGAAATATATAGAAAAGTACGTTTTAGTAGGAAGAATAGAGAGAGACCAAAGACTTGGAGATTATAAAGAACTTTAATGCCTTTATATCATGAGTAGTTTCATTAGTAGATAAGAATTGGTAGGCAATAAACTTGATAAGCACCAAATAATATCACAAAAAAAATTTAAATAACTACATTTTTAAAGACAGGAAAAGAATTATTGTGGATATGAAAATTATCCCTGAGTCAGCTATCTGTGCACAGATTTTTGTCTCATCAGAGCTAAGATCAGAATTCATAATAAAAATGAAGGATGAGTAAGAATGAGAAAATACGACATAAAATTAAGAAGATTTAATTTTGAATTTATGTAAACAAGCCATTGAAAATAAAAAATGGGAAATGGACAACATAAATTACATTACCTACTATAATAATTTCATCTAGAAGTTAAACCAATGCAAATTAATTGCTGTAACAAGGAGATCGAAAGAGCCAAAAAGGACCTTATTCAGAAAACATTTGTCTTATTTGTCATATAGAAAGAGAAGATGCCAAAGGGAAAATAGTGTTAGAATGTAAATTTGGGAGAGACCAGCAAAGATGGTGGAGCAGGAGAAAGCAGTGGAGCCTAGCTTTCCCTTATAATTAAGCCAATAAAATTTATGAAGAGTAGCAGAAAGAGTGAACATGAAAAAATCCAAGGGAGAAAAAACTACATATACACACACATGCATATATACATATAGATACAAACACATGTGTGTGTGTATACACATATGTATATGTATGTGTATATATATATGTAGGTATGTGTGTATGTGTGTATATGCATACACACATATACTGAGTCACTTTTTTTCAGCCCAGGGAGTCAGAATAGAGTATCTACTAAAAATATATAGAAAAAAACACTCTCAGTTCTGGGAGTAAACTGGAAGAGCTTGATTCTCTCTGTAAAGTTACCAATGATATCCTAATTGCCAAATCCAGTGTTCTTTTTCTCAATCTTCATCTTTTTTTCTTCCTTCCTACAAACTCTGACATGGTTGATCACCCTCTTTCTTCTCAATAATCTGTTCTCTCTAGGCTTTCATGATACTACTCTTCTGGGTATCCAACTACCTGTCTGATCATTTCTCAGTCTCCTTTGCTGGAACTTCATCCAAATCATATAGCTTAACCATAGGTGTCCTCTAATTCTTTATTCTGTCTTTCTTCTCCATCTATACTCTTTTCCTTGATGATTTCATGAGCTCCCAGGAATTCAATTTTCTTCTTTTGAAGATAATTCTTAGATACATTTATGTATCTCTACCCATTCTTAACTCCAGGCTCATATTTCCAATCTCTTTTTGGCATATATCAAACTGGATGTTCTTTAGACATCTTAAAGTCAACATGTCCAAAACTGAACTCATTACTCTTTCACCAAAACTCTTCCCTCATCCTAACGTCCCACTACCATCTGCCTAGTCACCCAGGATCACAACATAGTTTTCATCTTGGCATTGTACTCCTGACTCTGTCTCACCTCTCTATCCAATCAATTTCTAAGTATAACATTTTCTGTTATAAAAGAGAACCTCCTTTGCTCCTCTGACACTTTTACCACCCTGGTGCAGGACCTCATCTCCACCAGCTTAAATTACTGAAATACTTTTTTGGTTGGTCTTCCTGTCTCAAATTTCTCCCCTCTCCAGTCTATCCATCACTCAGTTATTAAGGCAATCTTCTTAAAGCGCAGGTCTGATAATCCCCCTTCCCCAATTCAATAAAGTTCAATGGTTCTAGAATTAGATTACTTCTAGAATCAGATATAAAAACCTCTACTTGGCTTTTAAAGCTCTTAATAACCTAGAATGGAATATTATTGTGCTCTAATAAATGATGAAAGGGATAGTTTCAGAGAAATCCAGGAAGATTTATATGAAATGATACAGAGTACAGTAAGCAAAACCAGGAAAACATACATACAAGAGTAACAATATTAAAAAGGCAAATAACTCTGAAAAACTTAACTCTGATAAATGCAGTGGCCAACCATGATTTCAGAGGACTGAAGATGAAGGAGACTTGGACCCTAATATCAGAGTCTCAGGGATGCCTACATTAGAAAAAGAAATAACACTAAAGGATAAAGATAGAAAAACAACCAGTATGGATCAAATAGAAAGTTGAGACCTATACTGGAGATGATACAATTGGGAGAGGATTAAGGGAGTGGATTATAAAGTACCTAAAGAAGAGGAAGATTTCAAAGACATGAAAAAATTATCTGATGTTACAGATGCCAAAAGAAAAGGTGACCAAATACCCTTAACTCATCAGTAACTACCAACCTATATCCCTATTCCTACATACATATATATATATGAATATACATATATATATATATATATGCATATGTGTGTATGTGTGTGTGTGTGTATACGTATGTGTGTGTAAGTATTATGAAGTGAGGGCATTCTTGAAGACAGTAGTAGTAGAGAACAAGGAGGTTTTCACAAATGATGTTCAACAATGTACCACTTACTTTCCTCCTCATGATTGAAATATATAGAAAATATAAGATCCCATTTTGCTTATTGTTACTTGCAAGAGAATATGATAAAATGCTAACTTATAGAATCTTTTACAAGAAAGTGTCTCATCCATAATTCAAAATCATTCAAGACTTCTTGGAAGATGAAATAGAAATAATCCTATTCAATGATGATGATGATGACGATGATGATGATGATGATGATGATGATGATGATGACGATGATGATGATGATGATGGTGATGATGATAAACATTATGTGAGGAATAAAGCAAGGAGACAAATATTTGACAAAATTATTCATCAAAGAGGTCCAGCATGAGGAGGAACGTCAAGGAAAGATTGCCAGTAAATAGTTAAATCCTCCAAATATTCCTGTCTGTGTTTGATTTCATCAAGCTCCAAGACATTACAGATCCTCCTGGAAAAGATCTACAATGACCCAAAGAAATTTGTTTTGTCTATTCATACAAGAAAGACTAAATAAAGGAAGAATGTCTACTACCTAGGTTTCAAAATGCATCTGAATGGATATCCTATACAGTTTGTCCAATAACATGTATATCTGAGACACACAATACAGATGCACGATGAGCTGGTCCAGAGATGAAAAGTAAGAAGAGAATAGGTTAGATTGGTTTTAGCAAATTGCAAAGCACTTTTGCTGAACTCAAGCTTCTCATAAGAGCAAAGGTTCATCCTTTCAATACTATCATTTTACCATGTTACTTCATGGCAGCAAGACCTGGAACACCATGATTTTTGATGAGCTAAAGAAGTTGCTTCATGGCAGCAATGCCTGGAGTACCAGGACTTCAGAAGTACTAAAGAGCACACAGAATGAAAAAGGCACATGGTCGCAATGATAAAGCTGTTGCATATATCCAGTGAGAAATTCTGAAGAACAGGAATCAGGATGTCATTAAAACTTTATATGACAGAAATAAATGGGCTGATAATTTGTCAAATTAGAGTTAATATTGACAATGGATGCCAAGATTGAACCACTGGTATCTCCACAAAATCAGGAGAAATTGAGGAAGATGTCTAGTACATTTGGTGAACTGTTGGTGAATTTTGGTAAATATGGATGAGGGTAGCACAAAATCAGCAGACATGGATAAGTAATAATGTGCATCGCTGAAGGGATTTCCCAAATTTATGACATCACAAATACATTTGGGGATCTTTGTATATGCCTTTAAAAAATGGCATCTTCTGGATAAATATCAATAGAAAGTACAGAAGTTGGGGTTCCTGGGCTATAATTTTAGAAGTGCAGACCCAGAAAGAGGACCCTAAAAGATAAAGGTAGCATTCCCCTCTCTAGGGATCTAACCCAGAAGTGTGAGTGCAAGTTGGAAGAATACCTAATAAGGGGTTTGACTAACTGACTCTAGTTCAATCTTTTCTACATAAAAAGGAGGGAACTGAGACCCAGACAAAAATAAAGTGGCAAGAGTTGTACAACTATTTATTGGCATATCACTGGTTTAATCTTGTACAGTATAATTAGCTGTCCTCTAATCCCAAAAGCTCACAATACTTGGGTTTACAACTGTATTCAAGATCTCATTGAACAAAATGAGAGAGCAAAATAGCCTTAGAACAAAAATTACTTGGGTCATTTAATACAGAAGAGAAATAAGGATGAAGCCTCATCACAGGGATGTTTATTTTTATTAATCATACATCTAAAGCATGTCTAGAGATCTTAGAAAGCTATAGAGCCCAACAATTCTATTTTGCAGGTGAGGAAACTAAAGCCCAGAGAGCTCAAATAACTTGCCCACAGTCATATATGTAACCAAAAAAAGGGAACTGGTATTGAAACTCAGATTTTGTGACTCAAAATTCAGTTCTGTTTTCACTACACTAGTCTGCCTCTTGTAAACTGCTTGTCCCATGAAGTATCCTAATAATAACCAAACTGGACTAAGCATATTAGAGCTCCTAGTCAGCTTATGCTATAATGATCCCATGGAAAGGATCATACCATTTCCAGATTATTTCAACTTTCTTTTGATAAATTTAGCTTTGACTTTCTGGGATAGCGAAGTAAACAGTAAATAGCTATAGTTCTTCCACATTCACCTCCAAAAAACCATAAAATAGCCCCCCAGAACAAACCTTGGAATATGGAAAGATGGAGTAGAGCATTCTTTTAAACCAGGAAACTTAGAGAATCAGTAGGAAAGGTCTATCTCACTCAGATAAAAGGGGTGAGCATTCCAGGACAGATAATATCCCAGCAAGCCCCACCTCAGCAAACCAGCAGGAGATCCTGAGCCCTAGCGCTGTGAAGTAGAAAAATGCCAACACCAGGATTCCCCACATGTCTTAACATAGCCAGGGGAACCAGCAGATTCCAGTTCCAAGAATCACCATCTGCTTCAGTGTGCTCCCAAGCAAATAAGCATCTTCCAGTAGTCAGACCTCCACATGCTTCAGCATAGCCCAGGGCAAACAGGTACCCTCCAGTAGACAGACTTCCACGGATTTCAGTGTAGCCCCAGGGAAACACAGAAAAACCCCACCGAGGCTTAGCACACACCAGGCACCACTCCTAGGACACCAGCTCAATACCAGGTAAACTGCCATGTCCCTATAACCTCCATCAGCAGCAGCCACCCTCCACACCACCCCCTCAGATCAGCACCAGACATGAGGGTCCCTGGTGGGCCTCAGGGCAACATCAGCACAGCACTAAGTAAATAGCCAGGGCCTGCAGCCGGTGGCACAAGAAACCTGAGACAGAGCTCCTTCTACCCCAGGAGCAAAGATCAAATTTAAAAGAAAGGAAAAAGACCAAAAAAAAAGAGCAAAAAACAACAACAACAACAAAAATATGACTGTAGAAAGTTATTATGGTGACAGGGAAGAAGACACAAGCTCAGAAGAGAACAACAATGTCACCTGTGGGCAAAACCCCAAAGAAAAATGTGAAGTGGTCTCAAGCCCAGAGGTAGAAGAAAAATTGAGAAAACAAATGAGAGTGATGCAAGAGAACTATGAAAAAAAGAGTTCACAGCCTAGAAAACTGCTTAAAAGGTACAATTGGCCAAATGGAAAAGGAGATACAAAAATCCACTGAAGAACACAACTCCTTAAAGAGTACAACTGGCCAATTGTACAAGAAAGTACAAAAGCCAGTTGAAGAAAACAAGATCTTAAAAGTGAGAATCAACTAAGTGGAAGCTAATGATTCTATGACACATCAGGAATCAATCAAACAAAATCAAAAGAATGAAAAAAAAAAGAAAGAAAATGTAAAATGCCTCATGGCATGACTTGGAAAATAGATCCAGGAGAGATAATATCAGAATCATTGGACTACCTGAAAGCCATAATCAAAAGGAGAACCTTGAGAGCATTTTTCAAGAAATTATAAATGAAAACTGGCCTGATGTCCTGGAACCAAAGGACAAAATAGGCATGGAAAGAATCCACCAATCACCTCAGGAAAGAGATACCAAAATAAAAACTCTAAGGAACATTATAGCCAAATTTCAGGACTATCTGGAAAAGGAAAAAATACTACAAGTGGTGAGAAAGAAACAATTCAATTATCAAGGAATCATAGTCAGGATTACACAGAACTTGGCAGTTGCAACATTAAAGGATCAGAGGTAATGGAACATGATATTACAGAAGGCAAAGATGCTAGGACTATAACCAAGAATCACTTACCTGGCAAAATGATCATTCAGTGAAACAGAAAGATTTCAAGCTTTCAGAAGGAGAAGACCAGAACTAAACCAAAAGTTTGACCTCCAATATCAAGACCGAAGAGACCCATAAACAGGTAAAATGGGAGAAGAACACATGAGGGATTCAGTTCTCTACAAGGGAAGATGATAACTTGTAATTCTTGAGGGTAGAGCCAAGATGGCAGAGAAAAATCAGTGACTTGCTTGAGATCTCCCCCAAACCTCTCCAAATACTTGTTTAAAAAAATGGCTCTAAACAAATTCGAGAGCAGCACAACCCACAAAAAGACAGAGTGAAACAAATTTCCATCCCAAAACAACCTTTATGGCTGATAGGAAAGGTCTATTGCACAAGGCTGGGAGAGGAGCGCAGTTCAGCGTAGGTGTGCAGGCAAAGATTAGGCCTCAGTGAAGCAGGAGCAGGGGAGCTGTGGCAGTTTCCAGACTTCTCAACCCCCAAACACCAAAGACAACTTAGAAGGTCAGTAAGAAAAGTCTGTGACTGAAGTGAGAGAAGAGCGTAGTCCCAGACCTAGTCCCAGAGCAGCCCTGGGGTGATGGCTGCTTCTGGAGCTCTCAGCCCACAGATGATAGGGGGATTGAGCAGCTGATCAGAGGGGGCTTGCAGGGACCTCTTTGCTGGCACTGATGCAGGATTCTCTTGCTTTGCCCATGCTTAGATCTGGGTCACAGTTCTAGGTGGCAGTCCTGGGACAAGGAGGAGGGCTGGCTTGCTGGCGCTTGTAGTGGTGGGGAGGAGAGAATCCTCCTCACAGTTTCAAGGCAGAAAAAAGTACTGGTGCCCACTTATAGACCAGAGCACAGGCCAGGAAAGGAGTAAACAGCTCGCCCTTAATCACAGCACCTTGGAAGAATTGAAAATTTACAGATCCCTAGAAGTATCTCTGAAAACAGCTGTACAAAACCCCCAGAACTTGGGACAGTACATTCTACACATTGGAAGCAGACCCTTACCTTAACAAAGACTTTAAAATTTAAGTAATTGGTTGGGATCATGAGCAAACTGCCCAAAAAATCTCAGACCATAGAATCTTTCTTTGGTGACAAAAAAGCAAAACATACAACCAGAAGAGGACAACAAAGTCAAAGTTCCTACAGCCAAGGCCTCCAAGAAAAATATAAATCAGTCCCAGGCCATGGAAGTGCTCAAAAAAGATTTTGAGAAGCAGGTAAGAGAAGTAAAGGGAAAACTGGGAAGAGAAATGAAAGATGCAAGAAAATCATGAAAAACAAGTCAACAGCTTCCTAAAGGAGATCCAAAAAAATAAAAATACTGAAGAAAATAGTAGCTTTAAAGAAAAGATACTTGTAATTCTTAAAAATTGTATCACTAATGGTACCAGTAGAAGGAATATACATAGACAGAGGGTATGGGTATAAAGTGAATTGGAGGGAATAGCATGAGAAAATTTAAGGGATGAGAAAGAGGAGTACAATGGGTAGAGAAGTACAAAGGGAGAGATAGAATGGGGTAAATTATTTCACATGAAGTGGCACCAAAAAAAACTATTACAGTAGAGGGGAAGATGGGAGTATAAGTGATGAACGTCAATTGAACCTTACTCTTATCAGTATTGGCTCAGAGAGGAAACAATATACACAATCAGTTGAATATAGAAATCTGTCTTACCCAACATGGAAGTAGGAAGGGCAGAGATGGGGTTGGGATTATAACTGACAAAAGAAATGGCAGATCAGGGGAGGTGGTAGACAGAAACAAAACAATTGTGAGGAAGCAAAGGGTAAAAGGAGAGAGAGGACAAATAGGAGGAAGAATAGGAATGAGGGAAACACACAGTTAGTAATCATAACTGTAAATGTGAATGGGATGAACTTTCCCATAAAATGGAAGTAGATAGCAGAGTGGATCAAAAAGCACAATCCTACAATTTATTGTTTACAAGATCCACACTTGAAACAGAGAGACACACAGAATAAAGGTAAATGGCTGGAGCAAAATCTATTATGCCTCAGCAGAAGTAAAAAAAAAAAAAGCAGGGATAACGATCCTGATCTCAGACAAAATAAAAGCTAAAACAGACCTAATTAAAGGAGATAAGGAAGGAAACTACATCTTGTTAAAAGGTATCATAGACCAATGAAGCAATATCAATTCTAAACATATATGCAGCAAGTGGTATAGAATCCAAATTCTTAAAAAAGTTAAGTGAGTTGCAGGAAGAAATAGACAGTAAAAATATACTAGTGTCCCCTGTCAATAAATCCAACCAAAAAAGAAACAAGAAAGAAACTAAGGAGGCAAATAGAATATTAGATAAATTTAGCTTCTCTAGCAGTACCTCATGCTTGTTCTGATAGTATCATTACTGGAAATAAAGAAGTCGCTGGGGGGCTACTTCTTGAGATGGGGCATGGCGTGGGAACAGTTAAGACAGTCTAGTTCTGTTACCACCCACACCCTTCTGAATTCCAGTCCTCCAGTCCTACTCACAACCATTGACAATGCTCTCATCCACTCTGGTGCATTCATAGTTTGAGAATTTGTATGGAATTTCTATGCACGTGGGATTATAAGGTCATAAAATGTAGATATGGACATGACCTTTGAGGTCATCAAGCCCAATCCCTTCACTTTACAAATGGGAAACAGGGGCACAGAGAGTTTCAGGGATTTGTCCAAGGTCATATAGACATTAAGTGGCAATGCTGGAATTTAGAACCAGGTTGTCTGATCCCAAACCCAGTACTCTTTCACTACATCAGACTGTCCCACAGTATCATGCATTATAGTTCTCTGCATTTGATTCTAATCCCCCTTTTCCACTTTGTTGTTGTTGTTCACTCATTTCAGTCATGTTCAACTCTTTGCAAACCCATTTAGGGTTTTCCTGGCAAAGATACTGGTTTGCCATTTCCCTCTCCATCTCATTTTACAGATGAGGAAACTGAGGCAAACAGGTTAAGTGACTTGTCCAAGATCAAACAGCTAGTAAGGATCTGAGGCTGAATTTGAACCCAGGTTTTCTTGACTCCAGGTCCATTGCTCTATCCACTGCATCACTCCTTTTCCCCTATAGGGGAGTTTCTCCACTATAAATTCCTTAAGGGCAACTTATTTAAATTTTGCATCTGTCACAGATGCTGTGTATTCTTTATACAGTAAATCCTAAATAAATATGTGGAAGGTTGTATTACATTACATTGCATAAGTTTGGGAGACAAGCATCAATAACCATGGTTACCCAGAATCTTCACGTACAAGGCCTCAGGTATACACATTGAGAGAGTAGCAAGGGTGGCAGGGACTATAGGCTCTGAGGGGTTTCCATCCTGGGTCAAAGGATTTCATTCTTATAGAATTCTTTTTCTAGGCTATACAAAATAATATCTAAAGGTAAGTGACCAAAATATCAAATGCAAAAAGCAAAGAAGTTTAAAGTGTATGGTACCTTCCAAGGCTAGGAAGGCATTTTGATGTTCCATTTATTCCCAATCTTAAAGGAGTCCAAGTTATCTATTTTGCTCGGCAGCTATTCTGAAAGTAATAGGCCACAGGGTCCAATTCTCCTCAAGCTGCTGGGACACCAGCTAATTTGGGAGCCTTTTTTTTTTCTTTCCCATCGTGACTCTCTCTCCTTTAAGTAGTAATCTGAAAAAAAGAAAGTTAATTTTAGGGATCTGTCTAGCTCATGAAAAGAAAACTATTTTTTAGAAATGAAACCCTGCAAAGTCAAAATTGCTTCCCCCCCCCTTCCCCAGGCAACAACAAGCAGGTCTCTTACTGTCACTGCCTTGGTTGGATGAAAGCCAAAAGTGGTTTATTTCTGAGGCATAATTTCACAGAGGAGGAAAAGTTCTCATGAAGGGTAAATGCATCTGCTTATTAAGGATCAGTCTCCCTTTGCTGACTGCTAGAAAGGCCCTCTCAGGATGCAAAGTACCGTTCAGTGGAAAATGTGAGACAAATATTCAGATAATCTAGGGTTGTGAATGTAAACAATTAAAGAAATAACCTTTTATTCTATTCCAGACTTCAAAATCGCCTATCTGCCCTGACTAAATTACTTGGTTAACTATTCAGCTCTCAGGTTTACCCTCCCAGAAAATGGGTGCTCTAGAACCCAATTCTTCAATAGTACAATGGCGTACAGTATTATGGAAAATATTCAGAAAAATCAAGTATTAATGCTGATAATTAAAGGTACACACACATACACATGCCTACTTTTGCTACAAGGAGGAAGGGATAGGAATAGGCATTTATACAACCCCTATTACGTGCCAGGCACTGTGCTAAATGCTTATCAATATTTTTTCATTTGATCCTCACAACAACCATAGGAGATAGATGGTATTATTATCTCAATTTTACAAATGAGGAAACTGAGGCAAACAGAAGTTAAGTGACTTATTTAGTGGCACATACCTAATAAGTCCCTGAGGCCAGATTTAAATCCAGGTCTTCCAAACTCCAGGACCATTGCTGTATCCATTGGGCCACCAGTTGCCTCCAGATATACTCCATCCTCACCAGAGAACTGCAGTCTTGTATTCAGTTTTCCACATCAAATTGAAGTAAGGATATTGGAGAAGGGTCAGAGAACCCAGGAACATAACAGCTTCTTTCAAGTACTGAAAAGCTGTTTGGTAGGAAAAAAAAAAAAAAAAGAGAGAACAGACTTGGGCAGACCTTGCAAAGAAGCCACTTTAAGCTCAATCTTAGGAAAAGCTTTCTAGCAATTAGAGCTGTCCAAAGGGGAGTATTTTCCTTGGCAGGTGTGAGGAGGGGTCCCTTTCCCTAGAGGCCTTTAAAAAAAGAAGTTAAATGACACATGCATATGTTGTAAATGTAGATCTGTTTGGGAGGGGGGCAGGACTGAGGTTGGACTACATGGATACTAAGATCCATTTCAATTTTCAAATTCTGTGAA
This sequence comes from Phascolarctos cinereus, assembly GCF_003287225.1. Taxonomy (NCBI): domain Eukaryota; kingdom Metazoa; phylum Chordata; class Mammalia; order Diprotodontia; family Phascolarctidae; genus Phascolarctos; species Phascolarctos cinereus. Next base: position 378,959,983 of record NW_027555625.1, read on the forward strand.
ATTAGGACAGCTACCTCAATTTTCATTATATTTTGTAAGTATAGGACAAGCCACCAATATTTCATTTTCCCCTTACTAAGTATCTAATGAAGAGAAAAGCTATTTTAAACTAAGTTCAGAGTGACAGCGAGTCTGCAGTAAGTTACCCAGCTTAAAAGACTTCATGGCTATCTCAGACTATTTATCATTTTCCCACACTGATGATTTTAGCAAATAAACAAATTACCAAGCCCCAAAAAGGGCTTTTGAAAAATACATTAAGGTAATTTGCAAATAATTGCAGTGTGCTAGGCTATTATGACTTTGACTTTCGAAGTATAAAATCTCCCTGAGATAATGATGATAATCATGTTGAAAACAGTTACTAGCCTTTAATTTTCTAAGACAAAACAGAGGTCTTTGGCAATTCTGCACAGGGTTGTTCTAATTGAACATCTGATGGAAGAGCAATTAGCAGGAAAAGCAAAGAGGTTGTAATGGCCAGCCTGGCTCTTTGCCCCTGCAGTCCACCAGTTCCCACAGCTGGAGCTATGTGACCCCTAGCCACAGGCTTAGAAGCATCCCAGACACTGGGACCACTTTAGCCACTTGGTAGGGATATTAGAAAGTGGCATCCATAGACCAAATGGCTAAGCAACAAGCCAATGTCAGTGTTGGTTTTGCTCTAACCTTGTATGCTGGTTTTACCGGCGGAATCCTTCCTTTGCCCATTCCAATCAAGCCCCATTCCTCGTGTCCCAGTCACTTGGGTACTCTATACCCCAGGCCTCTTACAGGCTATAATCCTGGCCCTGAGACACAGTTCCTATTTCTAGGCCCCTACCATCTGGTGCCAAACCACCCTGACAGTGACTTCCTGACTATCTAGACACCCACACCCTGACTACTCCTAGATTCCCTGGACGCTGATTGTTTTAAAATCCATCTAGAATCTGCCACCAGAATTTCCCCAATGTTTTGCCTTGGGGTTAAACTCAAAGTCATAAATTATTAGAACTGGAAGGGATATGGAAAACATCTATATCAGTTGTCTCACATTCAAATGATGTATTTATTTTAAGTTTAAATCACCATCCTATTGCTCTGAATATTTTAGTTGTTCTATGGTTTATCAATATCTTATATTTCTATGCAACTTATTTCTTTTTTAAATAAACAGTATTTTTCTCCAATAACATGTAAAGATAGTTTGCAACATTCATTTGTATAAGATTTTGAGTTCCATTTTTTTTTTCCTTCCCTCACATCCTCCTCCCCAAGATGGCAAGCAATCTAATATAGGTTATACATGTGCATGCATGTTTCCACTTCAGTCATGGTATGAAAGAAAAAACAGAAAAAAAAAGGAAAAAGCCACCAAAAAAAAGTAAAACTGGAATGCTTCAAACTGTATTCAGACTTCATAGTTATTTCTCTGGATGCGGATAGCATTTTCCATCACAAGTCCATTGGAATTATCTTGGATCATTGTATTGCTGAGAAGAGCTAAGTCAATAACAATCATTTATGCAAGTTATTTCTGATAAAACATGTCCTTTCATAGCGCAACCTTCCTTATCAAAGAAAAACATAAGCACAGATCTGCAAACTTATAAACTTCTTTGGCCACAGATAGGTTAGACTAGAGATAGACTGAAGATAGTTGGTTGCTGCAAGTCACGTAAGAGGTTAGACTAGAAACAGACTGATGATAGTTGGTAAAAGCAGTGACCTGCTTGAGCTCTCCCCCAAAGCCCTCCAAATGTCTGTAAAAAAATGACTCTAAACAAATTCTAGAGCAGCAGAACCCACAAAAAAGACAGAGTGAAACAAATTTCCAGCCCAACACAACATGGAGGGTTGATAGGAAAAGTCTGTTGCACCAGGCTGGGAGAGGAGCACAGTTCAGCTTAGGCTGCGTAGGCAAACATGGGGCCAGAGGAAACCCAGAACAGGCCTCAAGGGTCTGAATCATGGTAAGCTGTGGTGATTTCCAGACTGTTGAACCCACAAACACCAAAGACAACTTAGAAGGTCAGTGGGAGAGGTGTGTCAGAGCTGGGTGCTAGAGGAGCACAGTCCAGCCCTGGCCCTAGTGCATCTCTAGGGAGGCAGCCACAGAAGCAGCCGGTGCTTCCGGAGCTCTCAGCCCACAGACAATGGGGGGATTGATCAGCCGATCAGAGGGAGATTGTAGAGATCTCTTTGCTGGTGCTGGGGCGGGATTATTTTGCTTTGCCTGTGCTTGGATTTGGGTCACAGTCCTGGGTGGCAGTCCTGGGGTGAGGACAAGCGCTGGCATGGTGGAGCTTGTGGTGGCGGTGAAAAGGGACTCCTCCTCACATTTCCAAGGCAGAAAAGAGTGCTGGTGCTCCCTCATAGACTAGAGCACAGTCCAGGAAGGGAGTAAACACCTCACCCTTGATCATACCACCTTGGAAGAACTGAAAATTTACAGGTCCCTAGAAATACCTCTGAAAACCGCTGCACAAAACCTCCAAAGCTTAGGACAGTACACCCTCCACACTGCAGGCAGAGCCCTACCTTAACAAATAGTTAAAAAGTCAAGTAATTGGCTGGGAAGATGAGTAAACAGAGGCAAAAAACCCAGACTATAGAATCTTACTTTGGTGACAAAGATAAAAACATACAACCAGAAAACAACAAAGCCAAAGCTCCTACATCCAAAGCCTCCAAGAAAAATATGACTTGGTCTCAGGCCATGGAAGAGCTCACGAAGGATTTTGAAAATCAACTAAGAGAAGTAGAGGAAAAATTGGGAAGACAAATGAGAGTGATGTAAGAAAATCATGAAAAATGAGTCAACAGGTAGCTAAAGAAGACCTCAACAAATACTAAAGAACATAACACCTTAAAAAATAGACTAACCTAAATGGCAAAAGAGGTCCAAAAATCCAATGAAAAGAAAAATGCTAGAATTGTCCAAATGGAAAAGGAGGTCCAAAAGCTCACTGAAGAAAACAATTTCTTAAAAATTAGAATGGAGCAAATGGAAGCTAATGACTCTATGAGAAATCAAGAAATTGTAAAATAAAACCAAAAGAATGAAAAGATAGAAGACAATGTAAAATATCTCATTGGAAAAACAACTGACCTCGAAAACAGATTCAGGAGAGATAATTAAAGAATTATTGGACTACTTGAAAGCCTTGATAAAAAAAAAAGAGCATGGACAGCATCTTTGAAGAAGTTATCAAGGGGGGTAGCTAGGTGGCACAGTAGATAGAGCACCAGCCCTGGAGTCAGGAGGACCTGAGTTCAAATCATTGAAAGGATACATCTCCTGATAGAGATCCCAAAAGGAAAATTCCTAGGAATATTATAGTCAAATTCCAGAGTTCCCGGGTCAAGGAGAAAATATTGCAAGCAGTCAGAAAAAAAAACAATTCAAGTACTGTGGAAACACAACCAGGATAACACAAGATTTAGCAGCTTCTACATTAAGGGACCAGGGGGCCTGGAATATAATATTTCGGAGGTCAAAGGAGACAGGATTACAGCCAAGAATCACCTACCCAGCAAAACTGAGTATAATCCTCCAGGGGAAAAAATGGATATTCAGTGAAATAGATGACTTTCAAGCATTCTTCATGAAAAGACCAGAGCTGAATAGAAAATTTGACTTTCAAATATAAGACTCAAGAGAAACATGAAATGGTAAACAGGAAAGAGAAATCATAAAGGACTTATGAAAGGTAAACTGCTTACATTCCTACATGGAAAGATGATATTCGTAACTCATGAGACCTTTCTCAGTACTAGGGTAGTTGAATATATATATATTCAAACCGCAAACTGTTGACTACAAATCTAATGCCACTTTTATTACATCTTTCTGGCTTTCATATCATATCATATCATATCATATCATATCATATCATATCATATCAATAGTTTGACAAATGAATGGACTTCCTCACAAATTTATATATGTATAATATAGACAGAGGGCACAGAATGAGTTGAATATGAAGGAATGGTATCTAAAAAATAAAATTGGGGGCAGCTAGGTGGTGCAGTGGATAGAGCACCAGCCCTGGATTCAGGAAGACCTGAGTTCAAATTCAGCTTCAGATACATAATAACACTTACTAGCTGTGTGACCCTGGGCAAGTCACTTAACCCCATTGCTCAGCCAAAAAGTAAAAATAAAATAAAATAAAATTAAGGGGTGAGAGAGGATTATACTGGGAGAAGGAGAAAGGGAGAGGTAGAATGGGCAAATTATCTCACATAAAAGACAAAAAAAACTTTACAGTGAGGGAAGAGGGGGAGGTGAGAGGGAATGAATGAATCTTATTCTCATAGGATTTGGCTTAAGGAGGGAATAATATACACACTCAGTTGGATACGGAAAACCATCTTACCTTATAGGAAAATAGGGGAAAAGGAAATAAGAGAAGAGAGATGATAGAAGGGAGGGCAGATTGGGGGAGGGAATGATCAGAAGCAAACACTTTTGAGGAGGGACAGGGTCAAAGGAGAGAATAGAATAAGCAGGATAGAGGAAATATAGTTAGTTTTTCACAATATGACTACTATGGAAGTGTTTTGCATGACCACACATGTGTAACTTATATCAAATTGCTTGCCTTCTCAATGGGGGTGGGTGGGGAGGGAGGAGAAGAGAGAATTTGGAACTCAAAGTTTTAAAAACAAATGTTAAAAACTGTTTAAGTTCAATTGGAAAAAAAATATACAGGCAAAGGGGTAGAGAAATCTATCCTGCCCCATAGGAAAATAGAATGGGAAGAGGATAAGAGAAGGGGTGGGGTTAATAGAAGGGAGGGCAGTTTGGGAGAAGGGGTATTTAGTTTGCACATTGTCTTGGGGTGGGGGCAGGGGAAAGATGGGGAGAAAATTTGAAACTCCAAATCTTGTGGAAGTGAGTTTTGAAAACTAAAAACAAATAAATTAATTAATTTTAAAAAAAGAAAAAAATTATTCATGACTCCTAGTCTCCCAAGTCACTTCCAATAGCAGGGATACAATTGTATTTCACAATTTGTTCTCTGTAATTGAGATTGGGCATCACAGTTAATGAAAGGCTGGGGGTTTTTAGAGCTTTTATGTCTACATTATTATAGTCACTATATAGTTCTCCTTGCCTATAGTCTGCATTATTCTTACCACTTTTCCCTAAATTCTTTCTTCTTTCATACCATAGAGTAACATTATATTATATTTATATAGCACAATTTTTCTACCTATTTCCTATTCAGTAGATACCCATTTTTTTTCCAGGATTTGTTTTTTTGCTGGGTTTTGTTGTTGTTGTTTTATTTTTGCTATCACAAAATACTACAGATATTGTTAATGTGTTTATATATTTTTATGGGGAAAAAAAGAGTTTCTAATATGGCTTGGGGGCTTTGACATTGTTAACCTAAACTACTGGCTCTCTTCTTTACACAAATAAGGCAACTGAAGCCCAAGGGGGTGAAATGCCTAAGATTCCACAGGTCGGTCTGGGCCGGAGATCATGCTGGGACCCATTTCTCCTGATTCCTAATTTTTCCTCTGTTGTTCATGGCTGAGGCCTTCTATAATCAACTGACATTAAGTATGGGTGTGTGTAAGGTTAGGGGACATCTCTCTAGTTACCCAGTTCCATGTATCTTCTAAGCCCTAGTATTGAAAGAGATCATAGGTTTTTTCAAGGCAATATCCATTGCTATCAGGGGTGGCTAGCTCTTTACTAAAAAAAAAAAAAGCCAGAAATTTCTATTGTTCAATGTACTGAGATTAGTACAAGGAATTACTTTACAATTATTCAAGTCATTCAGGTTAGCTCTTTTATTTTACGGAGGAAGAAACTAAGACCCAGGGAATTTAAATGACTTGTCCAAGGTCACATAGGTACTAGCAGCAGATGCAGGATTCAAACTCCAAACTGTTGACTACAAATCTAATGCCATTTCTACTACATCTTGTTGGCTATCATATGATATATCATATGTCTATCATATCAGTAGTTTGACAAATGGATGGGCTTTCTCACAAAGTTATTAAGACCTCATCAGTGGAGGTATTCAATCAAATGCATGCCATTTGTCAGGGATTTTGTAGAGGTTCCAAATCTATGGACTATCCATATATCTACATATCGTAGCCTAAAAATTCTTCATCTATGTGATTTTTCTCATGTGAAGAACTAAGTCAAACTCCTTTGATTTTTTTGTTTGTTTTTTTTATTTTTTAGGCAATTGGGGTTAAGTGATTTGCCCAGGGTCACACAGCTAGCTAGTAAGTGTCAAGTGTTTGGTCTGAGGCCTGACTTGAACTCAGGTCCTCTTGACTTCAGGTTGAGTGCTCTATCCACTGTGCCACCTAGCTGCTCCTCCCTTGATTTTTATAGATATCATTTCAGAGACTCTGCCATGTTATAGAGTTTGATGCAATAAGATCAATGGCCTCCAGAACTAGGAACCTCATCTTCATAGAGCTTCTTAAAATGTGGGTCATGACCCCACATGGGGTTGCAAAAAATATGGCAACAGTAAAAGGTTTCTAAACATTCAATGATCAAAAATTAGTTCAAAATAAAACACATAATCAATCTGAAGTGTTTCTGGCAGTGCTTGCCCCAGTTACATCTGGCAGCCTTGGTTCTGACAAAGCATGAGTACTTTGCATCACCCATGCCCTCAGGCCACGCAACACCAAGGAATGTTGCCAAAACATAAAAAGGGTCTTGAGTGGAAAAAGTTTTAAGAAGCCCTGTTCCAAAGGAATACCTCTACCATTTGTAACTTGGTAGAATGTAAGTTACTTAAGGGCAAGGTCCACTCACTTTGGGTTCTGTAGCTCCAGCACATAGCATAGTTCCTGGAACGAAGTAAGAGTGTGATAAATGCTTACGGACCTATTTCAGGGAGATACTTTGAAAGCATGATGAGCTTGGCCCAGAATTGAATAAGAGAAAGAGAGTGAGCAAAATTGCATTTAAGAAATTGTGCGTCATTTTGAATGACCCCAACCAAGCTCTTCCTGAAACAAAGCCCCACATTTTTAGCACCAACATTCTGTGATGCTAGATAGCAATGAATCACGTAATACCACAATTTCCAAGGAATAAGATTTGTGGGCCACATAGAGGGAGATAGAAAGATACCCACTGAACATAAATTGGCTACAGCATATTACCAACAAGGAATTGCACTCAAAAAGTACTATAAAAGATATCATCAAAGAGATATATTACCAGAAAAAGAACTAGGCCAGTCAGGTAGTAAGACTGAAAGATAAGAAATGGATAGTTTATGTGCTACTCTGAAACCCACATAATACCAAGAGACCCAGGAAAGGACCTCCAGCAAGTTAGATGGACCATTCTGTGCAGGATTTATAAGAGGATTCAGATAAGAGTTGCACATGCTGAAATGTGAATGTGTTATATTCTGTACTATCTGAAGGTGTACAAACATCAATGAGAAAACAAATCAGAGTAAAGAATTGAGCCACTGAAATTTGAAAGATGACTTCTACATGGGTCGGTGGCTTATGGGAGGTCATATAAGTAAGTGACAAGATTTGAACATACATTCTCTTACTCTAGAGTCGTACTCTTTTTCCTGCTCTACCCCCACAAAAAGATCAAAAAGATACAGTAAAGGGGGTAGCTAGGTGGCACAGTGGATAGAGCACCCGCCCTGGAGTCAGGAGAACCTGAGTTCAAATCCGGCCTCAGACACATAACACTCACTAGCTGTGTAACTCTGGGCAAGTCATTTAACCCCAATTGCCTGACTAAAACAAACAAACAAAAAAAAAGATACAGTAAGTCACTAATATGTTCTCCTTCCCTTTATGCAGAATTTACACACAAATACAAATACTCCAGACAGAGAGATTTGGAGTAGGTCTATCATTAATGCTCTACCACTGCGTGAATGAGTGGGAAAAAAAAATATTTATCAAGCACTTACTATGTGCCAAGTACTATGCTTAGTGCTGGGGATACAAATAGAAAAGTGAGACAGCCCATGCTGCCAGGGATCTCACACTCTAAGAAAGATGATACATACATGAGGGTTCAGTTTCTAGGAACATGTAAAAATCTGAAGATCCTGAGAGTACAGAAGCTGGGCAATTTACAAGGCCTGGGAGTTCTTAAGATGTTTCAGGGTACTTGCTCCCACATAGAAGAGAACATAGAAAGGAAAAGTCCATTTTCTATTGGGAAGGGAACAGTGAGTTCAAGAGACTCAGTGAAGCTGGTATTCTAAGTTCCTTTTAATAATGGTAAGGTTGGGGGTGGAGGATGTCAGTGTTTGGCCAAGAACAGAAAGTGTAAAGATGCCACTGACAGAAAGATTGTGATTAAGCTCTGGGAAAGCCTATGACACCCACTTGGTGTCAACTCCATTTGAGAGTCCTCTAGGTACCCTCAGATAAAGTCTAGGGCTCTATGGGGCAGTGGAAAGGCAAAGGGATTTCCATATGGCACTTACTTTTATGCACCTAGAAGGATGCATAAATTCAAGGGAAGGATATCCATTAATTAGATCGTGGTATAGTGGGATAGGTACAGAAACTGGAGTCAGGAAACTCAGTTTGCTAGCCTATAAAATGGAGAATATATTCTTGTACTGCCTACTTCAAATGATGATTGTGGGTAAAACAATTTTTAAACCTGAGTGTTAAAAATTATTATTATTATTATTATTATTATTATTATTATTATTATTATTATTTATGTGACAATAATATGGCAAGGACCATTTCCAATATGTCTTCTCTACCCTCTAACATTGTCCAGAAGAATGTTTACATGCAAGTACTCAATACCTATTGATCGACTGGTTGAACAGTTTTAAAAAGAGATCTTAGAGATCTCCCATATGCCTACTCACCTTAGGGCTATAAAGTTTATTGAGATTTGTTGCTGTTGTTTTTTCTTGAAGAATTAGTATTTTGTTTTGCTATATATACTAAGGTGAATGAATATTCTTTTGTTGATGCTGTCTAATTCAGAATTAATCATGAACAAGACATCTCTCTCATCCCAACATCATCTATAAATAAATTACCAATTCTGAAAATGAAGTGCTTTGAAAAAAGATGCATTAATGTAATCTGAAAATAATTACTGAAAACAGGGCTATTATAGCTTTGACTTCTAAAATATGAATGACTTTAGGACTGATGAAGCAACAAACTGCTATTTCGAAGGGATATTAAAATGGCATTTTAAAAAAGAGCACTACAATAAAAGATAAGAGACCTGAGTTCCATACTCTGGGGCCCAATGTACCAATTATAAGCCATGTGATCTTGGCCAAGACATTTCATTTATTGGGTTTCATTTTGCTTCAGGGGACAGCATGGTACAATAGGGAAAAAATTCAGCATTTAAATTCAGAGGATTTGAGTTCAAATCCCAGCTCTGTCCTCTACTATCTTTGTGATCTTTGGGAAATTTCTTAAAGTCTCTTGGATTTAGTTTCCCCAGATTTAAAATGAGATTTGGCTAGAGGGCTTCTAAATTCCCTTCCTGCTCTAAATCCATGATCCTATGATCTTGTGCAAAGGAGAATTCAGTACAAAAAACATCTGTTAGCTGAATACGCCATGCTGAACACTACATTAAGTGATGGGGGTGATGCCCTCATGGAGCTTATAGTAAAGAAGATGGGTTAGATACATATATAGAATATTAGAGATAGACATCATTCGAGCCAATTCCCTCCCTGTACAGATGAAAATCAGGGAGATGATAGTTCTAACATATAGCCATGCTGCCTTTACTTAGACCATTGCCCCAAACTTTTCTCCACTGGCACCTTGGACTCTTTCTCTTTTCTCTTTCCTTTTGTAGGCACACTTGTATTTTGTCTTGTCAGGGCCCAGGTCTCTACAACATTTCCTCATTGTTTGAGACATGCCACTACACTAGTAACTCTCCCCACCTCTGCCTCTCTGTCTCTGCTTCTTTGTCTGTGCCTGTGTCTATCTCTGTCTCTGTCTGTCTCTCTCTGTCTCTGTCTCTCTGTTTCTCTCTCTCACTCTCTCTCTCTCTCTCTCTCTCTCTCTCTCTCTCTCATACACACACACACACCACACACACACACACACACACACACACACACACACACTTTCCAGTTCAGCTTTATGTGCTGTCTTTCTACATTAGAATGTAAGCTCCTTGAGTGCAGTGGTTGTCTTGGTCACTTGTGTTTGTATATCAAGCACTTAGCACAATGCCTGGCACATAGTAAGTGTTTAATAAATGCTCAATTTATCTATCTAGATGAGAAAACTAAGACTCAGGGAGGTGAAAACTATGATGAACACAGCATTACAGAGTAAAATACAAAACAAAATATCACATTAGATCTAAAAAGGAAAGTTTTTGCAAAAGGAAGGAGCACAGAAGCCTGAATGGAAGGGGTGGAATACGAATTGAGCCTTAAGGGATATCCAGACAGAAATGCAACAGGTAAAAAGAGAGACAGGGGACATAGAGACCTTCATAAGTAAAAAATGCAAAAGTAGCAAAGCATAGCATATAGTTGAGAGTAATTGGCTGGAGTGTATATGGAAATGATAAAGCTAAAAAGAGATAATACTTTACCTGTATGAAGCTAGGAGTCTGGACTAGATAATCTCCTCATGCCCTTTTAGTTCAATGATTTACATTTCTCCTAGAGGTAAAGATAAAAAAAAACTCAGGACAGAAATTCACCCACAGAAACAGTTTACTCTAGAATTCCACAACAAGTTAATGATCTCAGTCTAATATTTGTATTTTTTGAGACTGAGTCTATCTTGCTGGAAATGCAGCAAACAACTCATAGGCCTAATTCCAGCTCTGACTGGTATGGAAGTTTTCACTTGTTCTATTTTTCTGACTTGGGCATGTTTGCCCTTGCTCAGGCAGTTTGGTGGCTTTCCACCCTCAAGGACTCACAATATTGGTGTCAGACTTGGAGCCCTGTAGCCCCACTGCAGCTCAGAACTCAGCAATTCAAGAGATCCACCGATGTCAGTCTTCCCCTGTAGTAGGGATTGCAGGCCTGTGCCACAACACTCAACTCAATCTAACATTTACTCAGTTGCTCAAAAAGGGTGTATCTAGAACCATAATTTTTAAAGCTGGAAAGAATCATAAGGCTCATGTGACTGGATTTTACATGTAGTCTCCATTAAAATGAAGGATCTAAGAGAGGTAGTATGATGTAGTGGACAGAGAGCCAGCCTTGCAATCAAGAAGACATGGGTTCAAGTCCCTTCTGGGTGGTCCTAGGCAAATCACTAAGCCTCTCAATGATCTAAGCCAGAGGTATCAAATACTAGCTAGTGGCCATAGTCCAGAGTAAAGCCTAAACCAAATTAAAATGTAATTTGGAAATATTAAACAAAATAGATAAAAATACAATATAACAGATAATAAAATATGAAGTTTTCTAAGTAAATATGCAGCCTGCAGGGGTCATTATGTATTATTTAGTGGGCCCCATTTCTATTTGATTTTGATACCACTGATCTACACAACTCTCTAAGAGAGTAGCAGAGACCATCAACTAGCATTTGTATTTGGAGTTCCCTTCTCAGAGAGTTCCATATGCCAATGAAATCATAGGTCTGGTCCATATCCTTCATGTTTGAGAACTGGAAGAACTGTAAAATCATTTGATTAAACCTTAGAGGTAGTAGAGTCATATGGGAGAAAGGGGATCCAGATTTATCACTAATGCCATCTACATTTGTTAACTTCATTTGACAGAAACCTTACCACATCCTTTTCACAGCTCTTAGCCTATACAGTGCTTCTGTTCTAAATGCAGCGGCGAACATAACAGAAAGGTGCCAGACAAACGTCTTGTATAGAAGGGGACTTTTCAGTTAATAACAAGTAAGAATAAGACTGAGAATAATTAAAACATTGTGACTTGAATGAAGGGACCTGAGTCTCTGGCTCTTTCTACTCTGTCAATAAAGTGAATTGTATGGCTCTATAGGACAAGGATCTAAAGTTTCCAGTTTGAAGCAAATAATTGGCAGTGGAGATAGAGGCAAATATTTGATATTTCTCAGGCTTTTCTTTCTCTATATGTGAAATGAAATGAATCCTAACATACTTTGTAAGCAAACAGAAGGAGAGAAGCACTTAAGCTTTGGAACCAAGAATGTCTGAAGGACTGGCAGGATGAAGAGAACTGAACTTGATCCACAGGCTTAGAAGAAACCCTCAAAAATCTGGATTAAAAAATCCATTCAAAATCTAACTAACTAAACACTGATCTGCCTGCCATCCTTAAGTGAACAGATACCAAAATAACTATATTTCCTCATTTTTATACTTTTCTAAATACAGGTTCAACTGGTGGCTCACTGGCTAATTAAAGGGAAGTATAGTGTTTTAATATAAATCCTATCCATTTTCTAGACTAAAGGTTAATTTAGAACTAATACCAAGAAAGCCATCAGAAAGTGTCCAGAAAGAGTTACAACTGAAGAAGTCAAGGAGAAGCCCAGAAAGAGTAATTCATCATATGATGCTCAGTATCCAGGAGACATAAGTCTTTGTTGCTGCTGTATCATTTCAGTTTTATACGGCTCTCCATGATCCTGTCTGAGGTTTTCTTGGCAGAGATACTGGAGTGATTTGCCATTTCCTTCTCCAGCTCATCTTATAAATGAGGAACTGAAGCAAACAGGGTTAAGGGACTTGACCAGGGCCACACAGTTAGTGTCTGCGGCCAGATATGAATTCATGAAGATGAGTCTTTCTGATTCTAAGCCCAGTGATTTATCTACTGTGTCACCTAGCTGACATAAAACCTGAGATTGGCCAAAAAAAGAAATAATGTTGAGTCAGAGTTAGCATTGAAAGCAAAACAATCAATATCAATATCTGTTAAATGTGATTATGGCTGTGGTAAGAGTTTTGTTCATAACCATTACACATTAAGTGCATTGTTAATAATTGTGAAGTATTATTTAATGATTCTACATACCTGTTTCTTCTGAAAGCTTACTAACTTAATATCTATTAGCCTCATTTTCTTCAACCGTGAAATGGGATAATAATAACACCTAGCTCAGAGATGTTCTGAGGTTCAAATGAGCACAGAGTAGCACTTGGCACAGAGTAGGCATTTAATAAAGACTTGCTTGTCTTTCAATTTAGTGCACACAACAGGTTCTTAGTAAAACTTACTTGAATTTTTTCAAACCATCAAGGTCTATTTATACACATTATTGTTTAGGGGTAGTTTAAACAAAATATCTAATTTGGTCAAAAGGAAATTCTTCAGTCATGTTGTTAATCCATCTAAGAGACCTGAAATGGAAAAAGTACCTACAGGTATTTGATAATGTTTTTTATTCCTTCACCATGATGAATCTAGGCTGTAACCAAATTCCTTTCTAAGAACGGGTAATAATTCAACCCACCAACTGTCAACACATACATTTTGAAATCAGTCTTAAATGATGGCCCCTTGCAACTATTTCAGATATTGGTGACCTTTTGTCATATCAGTTAACATAAAATATAGAGGGGGTAATCACATAGGCAGGCTTTGGAATTCATGAAACTTCTCACTGACATTGATTTAAAACAATCTAGGTATTTCAAGAATTTTTTTTTCTTTCTTGTCTTCCTATTTTTTTTTTCTCACCGATTTGACTCACAATGGTCAGTCTGATCATGCATATATTATAGAGAGCAGGATATTTTCCATGGTGTTTGATACTGACATATAGCCACTCCACTGTAAATCTATCAGAATGCTTGTTCCTTTTTAGATTCTAACCTTTTCAGTAAAATATGTTGGCACCCACAGACATGTCTGTGGATCAATGTTTCCTAAAATGAAGCAGAATTGAAAATGTGCCTTCCCTCCAACACACCACTTGTTACTTGTACTAAATCAATTCAGTCCAGTTTAATTCAACTGATATTGACTAAGAATCACAATGACATTGCAACAGATATTATAATCTATGATCTGCTTTTGACCCAGATCAGACTCTTGCTCCTAGACTTCAGGGAATCAGATCAAACTGAAGAAACAAATTCTATTCATTTCCCCTAGCTGAGGTACACTAGGACATGGTAAGGGGAGGAGAGATGCTGTGATAATCACATTTCTCCATTTCAGTGTTAATACAAAATACTGTTCCTAGAGGGATAATTACATTACTTAAGGAGAGAGAGAGTCACTTCTTTAGTAAATCCCAAAGGATCAAAAATATTTCTTTTCCTTTCTTTTTTTTCAAAATTAGGGAATAGAGAAAACAAAGAAGTCACTGCTGATAAAATTGTGCATTATAATATAAAGGGCAAGTCATTAAAAAAAAAACCTACAATCCAAAGGTACCAGAAATCATGTCAATGTCATGAAGTAGGACTACTCTCCTAGGAATAGGTGGAATGAGTGCCAGACTCAGTCAGGAAGACCTGAGTTTGACTCCTGCCTGCCTCAGACATTTTACTTCTCTTACTCTCAGTATCCCCATCTGTAATGTGGTGATAAAAATGATTCAGATTACAGTTTGCAAAGCACTTAGCAAAACTTGAAGTGATATATTAGGCTACTAGTTGGTATGGTGGATAAAGTATTGTACCCATAGTTAGGAAAACTGAGTTCAAAATTGGCCTCAGACACTTGCTAGCTATGTGACCCTAGGCATTTCACCTACACTCTGCTTCATTTTCCTCATGTGTAAAATGGGGATGATAATAGCACCTAACTCCCTGGATTTTTGTGAGGATCCAATGAGAAAATAACTGTAAAGTGTTTCGCAAATCTTAAAGATTTATATAAATTCCAGCTATCATTATACATGTAGACTAAATAAATTTTAAAACTATAACTGTCAAATGATAAAATTATGGGTTTCTTAACATACCTTTATGATGGAAATAGACTGCATGTGAGATTTGGAGCATTCATCTCTGAATGTACTACTAACATTCTGTGGATGCTTTATTGCCTTCTCCTCAGCTCTCCTACCTAAGCAGATCCCCTCTTGCTGATGCCGAGGTGACCTGCCGGGGGGGGGGGGGGAAGCAGAGCTGGGATGAGTCTAGCATTCAGCAGCTGAGCTACTGTGCATGAGAAATCTGCATTCATTCAAGCTGAATATAGATTTCTAGCAAGAATCAGCCTATGCTATACTTGCCTACTTGCCTACCGTTCTCCTTCCTGTCCACCATAACCTGGCCAAGTGCCTTGTAGTAGCCTTGTCTCCCCAAAACGTGTCTAGTTGGAAAGCATCCTGAGCACCCAGAGGACAGAGCCTCACAGGTGAAAAGAAAGCCCATTTGACAATCATAAAGAACTTTGCAAAATCCCCAGTCTTTCTTCATTCCTATTGCTTTTCCTTAAGCAGTCTTGCTCTTTCTGCACAACCTCAGAGAATAACTCCATATTTGTAGTGTGATATGCAGTTATCCCTTCCACGTCGTAACTTTCCCCACAGCAGTTTTGATATATCATGAGTTGGCATAAGAAATTAAATGGGATTTGGGGAGGAGTTGTGCAGAAGCTGCAGATGACACATGAAGATGACATAAACCTAAGACCAAATGCTTAACCCAAATTTTATAAGGTATTGTAAATACACCATAAAAGAAAAAGAAAAAATTCAGACTTCTCCTCTGGCACAAAGAAAGGGCCAAAAACTTCTACGCAGATTTTCCAAATTGTGGGGCTCTATGCCCCTAACCCTCAAAATATGGAATGGATAGCTGTAGTGAAAAAAATAAACACTGGAGGTACCTGATAATGAATGTAGGTAAGACACAATCTTTATGAGCCTCATTATTTTCTATATGGTGGGACTGACAAGAATGTTAGCTCTGCTTACCTTACAGGATTATATAGAGGAATTTCTCTGTCTCTTTGAGTAGCAGATGTTGGAGCAAAAGCTTCAATTGATCTTCATGCTTACATGCTTACAAACACCATAAGGATTTTTAAATGTAATGGCTAAATGTTTCATGAAATAGTGTATCTTATTGCTTTAAGTGTGGTATGAAACCAAACTCTTTGCTTACCTCTCCAAAAAGAATCTATGAGTCATCTTGTCGCTTGTTTGCCACTTCTTTTGGTCTTCTGGTCTCTTTTATCATGAGACTATTGATACTATTCAGTTCCTCTTATAGTTTGTTGACGAATTGATCATTGGACAAAGATCTTAGATTTGGGGTAATAAAAGTTATATTTATATTTATAGAAAATGCCATTCTTAACACCCTCTGGCTACCTTTCTCCACCACACTGCAGTCATTTCAGAAGAGACCATAGTTCATTTTTAAAATTTTTTTCTTTCTCTCTTTGATGGAAATAGCCAAAGAATTCATCACTTACTAATCAACTTACTGGCAATGAGTCTTTCTGTACTGAATTAGATTTGTCTTCAGTTAGCAAAGTCTCTTGCTGGGGCTGATCTCAAAGCCTTTCTACCACAGTATAAAAAGCCAAGGCATATATTCCACTGTTATGATCTTTAAAGCCCCAGAGCTATCTCTAATCAACAATGAAGTCTTAGAGTCAGACTTTGTGAATGCACTTTGCACCTAATATGCACTTAACAAATGATTGTTGATGCAAAATGCAATGGAAAAAGTACCAGTCTGAAGGCAGAGGGTCTGGGTTCAAATCCCACCCTAGATACTTACTGAACTGTGCAACCTTATGCAACTCACTTAACTCAAAGGGCCTCAGTTTTCTCATCTGTAAAATGAAGGACTTGGATGAGATGGTGCTTCAACTCCCTTTCAGCTCAAGATGCCTGGTCCTGTGGTCTTGTTTCTGAGTTGAAGCAACATCATATATGTGAAAGTGCTTCAAAAGCTTCAAAGGGTGACTGAAGTCAGCTGGCAAGAACTACTTTTATTCTTAGCACTTCTCCTCAGAAAGAGAAGAGGAAGCAACAACAACCTGGGCCTTGGGAAAGAGCTTGGTGGAGCTGTTTTCAAGAGAACTCATTCACTGTCCTTTGGGGTTGCTTTCCCATTCTATTTCTAGATTTGATTCTAGTTGCACACTTCAGAAATATACTATCATCTTTCTATCCATCTATCTACCTTCTATCTATCTCACTGTAAGGGAAACTGAGGAGATCCTTCCCAGTGCCTCACATGACATGTAATTTAAAGTTAGTTTGTGTGACCGGGAGCATCAAAGGAATGGAACATCAAAGAATAAACAAACTATGTTACTCGGGCAGAACAACCCTTATCTAAATATGTGTGTGTCCAAGAATCTGGCCTATCCTTGGACTCATACGTAAAATGTAGGCTAAGGTTGTTTTCCCACAATTTAAATAGATATAAAAAAGGCCACTTGGGAAAGGGATCTTTGGAGGTCTTCCTTTCAGAGATGGGGACGCCCACCTCTTTTGGTTTTCCCAATCAGGACCCTGGTAGCTATTTCTCTTGAAGTCTCCTCGGTGTCTATTTCTATCCTTTCTTTGTTCTGTGTTGATTCACTAGATCATATGCATATGTACATTATTTTAATTCCTACTTCTCTATCCCTTAAGCATTGTCAAATAAACTCAATTACTTATTAAGTTAGCATGGAGCTTGTCTTTGTATCTTAAGATCCTAACCTAAAGTAAAAGTACTGCTCAGTCCGTAATCCCCTTTCAACTGCACTCGCATATATTTATCTCTCATTTTTTCTCACATATTTATTTCCCATCTTTCTATTTATCATCTATCTATCTATGTTCCCCCTCAAAACAAACAAAAAAAACCCTGCCCTCTTCTGAACTTCCTATCACTGTTGAAGATAGCACCAACCTCTCAGGAACAGGCTCTCAAATTAAATATCATCCTCATTTCCTCACTCTCACTCACCGCCCCCTCATATCTAATCTCTTGCCAAGGCCTGTCTATTCTACCTTTGAGATAACTCTCATATCCCCTCCTCTTCTCTGACATAGTCAAAGTCATGGTGAAAGCTCTCATGACCTCATGCCTAGACTATTACAATAGTTTTCTAGTTGGTCTCCCAGCTTCAAGTTTCTCCCCACTTCTGTCCATCCTTCACTCAACCACCAAAGTGAACTTCCTAATATGCAGGTGTGACCATGTCTCCTAAATACCCTACCCAACAAGCTCCAGTGGCCCCCTATTAGTTCCAGGATCAAATACAAAACCCCTGTTTGTCCTTTGAAGCCTTTTACAACCTAGCTTCTTCCAGACTTCCTTGGACTTTACTGCCTTCCACATACTCTGTGATCCTAGCTGGCCTCAGTTGCTATTTCTCCAACAACACATTCCATTTCTCAGCTCCCTACATTTTCGCTGGCTAGTCCTCCATGTCAAGAATTCTCTCCATCATTATCTTTACCTCCTGGATTCCTTGACTTCCTCCAAGTCTCACCTCAAATACCACTTGATACATGACGTCTTTTTTGGGTTTTTTGTTGTTGTTGTTGTTTTTTGGCAATTGGGATTAAATGACTCGCCCAGGGTCACATAGCTAGTAGTTGTCAAGTGTTTGGTCTGAGGCTAGATTTGAATTCAGGTCCTCCTGACTTCAGGGTCGGTGCTCTATCCACTGTGCCACCTAGCTGCCCCTACATGAAGTCTTTAACAGCTCCCCTCAGAGCTAGTGCCTTCCGTCTTAGCTTATTTCCCACATATCCTGTATATCTTGTATGTGAATAGTTCTCTCATATTATCTTCCCCACTAGAACACAAGCTTCTTGACAGAAAGGACTATTTTTGCTTTTCCTCTTATCTCCAGTGCTTAGCACAGTGACTGGCACATAGTAAATGCTTAATAAATGGTTTTTGCTGCTTATTAATACATGCAGATATGTTCTTCCCCTATAGAATGAAAGCTTCTTGAGAGCAAGGACTGCTTTTTTTCTTTTTTTCTTTTTTTTTTTTTACTTCATGTCTGCAGCACGTAGCCCAGTGCCTGGTACAAAATGGAATGAGACTTAAAGGAAGTGACGATGAGGAGGGAGAGAATCCCTGAAATGTGGGATAGACAGTGAAAATGCCTGGAGTCAGGAGAAAGGATAGCATGTTCATGGAATAGCAAGGAGTCCAGTTTTGCTGGACTACAGAGTTTGTGGAGGGGAGTGAAGTGTAGGAAAAGAAGGCACTTAATAACTGCTTGTTGACTGATTTTGCTTTTGTTTCTTGTTGAATGACTATTATTGTTCAGTAACTGATCCCTTGCCCCAAGTCAGCAGTGAAACTAAATAAAGAGCTATTCTTGCTGATATTACTCTTGCTATGAATAGCAATATTCTGACTAAAGTCCCATGCCAAGATTTATTTTCTACAAAATAGAAGATTGCCCCCTGGACAGTTACTTTATTTAATAGTTTTAAAAATTCTGATATCTCATCCTCCTTCCTACCATAAACCCTTTGTCCAAAAAGAAAAAATTTACTCTATAGGCTGAAACTACACATGGACGAAATTGGAGGAGATGCTGTCTTTGCCCTGAGTTAAAGGTACAAGGGAGAATGGATGGATAGGATGACCTATACAATGCTTAATAGAACATTGGATCATTCTGGAGCTTTTCATCATATCACTCTTCTACTTTAGGATTAGCAAGACCAAATCAACTACAGCAATTAAATGATCACACATTGCTCGCACTGTTCACTTGGGCTGTTCAGATGATTGAATAAGTCCTTACTTGAGTTGGCCTTAACAATGAAGTGTAGCTTCATGATGCTATTAAGGCCTCCAACAAAATTGATGATGGGCTGAAAATTGGTTCAGTGACTAACCTCACTAGTTGGTTTGCAATGAGCTTTTTTATTAAAGTTAGTGTTTAATATACATGATTTATAATCGTTGGGTGATTTATTTTCAGATAGGCTACTTAGTAGGAAGGTTTTGCAGCTTGTTACAGCAATAAAATCTAATTATATTTTTTTTCTTTTTCTTCCAAAATAAGAAAAACCTTCTACAAATGATTAAAAAAACATACCCCAGTGTAAGCTGGTGGAATTTTAAGAATGTTTTGGGAATAATGAAAAGCAGTTGGGATAAAGGATAAATCACAAAAAAAATACTGGCTTCTGAGAGAATGCTCCCCAAGTCATTGTGGTCATAAACTGTTTTAAGGACATATACATATACATATGTGTCCTCATGCATTATTATTTTTCATTATATATATATATATAATATATATAATATAATATACAATATAATATAATATATATTATATAGATATAATATGTAATATATAATATAATATGTATATATTAGTTTGTATATATAGACTCATACCACGAGGGGCAGCGAGGTGGCTCAATGGATAGAGCACCGACCCTGGAGTCAGAAGGACCTGAGTTCAAATCCAGCCTCAGACACATAACACTTACTAGCTGTGTGACCCTGAGCAAGTCACTTAACCCCATTGCCTAGCCAAAAAAAAAAAGACTCATACCACAAGACTAGACATTGCTGACAGTGTGCCAAATTGTTTTGATAAAGGTAGTTTTCTCACCAAGAGTTCATTATACTAATGAAATCACAGGCCTGGCCTTCTTCCCCTCTTCTTACTGCTAAAAAAAATTGCCTATAAACACATATGCGTATGTACATGCATACATACTAGAGACAGAGAGACCAAATATTTAATTTGTAAAACGAAAAGTGAGCATCATGGATTAAATAAACTTATCATCGTTAAGCTCTGAAATATTATTGTAAAATTTATTACAATAGTGAGATGATGGTAATAATAGTATCACTGAACATGTTTCTTGTTTTACCAGCACATGTCATAGAAATCTAAATGGAGCATTATTAATCATACTCTCTTCCTGTCCCTGCTTATGTAACATGCTCCCAGAAAACAAGGAACAGAAAAAAAATAAATCTTTGCCTTGAATTAAAGTTTAGATGATGATGAGAAGAGATAAGAAGAGGTGAGAGGGAAAAAGAAGATGAGGAAGATAAGAAAAGAAAGAAAGTGAAAGAGAAGACAATAGTGATGACTCAGCAGTGCTTTTTTGGTTTATAGCGAATTTTCTTTACAAGCTATAAGATACTTAAGTATTCCTTTTATTTATCACATACATGAATATATTAATAACTTGTTTTGTAATTAAACTGTATTAATATTTAAAAGCTTGTTTGGGGACCCAAGATGGCAAAGAGAAGCCAAGAAGTTGCCTACACTCTCCCCAGTTTCCTTCACAATGTTAAATCAAGCGTTTTAGCCATAGCACAGATCAGCAACCTCTGCCCCTTAGTCTTTGCTCAGCAGGCCTGTGGCAGAGCATGCCAGATGTGGGGCCTCCAGCCACAGGACAGAAGGCAAATTGTGAACCTCAGAACCCAGGTAATAACAGGCTTCACTTGGCTGGGCCACTCCAGCTCAGTAAGCAATCCACCAGCAACTGAGACCCCAGTGCATGGAGCCAGTGACAAGGTCCCCAAACATGAGCACAAAAGGCTTGGGACAGCGGCCCCCCATACCCCAGGAGCAAAGCTCAACTTTAAAAGCCAGGAAATAGGCAAACAAGATGAGCAAGAAGCAAAAACAAATACTGACCATAGAAAGGTACTATGGGGACAGGGAAGATGAAAGCACAAACTCAGAGGAGGATAACATTGTCAAAATGCCTACATGTAAAACTTCAAAAGGGAATATAAATTGGTCCAAAAGCCTTTGTGGAAGAGCTCAAAAAGAATTTTAAAAGTCAAATAAGAGAGGTAGAAGAAAATTTGAGAAAAGAAATGAGAAGTATGCAAGAGAGAGTCAATAGCTTGGAAAAGTGAGGACAAAAATTGACTGAAGAAAACAATTTCTTAGAAAAAAAAATTTTGGCCAAATTGGGGGGGGGGGGATCCACTTAATAAAACAACTCCTTACAAATACAATTGATCAAATTTAAAAAGAGGCACAAAACTAACTAAAGAAAATAATTCCTGGAGCAGTTATGTGGTGCAGTGGATACAGCTCCAGCCTTGGAGTCAGGAGAACCTGAGTTCAAATCCGGCCTCAGACACTTCACACTTACCAGCTGTGTGACCTTGGGCAAGTCACTTAACCCCAATTGCCTCACCAAAAAGCAAAGAAATAAAAAAGAAAATAATTCCTTAAAAATTAGAATTGAGCAAGTAGAAGCTAATGACTCCATGAGACATTAAGAATCAGTCAAACAAAATCAAAAGAATGAAAAAAAATAAAAGAAAATGCAAAATACCCCCCTGGAAAAACAACTTACCTAGAAAATTGATCCAGGAGAGGTAATTTAAGAATTGTTGGACAACCTGAAAGTCTTGATCAAAAAAAGAGCCAGGACAGCATCTTTATCAAGGAAAACTGCCCTGATATTCTAGAACCAGAGGGTAAAATAGTTATTGAAAGAGTCTACCTCCTGAAAGAGATTCCAAATGAAAACTCCAAGGAATGTTATAGCCAAATTCCAGAATTACCAGGTCAAGGAGAAAATACTATAAGGAGCCAGAAGGAAACAATTCAAATATCAAGAAGCCACAGTTAGGATTACACAGGACTTAGCAGCTTCTACTTTAAAGTATCAGAGAGCTTGGAATATGAAATTCCAAAAGGCAAAGGAATTTGGATTACAACTAAAAATCAACTAGGCAGCAAAACTGAGCATAATCTTTCAGGGGAAAAATTGGAAATTCAATGAAATAGAGGACTTTCAAATTTTCCTGACAAAAAGACCAGAGCTAAACAGAAAATTCAATCTTCAAATACAAGACTCAAGAGAAACATAAAAAGGTAAACAGGAAAGAAAAAAATCTAATTCAACAAGATTTAAACTGTTTTATCTACATGAGAAGATAATACTTTTAAATTTTGAAAACTGTGTATTTATTAGGCCATTTAGAAGGAGTATACATAGACAGAGGGTAGGGTATAAGTTCACTTTGCTGAGATGATATTAAAAAAAAATTAAGGGGTGAAAAAGAAGAGATTGTACTAGTAAAAGAGGGAAAAGAGAGGAAGAATGGGATAAATTACATCACATAAAGAGGCATAAAAGACCTATTATAGTAGAGGAAAAGAAGGGATGAGGTAAGCAATGTTTGAATCTTATTCTTATTGGATTTGGCTCAAAGAGGGAATAACATACACACTCAATTGAGTACAGAGATTTATCTTGGCCTATATGGAACTAGGAGGGAAAAGAGGAAAGAAAAGTGAGAGGAGGTTCTGACAGAAAGGAAGGCAGAATGGAGGGCAGAAGTAGGAGGGGAAATGGGAAAGGAATGGGGCTGATAGAGAGGAGGACTGATCAGGGGAGGTGCTGGTCAGAAGCACAACTCTGGTGAGGAGGGCCAGGTAAAAGGAGAGAAAAAATATAAGTGAGGGGTGGGGAGAAAAAGATGGGGGGAAATGCAGAGTTAGTAATCACAACTGTGAATGTGAATGAGATAAGCTCTCCCATAAAATGGAAGCAGAGTGAATTAAACACTAGAGTCCTACAATGCGTTGTTTATAAGAAACACATTTTAAGCAGAGAAACGCACACAGAGTAAAGGTAAAAGGTTGGAGCAGAATCTATTATGCTTCAGCTGAAGCAAAAAAAAAAAAGCAGGGATAGCAATTCTGATCTCAGGCAAAGCAAAAGCAAAAATAGATCTAATCAAAAGAGATAAGGAAGGAAACAACATCTTCCTAAAAGTTACCATAGACAATGAAGTAATATTAATACTAAACATCCATGCACCGTGTAGTATAGCAACCAAGTTCTTAGAGGCATAGTTAAGTGAATTTTAGGAAGAAATAGAAAGCAAAACCATACTAGCAGGGGACCTCCACTTCACCCTTTCAGAATGAGATAAATCTAACCACAAAATAAACAAAAAAGAAGTTAAGGAGGTGAATAGAATTTTAGAACAGTTAAATAAGATAGACTCCTGGAGAAAACTGAGTGGAGAAAGAAAGGAATATACCTTTTTCTCAGCAGTCCATGACATCTACACAAAAATTGACCATGTATAATGACATAAAAACCTCACAATCAAATGCACAAAGGCAGAAACATTAAATGCATACTTTTCAGATAAGGATGCATTAAAAATTACATGTAATAAAGGGCCAAGGAAAGATAAGATAAAAATGAATTGGAAACTAAATAATCTAATCCTAAAGAATGAGTGGGTCAAACAACAAATAAGAGAAACAATAAATAACTTGATCAAAGAGAATGACAATAATGAAAAAACATACCAAAACTTATGGGATGCAGCCAAGGCAGTTCTTAGGGAAAATTTTATATCTCTAAATGTTACCTGAATATAATAGAGAAAGAACAGATCAATAAATTGGGCATGCAACTAAAAAGGTTAGAAAAAATTAAAATTAAAAATCCCCAATTAAATATCAAATTAGAAATTGTGAAAATCAAAGGAGATATTAACAAAACTAAAAGGAAACTATTTAACCAATAAAACTAAGAGCTAGTTTTATTTTAAAAAGCAATAAAAACATAAACTTTGTTTAATTTGATTTAAAAATAGAGAAAACCAAATTACCAGTATCAAAATCAAAAACGGTGAATTCACCACTAATGAAGAGGAAATTAAGCAATAATTAGGAGCTATTTGGTCCAACTATATGCCAAGAAATCTGACAATTTAAGTGAAATGGATTGATATTTATGAAAACCCAGATTAAGAGAAAAAAAATACTTGAATAACCCCATTTTAGAAAAATAAATTGAACAAGCCTTCAATGAACACACTAAGAAAAAGCCTCCAAGTCCAGATGGATTTACAAGTGAATCCTACCAAACATTTAAAGAGAAATTAATTCCAATACTATACAAACTACTTGGGGAAAGAGGCTAAGAAGGAGTACTACCAAAATCTTTTTTATGACACAAAAATATAGTGTTGATACCTAAACCAGGAAGAGCCAAAACAGAAAGAAAATTTATAGACCAAATTCCCTAGTGAATATTGATGCAAAAAATTTTAAATAAAATATTAGCAAAGAGATTACAGCAATTTATCATGAGGATAATACACTATGACCAGTGGGATTTATACCAGGAATGCAGGGCTGGTTCAATATTAGGAAAACTATCAGCTTAATTGGCCATATCAATAACAAAACTAACAGAAATCATATGATTATCTCAATAGATGGAGAAAAAGATAGCACTCGTTCCTATTAAAAACACTAGAGAGCATAGGAATAAATTGAGTCTTCCATAAAATGATAAGTAGTATCTATCTAAAGCCATCAGCAAGTATTATACATAATGAGAGTAATTTTCCCTATAAAAATACCAGGGGTGAAATGAGGATGCCCATTATCACCACAATTATTCAATATTGTACTAGAAATGTTAGCATTAGCAATAACAAAACAAAAAGAAATGGAAGGAATTAGAATAGGAAATGAGGAAATGAAACTATCACTCTTTGAAGATGATATGATGGTATACTTAGAGAATCCTAGAGAATCAACCAAAAATTTCCTTGAAATGATTAACAACTTTAGCAAAGTTGCAGGATATAAAATAAACCCACATAAATTATCAGCATTTCTATATAATACTAACAAAGACAGCAACAAGAGACAGAAAGAAAAATTCGTTTACAATAAGACAGTATAGACAATATAAGACAATGTAGACAATATAAAATATTTGGGAGTCTACCTGCCAAGACAAACACAGGAACTATATCAACACAATTACAAAACACTTTACACACAAGTAAAATCAAATCTAAACAGTTAGAAAAATATCAAATGTTTATGAGTAGACAGAACTAATATATAAAAATGACAGTTTCTCCCTGAATTAATTTACTTAATCAGTGCAAAACCAAACAACCAAAAATTATTTTATAGAGATAGAAAAAAAGAATAGCAAAATTCATCTGGAAGAATGAAAGGTCCAAAATATTAAGGGACTTAATGAAAATAAATGCAAGGGAAGATGGCCTAGCCATATGAGATCTAAAACTGTATTATAAAGAGGCAATCATCAAAACTATTTAGGACTGTCTAAGAAATAGAGTGGTGGATTAGTGGAATAGTTTAGGGACACAGTAGTCAATAACAATAGTAATCTACTGTTTGACGAACCCAGATAACAGCTTCTGAGATAAGAACTCACTATTTGACAAAAACTTCTAGGAAATCTAGAAAATAGTATGGCAAAAACTAGGCACATACTAACATCTCACACCTTATACCAAGATAAGTTCAAAATGAGTATGTGATTTAGATATACAGGGTGATATAAGCAAATTAGGACAGCACAGAACAGTTTACCTGTCAGATTTATAGAGAAGGGAAGAATTTATGACCAAACAAGAGATAGAAAACATTACAAAATGCAAAATGAATAATTTTGACTATATAAAATTAAAAATGTTTTTTTTCTTTTTAATTTCCTTTTTAAACAAAGTCAATGCAACCAAGATTAGAAAGAAAGAAGAAACCTAGGAAAAAATCTTTAAACCCAGTGTTTCTGATAAAGGCTTCATGTCTCAAATATATAGAGAACTGAGTCAAATTTATAAGAATACAAGTCATTCCCCAATTGATAATTGATCAAAGGATATCAACAGGCAGTTTTCCTGTGAAGAAATTAAAATTATCTTTAGTCATATGAAAAAATGTTCTAAATCACTATTGATTAGAGAAATGCACATTAAAACAGCTCTGAGGTACCACCTTACACAAATTAGATTGGCTAATATGACAGAAAAGGAAAATGATTAATGTTGGAAAAGATGTGGGAAAATGGGAACACATTGTTGTTGAAGTTGTGAACTGACCCAAGCAGTTTAGAGAACAATTTGGAACTATGCCCAAAGGGCAACCAGACTGTGCATACCCTTTGATCCAGCAATAACACTGCTAGGTGTATATCCTAAAGAGGTAATTTAAAAAATAATTGGAAAAGGACCCACATGCACAAAAATATTTATAGCAGCTCTTTTTGTGGTGGCAAAGGCTTGGAAATTGAAGAGATGCCCATTAATTGGGGAATGGCTGAATGAGTTGTGATATATGAATGCAATGGAGCACTCCTGTGCTATAAGAAATGCTGAGCAGGCAGATTTCAGCAAAACCAGGAAAGACTTAGATGAACTGATACTGAGTGAAGTAAGCAGAAGCAGGAGAACATTGTACATTGTGTGATGATCAACTTTGATAGATTTAGCTCTTCTCCACAATACAGTGTTCTAAGACTATTCCAAAATACTCATGATGGCAAATGCCATCCATGTCTGGAAAAAGAACTATGAAGTCCGAATGCAGATCAAAGCATACTATTTTCACTTTTCTGGTTTTTTTTCTTTGTCATATTTTTTTTCCCCCTTTTGTTCTGGCTCTTCTTTCACAACAAGACTAATGCAGAAATACGTTTAATATGATACACGTATAATCTGTATCAGATTGCTTTCTGTGTTGAGGAAAGGAAATGAAAGGGAGGAAGGGAGAAAAAAATTGAAACTCACCATCTTATAAAAGTGAATGTCAAAAAATGTCTTTACACATAATGGGAGTAAAATAATATACTATTAAGTGGGTGAAAAGCTGGTTTGATTATTATGGGATATTTTTTGGTGGTGGGGATAGTTGCAACTAATTTGGCTGTCAAAAATATTTATTGGTACATGTGTGAGTATATGTCTAGACTTAATATGAATAATAATAATGACCACAATAGTAATACTAGCTAATATACACTGTATACTAATTTTTCAAATAAATTCATTTATAACTCAAATTTTTTCCTACTTCCCTTTTCCTTCCTCCTCACAGTCATCCAATATTACTATATGTGCATATTCACACTTTAAAAAAAAAGAGGAAGAAGAGAATAATCAGGAAAACATCAATAAACCCCCCAAATCTAAAAATGTATGTGATGTTCCAAAACAGTAGATATGCCACCTCTGCAGGGAGATATTTTCTCATGTCTCTCTCTTTTAACATCATATTTGTTAGTATAATTTTACACATTCTTTCTCTTTGTGTTTCTCACCAGAATTTCTCTCAGTACATTTCCTCCATCCTTCCCCTCCCCCCCAAAAATCTTCCAATATAAAAATTATATGGCTATGTTGCAGATTATATTTTAAATAAAATTATTATATCATACTCTTAAAGAAAAAATGAGGAAGAATAGGCAAAAACTTGCCAAACCAATCAGTACTTCAAAAAAGTCTGAAAACATTCAATGTACCATCCTGACCTCTGAAAAATGGTGTGGTTAGGATGCCTTCTAGTATCTGTTCCTTGGAACTATGCTTGTTTTGTCATTTTACAACATTCAAGACAGAGATAAAGACAGAGAGAGAGAGAGAAACAGAAACACAGAGACAAAGAGACAGAGAGTCCAAAGTAGAGTACCCCACTTGAGTCAGGAAGATTCCTCTTCCTGAATTCAAATCTGACCTCATACTTATTAGCTGTGTTACCTGGGCCAAGTCACTTAACCCTGTTTTCCTTAGTTTCTTCATCTGTAAAATGACCTAGAGAAGGAAACAGCAAAGTGCTCCAGTATCTCTGCCAAGAAACCCACAAATGGAGTCAGGAAGTGTCAGACACAACTGAAAAATGATTTAACATATGTATGTGTGTTCATTCCATTTACATGGTAAATATTCCTTTGCTTTTCTTATTTCACTGTGCAACAGATCCTGTACAGCTTCCCATGCTTCCCTGAATTGAGCATATTCATCATTTCTTAGAGTACAGTAATATTTCATTATTTGCAGATACTTCAGTTTGCTTGGCTATTAATCAATGAGCAACTACTTTGCCTCCAATTCTTTACTAACATGAAAAAAAATATTGCTAAAAATATTTTGGCATGTATGGGGACTTTCTTCTTGTCGATAGCTTCCTTGGGATATAAGCCTAGAACTGGATCCTCTGAATCAAAAAGTATAAACATTTTAGTCACTTAATTTGCACAATTCCAAACTGCTTCCCAAAATGGTTATGATAATGTATAGTTTTACCAAACCTGAATTAATGTGCCTATTTGCCTGCAAACCCTCTAACATTGATTATTCCTTTGCCAATTTGCTTAATGTGACGTGAAATCTCAGGCTTGTTTTGATATATTTCTCTTATTATTAGTGATCTAGCACCCTCTTTCATGCTATTATTAGTTTGAAATGCTTTTGAGAACTGTTTGTTGATAGGGGCAGCTAGGTGGTGCAGTGGATAGAACACTGGCCCTGAAGTCAGGAGGACCTGAGTTCAAATCCGGCCTCAGACCAAACACTTGACACTTACTAGCTGTGCGACCCTGGGCAAGTCACTTAACTCTAATTGCCTTTAAAAAAAAAACTGTTTGTTGGATATAACAATTTAAAGTTCGCCAAGTAATTTAAAGTTCACCAAGGACTTTCCTCATGACAACCCTGCAAAGTAAGTGATACAATATGTCTGGCCCCATTTTATAGATGACCAACTGAGGTTCAAATAAGTTAAGTGACTTGTGAAGGGTCATAAAGGTCAAAAAGGGTTATAAAGTCAGTGTTCTCCCTGCT
Source organism: Phascolarctos cinereus (assembly GCF_003287225.1). NCBI lineage: Eukaryota > Metazoa > Chordata > Mammalia > Diprotodontia > Phascolarctidae > Phascolarctos > Phascolarctos cinereus. Next base: position 378,989,447 of record NW_027555625.1, read on the forward strand.
ACGTTATGTTGCTGCTCCATCAAATATGTTTTGTTTATGTGTTTAAGTTACATTCTTAATATTTATTTTCTTGTTACTGTAATTTATCTGGGATTTTAAACTCCAAGAGATCAATTTCTCTTTGCCTTTTACAGAATATAGCATTATTCTTTACCTACAACGTTTAGATACTAGCGACGATGCTATTGGCCAATGGAACTCAGACATCAGACTTTTTTTCTTTGGCATGTCATGAGTCACAAGAGTTATAATGCTGGGCTATAAGCAGTTAATGGGAAGGGAGAATAAATAGAAAAGAATGTATACTTTCACTAGAGAGTGGGTTGTTGATCTTCACATTTCACATAAATATCTCTTTAATAGAAAGCTCATTTCAAAGATAAGAGGAAGATTCTATACAGTGGGGGTTGGGGGGAGGGAGAACAATAACCTTTCTCAAATCCTAAGCTAAAAATAAGGACAATGGAGTAGGGATGAAAACATCATGGGATGTTTTATAAATTCTTATGTTGGGGCAAATATCAGTGATGAACCTTCAAATCCTATCTATGTTCCAGAACATTTCAATAACTCATTCGTACAAAGAGTCTAAAAATAATTACAAAAAAAAATTACATTTCAGTGACATTAGTGATTTCCTGGCACTATGTTCCAATCTGCCTCCTAGCTCTAAGTCTTCAAAGTAATCTGTTAAATGAATTTCCCACAGGTGAAGATTCAGAATTGATAGTGTGGAGCCCAGTTAACAAGGTCAGTCATTCAATCTAATCACAATCTAAAAAGAGAAATGTCAACACCTGCCCATCAAGAATGGAAAGCTACCAACAACATACCTGGCTAATTCATTGCACAGCTGTCAGTTTCTGTTCCAGATGGCAATGACTAATAGCTGCACTGACCTGGACCAATGTTGAACCTCTGGTCACATCCCATCCCTTTATGGAGGACTCATTAACTCCAATTATGATCTTTGATTAAACCTGTGCTTGACAAATGGAAGTCTCTAGCCTAGGCATAACTTCACAGTTAGTATATAATCAGGGATAAAGTTTGGCAGAAACAGGATTTCCTCCCTCCCCGTAAAAAAATCATAATGCAACTTAGTCCATGCTTATAATCTCTCATGGAAGTTTGTTAGAAATGAACCACAATCGAACCTCATTCATTTTTCTTTACTCTCGAATGTAGCAGACACCTTTAAGAACAAGCCTGAGAAAAACGAAATTGGTTGTCTAGTACACAATGTTTAGAGTTCCCCAAGAAACTGAACACTAGGAATTTGAGAAATAAACTATGAAGTGGGTTTTTGAATTTTTCTTGCTGTTAGAATAGGTAGGTTTATTTGGTGAGAAATGAGGTGATGTTTATCTTTTATCATTTCAAGTACATTTAAAGCATTACAAACAAACTGAAATCTATCTGGTCACATATGAAAAATAAAATAACAGAGGGAGACAAAAATGCATACATATTCATATTTATAATCTATCAATAAGTCAGCAACTGATATGTATAAACAGTAGTTATTATAAATAAACATATTCTGATTGAGTCCAATTATTTTCCAATTAAGCACCATGCATCTCTGACTTCATCAATGTGATCATTTCTTCTAGTGATGAAGATCGCGATCTTTCTCTAACTTATAGTCTCAGACAGGGGCCTAAGTTTTCTAGAGGTCAAGACATTTGTTTATGGTCAAACAACCACTAGGTTTCAGAAGAAGGATGTGAATTAAGGTTTTCTTCACTCTAAATCCAGCACTTTATCCGTTAAATCACCCCATTATTGAAAATTTAAAATTAAATTAAAGTCACAAGGAAACAAGAATTTATTGAGCATCTATAATGTGTCAGGCACAATGCTAAGTGATTATACAAATATTATCTCATTTGATCCTTACAACAACCCTGGGAAGTAGATGTTATTATTATTTTCATTTTACAGATGAGGAAACTGAGGCAGGCAGAGATAAAGTAACTTTCCCTGGTCACACAGCTGGTAAGTGTTTGAAGTTGGATTTGAACTCAGGTCTACCTAACTCCAGGCCCAGTGCTCTATCCACTCTACCACCAAGCTATCTCTCTGCCTCACAGAACATGGCACACATGTTCCCTACATCATACCTGTACTCACTTAGTTTTTCCTTCCCTTTGCCCCTCCGTGTTGCCTATTCCCATTCTACCATTATTTCTAGGTCCAACCTCCAAATGTCTCTAACGTCTGAACACCTTTTGACACATAATAACATACAACTTTGTACTCTTAATGATATTGTTCTTTTGCCTCTACTACAAGATTGAAAGTTCCTTGAAGCCAGAGGATATTATCACATTTTTTTTATATAACCTCCCAGTGCCTCATAGGGTTTTTGGCATACAGTGACTACTCAGTTAATTTCTGTCCCATGTATGTTTTAATGTACTATAGTAAAGGTGAAGACCAATTTAGGTAAGACTATTGGACAGGACAAGAAAATTATTACATTCAATTGCACAATGCACAATTACATATCTATTGGCCAGAGAATTTCTGCGAGTGTTTCAAATTGGCTGTGCCAGTTGTAGAATATATTTGCAATTATGAAATGGGGAAAGTGGTGATGTTTTGGTTTGCTTTGCTGTAAAACTATGTTAAGTGCTTTCTGGATGAAAGTAGATAACACCATGACAAGAGAAAGAAGAGCAGAGTAAAACTACAAGCAAATGATGTGATTTGCATAATACTTTCCAATAATGTTTCTTTAGTGTCATCCACTGCCTACTAAAATCAATCAGCAGAGCTGATGAGAGCCAAGAAGCCAAAGTTGCAGATAAGGTTTACAAGATTGCAGGTTTATCCCCATATGCATTAAGAATACTCACACAAGGTAAAATTCTGTTCTATAGCCATAACCTACCCTAAACCTCACCAGAAATCTCATCACCAACAAAAATGGAAGGAAGGAAGGAAGGAAGGAAGGAAGGAAGGAAGGAAGGAAGAAGGAAGGAAGGAAGGAAGGAAGGAAGGAAGGAAGGAAGGAAGGAAGGAAGGGAATGTGTATAGTTCAGTACAAATCAATCACCATTCCAAGAAAAAAAAACTCAAATTGTATGTCTTCTGTAGCCAGCATAGTTGTGTTAATGTCATTAGCCAGAGATTGAAACTTAACTAAAACTTACCAATACTCACACTACTAAAGGTTGACAACCACAGATCCCCAAATAAATATGTTAGTATATAGGTGAGGAAAAAAGTTTCCACAAATTGTTGATTTATCCTAACATTACAGTGACAGTCTTCACAGCCTTTACATGTATGTTTGTTTATTTGAAGAAAATACCACCAAATAGCAGTTGTTACAATAAAGCAAAAATACAAAGTAAGTAAACTCTAAAGTCCGATTTGGGCTAATTGCCAATGTGGTGGCAGAATATGGTACCCTCATAGATCATTTTTAAAATGTTCCTGAACTTTAAGATTTGTTTTGATCTGTCTTGAATAAAAAATGATTTTACAGGGTAAAAACAGAACTCTTCATATTTATGAATAAATAAGCAAAACACATGCATCCTTGACACCCCAAAAGACACAATGCTATAAATTTAATGTTCCTTTAAAATAGCTTTCTTTTTGCATATAACATTCAAAAATACTAGTATTCTGAAAGGGGGGCATATGTTTCCAATAATGTTTTGCTAGCTACTACACCAGCAGGGAACAGTTTCAAGTATCTGTATATGTCTCTTTTGTTTCTAATGCAACAGAGAATAGAAACATTTAAACCTTCAGTAGTCTATTATTTCGAGAAACTCAATCTTGTTTGACTGATTGTATGGTGCTGCTACATTTACAAATAAATTATTCTTGGCTACATAAAACTTTGTACAACAATTTCTGCCTGGAAGATTAAATAACTTTGAAACAGATACTCAGTAATGGAAAAGTCACTACTGCTTCATAAGATCTATGTTTAATTTAATGAGATATCAAAAGAAAATAAGAGCTTGATACAAATACTAAATGTAAACAAAACTAGAAGCAAAAGCACTTGGTTTAAAATATACATGCATGGAATTATTCTGTCAATAGTTAAATGGGAATTCTGTCTCTTTCCGGAGGCCTTTTAAGTTCCAAGATTCCAGTGATCATTTGTAGCACGTATGCTTATCTGTGGAACGTACAGATGTCATTTTCTGGCTTTAAGACAAATATTCAGCTCAGCTCATTTCAAACCAGTTCACCTTTCTGTGGCCTTCATTTTGATAATTTAGGCCCCAGTGGACAATTGGATCCATGTATAACCATCAATCTGATGTATTTCTGTCATTGTAATAGCTAAGCACTGAACAATGAATTGGATGACCAGATGACTAGAGATTCGGCAGTTGATGAGGAAGAGGCAGCAGTCACAAAAGTACCTCATCTGACCGAAGCATTTTACTGCACTTAGTATAGTTTTGTATTTGCAGCCAATCCTTAAGTGCCAGCACTTACATTTCCTGGTATTTGATAAAGTGTGATAAATCAGATAAAGAATTTAATACTCTTAAAATCACCACATCACAAAAGCTTAGAGTTGAGAAGAACCTTGGTTAGCATCTTACCCACACAAGAATTTCTGTAGCATCCTATCTGGCCTCTATCTAGCTATGATCTCAGTTCCAGTTTCAGCATCCTCTCCATTAGTATGGCTCATAATCCATTCACAATGCCTCCTCCCATGTAATTCTTGTCTGTTTGCTCTTACCAATCTTAACCAGCACGATGGAAGCTGTTCTTTACGTCATTTTGATCTTTGCAGTGCTGGGACTGTCCAACTGCTATTTCTCTATCACTACACAATTGATCTGCCTCTTTTTCCAAAAATATATCTCATCAATCAGGAAAAATAAACTATCAAAAGCAGAGCTAGAGAATTTGAAGGGATCTTAAAGTCAAAGTCCAGCTCCTTCATTTTACTGATGGAGAAATTGAAACACAAAGGTTAAAACTTGCCTAGGATCACATGGCCAATAGTTGAGGCAACATTTGAACTCAGGTCTTCCTGATTCCAAGTCCACCACTTGATCCACTACCACCCAGCTGCACTCAATGTAGCTTAACATTTAGACAGCAAAAGATATGTTCCATGTTGATTTTCCAGACAGAAAATCCTAGAAACAACATTTCTAATAAAAATTCCTAATATAAATTATCCGTGCATCTGACACTTATGTAGAAGATAAAATAGAACCATAGAAGAACTTGACAAATGTGGGGAAATGCAGGTTTTCTATTTAGTGATCCTTTATATGAAAAGCTTTTTATCTCGGAGAACCTTTATTCCACACAATGGTCATCTGCATTATAAACTTTTGCCTTCTCACTGATTTTTGCTTTTGAAGGAAGAAGGCAGAAGTCATAAGATAGAGATCAGTTAGAACAATAGGTACTAATTTTTAGTTAAAATCAAGTTTAACTAACCTAAAAAAAACTGCCAGAAAAAAAAATCTTCCTCTGGGCTATTAAATTCTGACCATGACATCGCCATCCACCTACTCAATAAACTCCAGGATCTAGCTATTACCTGGAGGAGAAAATCTAAAATATTATTTTGTTTTTTAATGCCCTTCAGAACCTGCCACCTCCTATTTTTCCAATTTTATTGCACTTTATTTCTTATATCTTCCATGTACACTATAATTCTAGTAACAGTAGCCTCCTTGCTTGTCTTCAAACAAGACAGGTATTTTCACTGACTCTCTCTTATACTTGGAATTCTCTCCTTCCTCACCTCTGCTTCTTGGCTTCCCAGGCTTCCTTCAAGTCTTAGCTTAATCTCATCTTTAGCAAGAATTTCTTCTCTCTCCTCTGTAATGCTAGTACCTTTAATATGAGACTATCTCCAGTTTTATGTGTATATATTATATATGTATGTATATGTGGGCAGATATGAGAAAATTTTTTTCTATGTTTTGATTGTCTTCTATTAATTTTTATTGAGGGTGCCAGGGCCATTTCTATTTGTTAGGAGGTTTTTGAGATGACTGCAATTTGTTCCATGGGAAGTGAAAATTTACTTAAGGCCTCAAATATTCCTCCGATAAGAAGCCAGATTAAAAGGGGGTATGGGAGAGGGATTTGAGAACTCTCAAGTAATTTGACCTGCCTTGAGACAGGGGACTTTGTAGCATGTAAATCTCTCCACTCTATCAGCTCATTTATGAAATCTCTCAATGCAGTTTAATCCATAATCTGACAGTTTACTTATAGAGTGTGTTTAATTAGGTTTGTTTCTTTAGGAGATGTATGAGATTATGATTCTGTTGAAGTTTATTCATCTTTTATGACACTGAAGGAAGCATGGGATTATGAATGGTTTGGGTTTGTTTATTTGGTTATTTTTACTTTTAAAACCTAAAAGAAGACTTTACCTATAAAGATGTGAATACAAAGTACAAGATTTTACATATACAAGAATTATTTCTCTGTCACTCTGATGTAATTCTGTATATACGAAGTCTTGTTAGACTAGTAACTGAGGTTTAAAGGTTATTTTTCTACCTCTCTAAATCTATGCTTACACATAATAAAACCCTTCTAGAATTTCTGTGTTATACTAGAACTATTTCAGCAACAGTTACATTATACCACATGAACTCAAAAAGAAGGTATTTCTCATATATATGTATATTTATTATATATATGTATATATGCACCCATATATATATATATATATATATATATACACACATACATACACACACACACACACATACACACATATATATATATATATACACATATATATGTGTATATATATATATATACACATATATATGTGTGTGTGTGTGTGTGTGTGTGTGTGTGTGTGTGTGTGTGTGTCTTCTTTGTACATGATGGCTTACAGGTTGTCTCTCCCCATTAAACTGTGATCTCCTTGATACCAAGGTACATGTTTTCTATTCTCTATATTCTTCACCCCTAACACAAAGCCCAGTATATAACAGGTCCTTAATAAATGCTTATTGACTTGATATGACTTGGTTTTACGCACATTTGTGGGAAGTCATTAAATTTATACGTGTTAATTTAGTAAAAATCAGAGGTAACAAAAATCAGATATTGGCCCAGTCATTTCAATTTGTTGTGACAGGTCAATATGAACACTTATAATAAAGCAAACATTCTTATATCCCTACCAATCACCAGAGTTGGGGCCACAAAATAGCCCTACTATCATATTCACAATTTAGCTGTGGAAATTTAGAAGAACAACTATGGTATAGGAGAGGCATGTACAACATATGGCCTGCGGGCTGCTTATGGCCTGTGGGTTGTATGTTGTACAGGCCTGGTATAGGAGAAAGTGCACTGAATTTAGAGTAAGAACACCTGGATTCAAATTCCATTTCTGCCACTTACTGTGTGACATTGGGCAAGTGACTTAATTTTTATGTGCCTTGGTTTTCTCATAACGTAAAATAGATGATGACATCTATGTCACCTATCTGGGAGAATAAAATAAGATAATAACTACAGAGCATTTTATAAACTACAAAGCACTCTATAAATGTCAATGATTATTATAGGCACATGCTAAGTAGTGCCCATAGACAAAAAAAAATACAGGAATGAGTAATTACTTGATTAATTTAATTAGCATAGACAGCACTTCTCTATTATCATGTCCCCAATAAGTTTTTAATGAATTGAATATTTTATTCCTAAATTACCTAGATAATATATCTCAATTCTCTTTATTTAACATATGCAGACAGCCTAAATTAGCTGGGTGGTGGGGGTTCAGAGTAAAGGATTTTTGCTATTATGGTAATGGAATGCATAGATCAGTATTATTTGACTCCAGTTTTGCATTGTCTTTCCACACACAAATTCCTCCCTGAATTCATTTCTATTCCTAAAAAGTAACTTGGGCATAAATAATTAGAATGGTGCCCATCAGACACTAATAACTCAGTTTGCTCTTCTGCAGTGGTGATTTGCACACATATTAACATGCTCAGAACACGGCCAATTGTTTGCTGCGTAGTATTCTGACACCTGGAAGGATGCAAGGATTGGGGCGGGATAGGAGAAGTGGAAGAATCACTTATTCTACAAACATGCAATTTATCAAATCCCCCAAAGGAACTAAATGACAGCAGGGAATAATGGAGAACTGCAGGCTGTCACCTTAGATTATTGAGGGGGGTTGACAGATCCTGGTTGGAGGTTCACTGCTTTAAGTCACACAAAGCGATATTAGAGAATAAGAGATTATTCCATCACTTTAATATCAGCTATTTTCTCATCTCTTCTGTTTTTCATAGGTGCTATACTGTTGACACACTCTGTACTATTCCAACTGAAATTGTCTATCTTCTTCTGAAATAAAACTCATCTCATTCTTTTTTTTCCCCCAAGAGATATACATGTTCAATGATGTCAGCCTCTTGGTAAGTTCTCCGTCAAAGCAAATAAGAAAATGTGCTTCAGCACAGTTGAATAGGATACACCTACAGCTGCCACCCTCATGATTTACACTATAAATATTGAAAAAGCTAAGTCCTAGGCGCTTACTATCCAAGCCCTGCACTGTACCCCCTCAGGAAAAGGGTTCAGAGATATCAGGTTTACTATAGCAGGCAGGCCTAGACATAGGGGATGGGGAGATTTTTGAGGGTCATTGCAGTTAAACTTGTCCAATCAAGACATTGTATCCATAAGGGACAGAGCAGGACAACCTATCATCCTTAGCAATATCTCAGTTCTTCGCTCTCTCTTACCGTATATATCTAATCAGCCAACAAATGTTCTCATTTTTGCCTCAACAGTATCTCTCATATCTGATCCCCTACTTTTCCAACCATACTATATATTACTCCAATTCCTGCTCTCTATAGTTCAGTCCAACTGCCCTCTGTGTTCTTCATTATGCACTTTATCCTAGGATTCCACATTTTTGTCCTATCTGTGTCCCACGCCAACAAAATATCTGTACCTTTCAGCTCTGCTCAAATGACATTTCTACATGAAGCCTTTTCTGATCCCCCCCTACTACTAGTACCCTCTTCCCTTAAAAAGTTATCTTGCATACAATTTGTATGCATGTGCATATATAATATATGTATCTTATGAAGCATAAAATAATTTCAAGAGACAAAGTCTGGGGGTAAATTATAATCCATCTTGTCAATCATAGCCAGCAAGCGATTGACCAAAAAGGGTCCTTGAGGTTTATGTGCCCTTGAATGAGAAACATTCTAGCAGATGGCAATCAACTCTGATTGGTTAATAATTTATAAGGGGTGAGCTTTACCTCTTATAATACATAATAATAATAATATATAATGAGAGGTGAACCCACTCCAATGAGGGGCTAAGAGTGACATCATGTCACTTTTGGACAGAGAGACTATTCCTGTATCCAGATCACCCCTTACCTTGGGCAATCCAGACAAAGAATCTATATCCTCCACCCAAGCTTGAGTGAGTTGGGGAGAGTAGCAATACTCATAATGAGGAGAATTTTAATCCTGTCTTTCATCAACCCAGTCCTTAAGAGATTGTATAGGGACATAGACAGGGGGAAAAAAGCTGGGTTCTCCCCAATTTTAATAATTAGCTATTAATGAGAGAGACATAATAATTTCTCTAAATTTATGCACATATGATATAATATTATATGCAATGTTATTACATGCAATATTATACAGATATATGGGGGGCTATCTCCAGCCATCCCGATGTGTTTCTGGCCACTGGACTCAGATGGCTCCAGAGGAGAAAGTGAGGCTGGTGACTTTGCACAGCCCTCCCTCACTTAAAATCAATTCACGTTCACTTGCATGTCATGACATCACCTCCATGTTGTCATAGTCCTCTTCAAGAACAAATGACAAACAATAATATATACAATACATATATATATATATATATATATATATATATACATACATACATACATACATATACATACATGCATATATGTTAATGTATATGATCATATAGATAAGTTTATGTATAGGTGTGTATATGTATACATTTATTTGTGTGTGTTTGTGTGTATGAAACATTGTCTCTGACAGTAGAATATAATGCAAGCTTCTTGAGGGCAAAGCTTTTTTTTTTTAACTTTGTATCCTAAACACTTACCACCATAGTAGCTGGCGTATAATAGACGCTTAATAAATGATTATGGACAACTTGATTGACTGCATCAGGAAACTTGAGGTCAGGAATGTGAAAAGTCATTACAATTGTAGCTAACATATATGGAAGGTTTAGGGTTAAGATGTGTTTTACAGAATTAAAAGATCATAGCGTTTTAAAGTTAGAAAGTATCCTAAAGGTTCAATCCCATCCTTTTCCACATAACAAAACTGAAGTTTATGATTCACCCAAGGGCAAAGAAGTAGAACATGGCAGCACTGGAATTAAAATGTATGTGCTCTGACTACCTTCAGTGCTCATTCCAGCTCTATCTATGGTAGTGTCTTCTTTGCTTATTAGACTGCACACTCTATGAGGAGAGACTGCATTCTATCCAAACTTTCTCTCGCCTAGAACCTAGTCCAAAGCTCTGAACAGAGCAGATGCTAAATAAATATTGACTGAATGGATGAATAAATTACTCAATTCATTCCTTCAAAAAGCATTTTAAGTTATTATATGCCAGGCATAGTGTTAAGCAAGAGATATAGTCAAAAACGAAGTTGTTCTTGCCCTCAAAGGTATGAACTATTGTGGTAAACAACAGGCACACAGAAAATTATGTACAAAACATATACAATGTAGATATGAAGTTATTTTTTGTGTAGGGGAAACTAGCAACTGTGGGGATCAAGATAGGCTTCTTGTAGGAGGTGCCACTGGAGCTGATTTTTGAAAGCTACTAGGGACCCTAAGAAGCTGGGAATGGGTGTACTCCAAATGTGAGGTCAGCCAGTGAAAAGGAATGAAGATAGCAAATAAAATGTTACATACAAAGGGCTAAGTAAGAAACTACAGTACATGAAGAGTAATGGGTAGTAAAATCTTAAAGGTTAAGCTGGATCCAGTTTGTGAAGGGCTTTAAAAGCCAAATAGGAGGGTGTATATTTTATCCCAGAGGCAAGGAGGAATCACTGAAACATCTTGAGCAGAACAGTAGCACGGTCAGAGGAATATTTGAGAAATATCACTTTGGAAAGTCACTAAACTGTACATACCCTTTGAGTCAGGTAAAACTCTACTGGGAATGTATTACATAGTGGATCAAGAGCCGGTCTTGGAAGATCTGGGTTCAATTCCTACCTATGACACACACTAGCTGTGACACCCTAGAGAGATCACTTAACTTCTCAGGTCTCCAGGCAACAAAGATGGTAATTGTCAGATCAGATGTGGATCTATATTGGTGGAGGAATTTTCCTCATCAGGGGTTCCCTCTACTAATGGCATCAAACTCATATAGAAAAGGGAGTCACTAATTAAACCATACATAAGTATCCCTGTAGGATACGCATTGACTTAGAAAACCAAGTATTAACATTATCTATATTCTATTTTCATCTTTTATTAGTTACATTTTAATCTTGTTCCCATCCTATCCTGATCAAATCACAGGTCCAAGATCAAAAAGAAAAACAGCACTACTAAGGACAAAGGAGGATATAGAAAGGGAAAAGCTCAATATATACAAAATTCTTTCCATAGAATTTTTTGTTATAGTAAAGACATGAAAAGAGTGGGTACCCCATCAATCACGGACTGTCTGAATGAATTCTTGTATATTAATGTAATGTAACATCATAAGAAATGGTGAACATGAAAAATTCATAGATCTTGGGAAGACATACAAGCTGACAAAAAGCAAAGTAAACAGGCCCAGAATAATTATGTGATGACAATAATAATGTAAAAGAAAAATAACTCTACCTGTGTGACAATAGGCAAGATACTTATCTTCCCTGGACCCTAGTTTCTTCATCTGTAAAAGAAATACATTAGACTAAATGGGCTCTGTGGTTCTTTCCAACTCTAGTTTTCTTAAAAAAAAACTAAAACTAAAACTAAAATACATCAGTACTCAGATCAATTCAGTTATCAGTCATGGGTTCCAAAGACTGATGATGAAGCATCAGTGAAAAAAAATTATAGTAATATTTTTAAAGCCCCAGTGAAACTTTTTCAAAGGAAAATCAATTTGTCATTTATGTAAAAGTTAGATTAGAGAGGGAAATTAGTTGAGGCAGGGAGATCAATTAGGAGGCTACTGCAATAATCCATGTAAATGATGAAAAGATCTGAAAAAGAGTAGTCACTGTGTGAGTGGAAAGAAGGGTACAGATGTGAGGTATATAAGATATTAAAGCTTAAAAGTGCACTGAGACTTTGAGACACCTTGTATTTGGACATAGAATTGGCAAGACTGGACAATTAGATATAAGTGGGAAAGAAGAAGGAAGAAGTTAAGGTTATAAACCTAGGTGACTAGAAGTATGGTGGAAGTGTCAACAGTAAAAGGGATGTGAAGATAAGAGGAAAACTTGGGAGGAAGGAACATAAGTTGTATTTGTAATATGTTGAGTGTGAAATATCTATGGGTCACCTAGTTTATGATGTCTAATACATAGTTGTTGATAACAGGATTATAATTCAAGAGAGGGAGACTGGAGAATGAATGAATCTGTTAGGAATCCACAGCTTTGAGTCTAGTTGCTCAGGGCTATTCACTTGACCATACTCCTGAGAATAAAGAACAATCTGTCCTTAAAAAGTCATTTTAGGCTCTGTCAGCTCTCATTCCTCTATGGAAATCAGTTCTTCATACCAGCCAGGAATCTCCACTCTCAGTATGTAAAGAGAGAAAGTCACATCCTATAGTCGGGTTAAGGATTCATCCAAGATAGTGAGTCTGGTTTGAAGAGGAACGGCCACTTTCTTCTCAGCTTTGGAACTCTCATTCTTTCCATAGATTAGTGATGGATTTCCAAGGCCTCAGTTTTAAGACTTTCCTCTGTTCAATGCACCCTTCTATTAGAATCTACTTGCATTGCTTGCTTAAACTAGGCCAAAGCCTTCCTAATGACTGAAAGAAACAGCTGTCTTGTGTGTGATTAAAGCAAGCTGGCTTGAAATACTCTAAATTCTTCTCTTATGTCACATTCTTATATCATAATCTGTTTGACCATTTCCAACAGTCAGTCAATTACAATGAAAATGAGCTAAATTTATTAGTCAGAATCATGCAGCCACCAAAGTAAGAAACAGTGGTCATGCAAGCAGTCTACCCTGTTAAGGAATTGATTCCCTTGCCCACTAGCAGTTCTGAGGAACGTTCAGCAAGTGCCTGATAGAACATCGAAATAGGCTGAATTTTACTACACAAAATAGAAATACTACCACCAGTCTGTTAACAATGAGAAATGATACAATAGATAGTGAGCTAGCTAGAGGTAAAGTCAGGAAAAGCAGTGTTCAAACTCTGCCATAGACACTTACTAACAGTGTATACCAAGTCAGGCCATTTAATCTCTGTCAGCCCCACTTTCTTCATCTGTAAAATGGGGATAATAATAATAATAGCACCTAGACCTCAGGACTGGTGTGAGTATGATGTAGGACATGATGCATGTAAAGTGGTTTATGAATGTTAAAGTGCTACACGTTAGCTATTAATCTGATGAATGAGCAATGGCAAACACGTGGACTTTTGGGGAAATTGCTAGCTCAGTGTTGTTCAGTCATTTCAGTTGTGTATGACTCTTCATAACCCCATTTGGGGTTTTCTTAGCAATATTATTGTTGTTCTTGTTCAGATGTTTCAGTAGTATCTGACTATTTGTGACCTCATTCCAGGTTTTCTTAGAAAAGATACTGGAGTACTTTGCCATTTTCTTCTCCAATTCATTTTATAGATGAGAAACTGATACAAACAGGGTTAAGTGACTTGCTCAGGGTCACACTGCTATGTGTGCATGCATGTATGCGAATATATTTTAAAAAATCATCTTATGAAATGGAAATAAACTTTTTAATAAAGTTGTTATATAATATATAATATATTATAAAATGACTATATAATAAAAATATAGACATATAAGCATTCCTGAAAAGAAGAGAATGTAATGAAAAGATCAATAAACTGGCAATCAAAAGCCTTAAGTATGGATCCCTAAATGTGTGAGCCTGTACAAGTCAGCCAGGTAGAAGCAGTGGATAGAGTGCTGGACCTGAAGAAGGAAAGACCTAAGTTCAAATCCAGTCTCAAATATTTATTGGTTTTGTGACCTTGGGCAAATCTCTTAACTGCTCTCTGCCTCAATTTCCATATCTGTAAAATGGAGATAATAATAGCAACTACCTCCCAGGCTTGTTCTGAGAATAAAATGAGATAATATTTGTAAAGCACTTTGTAAACCCTTAAGTGCTGTACAAATGTCAGCTATAGTCAGTAGCCAGTGGTTTCAGCTCCATGGGCTTCAGGCTTTTTTTCATCCCTAAGCTTTCAGGTAGGGGAGGGATCATGAAAGTTGAGCTAGATGAACTCTAACATTAGTAAGACAATCTTCTTTCCCACTGTTGTAACCTTGCTAGGAAAAGATTATCATTTAGCCAGAGACACAAAACTAGAGTGATATGGACATGTCAGGTCCATCCACACTGACTTCCTTTTTCTTAATTTGTTCCCTTTGCCTAAGCACTTTTTTTTTTCCTTATGGAATCTCCCTCCCGCCCTATTCCTTCAGGGTCAATCTCCAGTCCTTCCCTGATTCTTCAAATCCAGGTTGTTCATCACCACATCATTTATAAATTATATTCCATTATTCATTGAGATCAAATAAGATTATGTAAATCATTTTGAAAAATTCAAGGCATTATATGTGTGTTGTTATTGTTAATATTAATACTTCTTTTTTAATTATTGAGAGGTAGCATGATTTAGAGAGAGAAGTCAGAAAAACCTGGCTTCAACCCTGCCTCTGACACACACTACTTGTGTGACCATGGGCAAGTACCTTAACCCCTCAATGACTATAGGCAACTCTCAAAGATTATAAGTTACACAGGAGCTGCTGATGTGCTTTTAGAAAGAGATTCCACACTGGCAGTTACCCCTAGGACTAAAATAACAGATCTGCACACACTTCCCCCCCAAAAAAATTATATTCTTATTGTTTACTGTTACTTGACATATATTAATTTTAAAAAGATAGCACTTATATAACACTTTCAAGCACTTTGCTAATGTTTTACACGCAGTATCTCAATTGACCTTCACAACAATCCTATGGGGTAGGTGCCTATTATTAAACCCATTTTACAAATGAAAAGTTTGAGCTTGAGAGAGATTAGATGATCTGCTCCTGGTCCTTGAGCTAGTAATTCTCTGAGGAAGGATTTGAACCAAGATCTGCTTGCCTCTAAGTTCTGCGCACTGTTTACAATGCATCAAGTTTAGATTATTGGCATGTCTCCTTAGCTCTTAAGTTCCTTATAAGCAGGAGCCAGGTTTCATGCTTTTTATACAATATCCTCCATAGCTCTTAATATAGTTCTAGCTAGGTAACAGGTACTTAACTAATATTAGGTGATTTATTGATTAGAGCACAGAGCTGTTAGAAAAAGTGGCATATAATCAGGAAAAATATAAACAGTATCTCTTAGCAGGACTCTTGAGTGATCTAACTTAACTGCCTCCACATACCTAGCATGATAATGAGGCAGCCCATAAAATTACAGCTAGGCTATAAACACCTTTGCTCAGTTCTGTGCCCACCTGAAACCCAAATGTCAATACCAGTTAATGTCTGAGGTTGTTGTGCTCTCCGGAGTACTTGTACTAGAGGGATAAAGTAATGCATTAAAATCCAAATTCCACTCCCAGTGACTGCTTTGTATTTAGGCAGTGTCTTTCTTCCAAGGAGCTCAAACGAGTGGTAACAACTCTATTTAACATGAAATACAGTGTATGTCTCAAACAGTATAAATGAACTGAAATGAAGACTCATGGGAGTCATTCCAAAAACCTCTCTTGGAGGCATGACATACAAACTGGAAAAAAAGGATAAATTCTTTGGAGATGAAGCTCAGGAAGTTTACTTAGGCTCTGAAATTAAAATTCCCATTGGATTAGAAGCCAACTTGATATGACATGAGAGTTACATGCATTTCCACCTCAGTAACCTCTATCTATTTAGCTGAGAAAGCCAGAAACTTCTCTTGTGCTGAAATGGCAAATCTTTTATTAGTACACTGGAGGAAGCCAATAAATATTAATTGGACAGAAGAGTGACTTGTGTTGTTGATACTTCCATCTAATATCTTTGGCAAAACTCGTTGTGCACTTATCATGTCATTCCTAGAACAAAAACTAATGCCTCCAAGCTAACTTATGGTTCCCCAATTCCAAGGATGTAGGCCATGAATTTGAGAGGTACCTGAGAGGGTAACTTTCAAGTTCCGTTCTGGCTTTCTAAGCACAGTCTGACCAAGAAATCAACTGTATTCTAAAGACTTGTTATACAAAATTCTGGTTAGCTGGGTGCCACGTCAGACATTTTCATAATCTAGTTGGGGAGGTTGTCTAATTGTGGTAGAGAATCATTCATAGCGTCAGCATGAGCTTTCAGAATAACTATAAATATCACAAGCCAAGGTATCCCACTGCATCCAGGGCCATCTCCTGTCATCCTGATCTAGATTTTGCCACTGGACCCAGATGGCTCCAGAAGAGAAAGTGAGGCTGGTGACTTTGCACAGCCCTCCCTCTCTTAAATGCTATTCACTTGCCAGTCACAGCAACAGTTTATTGATGTCATGGTCCTTTTCAAGAACAAAGGACAAACAATAACAACATGTCACATGGATTCTCCTGAGATTGTATTACGAAGCAGGACTCTGACAAAATTCCAATCATCTGAACCATCAGGAAGACATGAGTGAGAGAAAAGGTGTGGAATCAAAGGCCCTTGGCTTGTGAAGAAAGAACAAGTGGAAAATGGAACCATGAGCTCTAAAGGAAGTTGGAGCAAGATAATCTGATGCAAAAAGCCAACAGACCCTGAGACCTGAAAGCCAGTCAGTCAACAAGTATTTCGTAAGCACTGTCTATGCATCAGGAACTGGGCTAACCACTAGATATATTGTCACTACCATCAAAGAACTCATACTCATTAGGGAAGATATTGTATAAATAACTAGGCACATAAAAGATTTAAATATTTGATCTTGAAGGTAAGAAGACACTCGAATTTATTTGGGGGAGTAGAGAGGTTGGTTGGTGGGGTCAGAGCTATGCATCAGGAAAATCACTTTGTCAGCTGAATGGTGGATGGGAAAAGGAAGGAAATAAGCATTTATAGGGCACCTATTGTGCCAGGCACTGTGCTAAGCACTTTATAAATGTTCTCCTCTTTGATCCTCACAATGACCCTGGGATATAGATACTATATTATCCCCATTTTTCAGTTGAGGAAACTGAGGCAAAGAGAAGTCAAGTGACTTGGCCAAGGTAACATAGCTAGTAAGTGTCAGGAGTCAAATACAAACTCATGTCTTCCTGTCTCCAGGTCTTGCATTTTATCCACTGTGCCACCCAGTTGCCTCGTACATGTATTAGAGTGTAGAGAGAAAGAGAGAGACAGAGAGATATGAAATGGAGAGACCAATTAGATGGCTACTGCAATAACCTAGATGAGAGGAGATGAGGGACTGCAATAAGGTCACATATGAGAAATGTAGCAGCAAAGAACAGAACACCCCAAAAACTCTATAGCAAAAAAAAAAAATCACAAAATAAAAGAATTTCGATTTGGAAGGAACCTCAATGCACATCTGGTCCAAATTGTACCTGCACAGGAATCCCCACTGCAACATACCTGAGAGGTGCATGAAGACCTCCAATGAGGGGGGACTTCACCGCCTCATAATTGAGCCCATTCTACCTATGAGGAGTTCCAATTATTACAGAATTTTTTACTGATACCAGCCCTACATTTGCCTCTTTGTCACTTCTATCTTTCGCTCCTGGTTCTTTGCTTTGCAACCACACAGAACATTGCAACCCTGTTAATACCTACAGAACTATCATGTCATCCCTGAGTGCTTGGTCCTTTGTGTGTGAATGTCAAGCACCTCAGGACCTTGCCTCACTCTGAAGTTAAGAGACAGCTGCTCACAGAGGGCAAAAAAAAAAAATGTCATTCTAGGGTTAACAATCATACCCACATTAGACTGTTTAGTGGATCCATCCATTTAGTGGTGATCCTAGAATGCTATATCTGATTCTATATTTAGTTCTAAACTCAAGGTGCCAATCCTGTTTGTATGCTCAAACTTCACTTTTGCCTATGTCCCTCTAACCAGTGTGGATTCCAGCACAACAACTTAGATTTGCTTATTTAAATTCTACATTTTTATGTCTACATTTTGACCTCAATCTTCACCTGCCAAGCTGAGGCCACCCAACTGAGCACTACCCTCTCTTTGGGGATGAAGCCCTCAAAGCCACCTCTGGAATCTTTTATTTCAGTCTTTATTTTTAAGAATTCCTTTCTTTTTAAATTTGGCATTCCAAATTCTCTCTCTTCTTTTCACCCCTCCCCTACCCACTTTTGAAAAGGCAAAGAGTATGCTATCAATTATACATGTGAAATCATGCAAACATATTTCCCACATCAGCCATGTCACCAAAAACAGCAACAGAAAAGAAAGAAAAAAAGTGAGAAAATTGTACTTCAGTTTGTACTTAGAGTTAATCAGTTCTCTCTCTGGAGGTGAAAAGCATTTTTTTATCATGAGCACTTTGGAATCTTAGATCACTATATTGTTCAGAGTAGCCAAGTGTTTCACAGATGATCATCATTATAACATTGCTGTTACTGTGTACAATGATTGCCTGGTTCTTCTTGCTCCATTTGCAACAGTTCATACACATCTTGTCATGTTTTTTGTTTTGTTTTGTTTTATGAAAGCACCCCTTAGTCATTTCTTATAGTACAATAGCACTCGAACATACTTATATGCCACGACTTGTTCAGCCACTCCCCAATTGATGAGTATCCCTTCAATTTCCAATTTTTTTGCAACCACAAAAGAGTTGCCATAAATATTTTTGGACATATTAGTGCTTTTCCTTTTTCTTTGATCTCTTTGGTCTATAGATCTAGTAGTGGTATTGCTGGATCAAACAGTATGCTTTGTTTTATAGCCCTTGGACATACTCCTGATTGTTCTCCCCAGTGGTTGGCCCAGTTCACTAATCCACAATTAATTAATGTACCTATTTTCCCTCATCTTCTCCAACAGCTATCATTTCTCATAGGTATCTCATAGTACCTCAGAGTTGTTCTAATTTGCCTTTCTCTAATCAATAGTGATTTAGAGCTTTTTTTTTAATATGACTACAGATATCTTGGATTGCTCCTTCTGAAAATTGCCTTTTTGTATCCTTTGACAATTTATCAGTTGAGAATGACTCTTATTTAATAAATTTGTCTCAGTTCTCCATATATTTGTGAAACAAGGCCTTTATCAGAAAAACTTGCTATACATTTTTTTGGCATTACTTCATTGTCTTTGGTAACTTTTAGCAAAATGTAGTTTTCCTGACTATCTTTTTCAGTTGGGTCTCTTTTTTACTTTTCTTTTGTCTGAGATCATGATTGCTACCCCTGCCCTCTTGACTTCAGCTGAAGCATTACAGACTCTGCTCCAACCCTTAATTTTAACTTTGTGTATGTCTTTCTGTTTGAAGTGTGCCTCTTGTACGCAACATATTGTTGGATTCTGGTTGCCAATCCATTCTGCTATCTGCTTCCATTCTATACGGTAGCTCATCCCAATCACATTCATAGTCATGATCACTGACTGTGCATTTTCCTCCATCTCATTTCCCTCTGTTTATTGTTTTCTCTCTTTTTAACTTGTCCCTCCTCCAAAGTCTGTGTTGCTTCCAACTACTGTGTCCCCCAATCTGCACTACTTCTTAACATCCCTCCCCATATTTGTTATTCATTTCCCCTCCTATGTCCCTATTGAATCAGAAAGTTTTCTGTATACAGCTAAGTATGAACATATTCTGATGAGAGTGAGGTTCAAGCATTGTCTAAAACCGCTACTGCCTCCATATTTCCCGTTCATTATAAAAGCTCTCCTTTGGCCAATTCTACTTCTCCCTTCCCTTTTCTCCCACTGTTTTTCTCTTTCTCAACCCTACATTCTTTTTTAAAGATCATTTCAACATAATCAACTCATTCCTGCCCTTTGTCTATGTAGACTCCTCTTAACAGCTATAATAATGATAAAACTCTTAATATTACATTTCTCATCTTTCCGTATGAGAATGTAAACAGCTTAAATCTTTTGAGTCCCTTATGATTTCACTTTCATGTTTACCTTTTTATGCTTCTCTTGAGTCTTCAGTTTAAATGTCAAATTTTCTATTCAGCTCTGGTCTTTTCATCAAGAATGCTTGAAAGTCCACTATTTCATTTATTATCTATTTTTTCCTCAAAAAGATTATACTCAGTTTTGTTGGGTAGATGATTCTTGGTTGTAATCCTAGATCCTTTGTCCTCTGGGAAATCATATTCCAAGCCCTCCACTGCCTTGATGTGAAACTGTTAAATCTTGTGTGATCCTGACTGTGACTCCATTATATGTGAATGCTTTCTTTTTGGCTGTTGCAATATTTTCTCTTTCAGTAGGAGTCCTGGAATTTCGCTATAACATTCCTGGAAGTGTTCCTTTTGGGATCTCTTACAGGATGTGATTGGTGAATTTTTTAAATTTCTATTTTACTCTCTGGAGCCAAGATACCAGGACAGTTTTCCTTTATAATTTCTTAAAATATATCTAGGCTCTTCTTTTCCAATCATGGCTTTCAGGTAGTTCAATAATTCTTAAATTATCTCTCCTCTATCTATTTTCCAGGTCAGTTGTTTTTCAAATGAAATAGTTCAGATATTTTTTTTTCATTTTTTGGATTTTGTTTCATTGTTCTTGAAGTCTCATGGGGACATTAATGTCCCTTAGATCAGTTCTAATTTTTAATGAATTATTTTCTTCAGTGAATTTTTGTGCACTTTTCCATTTGGCCAATTCTGCTTTTTAAGTAGTTCTTTCTTCAGTTAATCTTTGTACCTTCTTTTCCATTTGGCTTATTCTGCTTTTTTTTCCCAGTGAATTCTTGTGCTTCTTTTACCATTAGGCCAACTTAGTTTTTCAAGGTATTATTTTCTTTGCTATTTTTGTGCCTCTTTTACAAATCTGTTAATTCTTTTCTCATAATTTTCTTGCATCATTCTCCTTCCAAATGTTCCCTCTACCATTTTTATCTCTTTAACTCATACAGGAATTCTTTCTGAACTTCGGTATAATTGATGTTTTTCTTTGAGGTTTTACTTGTAGCTGTTTTCATATTGTTGTCTTCTTCTTAGTTCATGTCTTAGTCTTCCCTGCCACCATAGTAGGTTTTTATGATCAAGTTATTTTTTGTTGTTGTTTTCTATGCACTTTTCCAGCCTATTTCTTGACTTTGACTTTTATGTTAAAGTTGGGATCTCCTCACCTGAGGGTGGGGAAGCACTGCTAAGCCTTGGGCTTTTTTGTGCTGCTGTTTTCAGAGTAAGTTCTGGGGATCTTCAAGTTTTCAGTTCTTCCAAGGTGGTATAATCCTAGGAGAGGTGAGGTCACTACACTAGTGGTATGTACTCTGGTATTTACCTAGGAACAGTCCATGCTCTCCTGCAGCCACAAGTACCAGTGATCCACTTGTCCCTGGAACCCTTGTGATCCATTTCAAATACTCTTCTCCACCCTGAAATTATGATCCAAAATTATATATGGGCATTAGAGTTGCCAATGAGCACTAGCTATACCCGGTACCAGAAAGGGGTCTGCTATAAGCTCTTTCTGACTACTCGTCCAACCCCTTTACCATCTCTGTGCTGAGAACTTCTGAAGCTGTTGCTACTACTGCTATTCAAGCTCCCTCCAAGACCCACTGCTAGGGCTTCTTCCATATTCCAGGCCTGTACCCACTCCAGTATTGCAGACCTCTCCTGTGGACCTCCCAAGTTGTCTTAGTCTGGAAAAAAAAAATGTTTACCTGTTACCTTTTATTGGCTCTGCCACTCCAAAATTTGATTTGAAGCAATATTTCAAAGTTGTATGAATGGGAATGTTGGGAGAGTACAGTTGGATTCCAGCCTGCACTCTACCATCTTCATTCTGCCTTCCAAACTCTGGATTCACAACATTTATGCATACCTCCTTTCTTCTCACTCATCCCTTGGTTGAGATATTACTGATAGTGTGATGTCCAAATCATACACATCTAATTTACCCTTTCTCTCAGTCCAGGACAGCCCTGACCTGCCCTGTTCTAAAGCTGGCCATGATCTGGTGTCTACACCTTAAAATAGTGGTGCTTCTAGAAGGCAATAAAATCCTAGAAAGAATCACTATGTTAGTGTACACTTTCTCGTATGTGTTGCATCTATTTTATCCATTTAATTTATTTTTGAATCACTAAATAGGAGATTTAATACATGGTCTATAGGTCTTAAATTCAATGCACCCTAAATATAGAATTACATTTATTAGTGATTTTTCCCATTATAAAGAGAAAGCCTGCCCCTTGGCTTTATTTTGTTTTTGTCTCTTTTTTTGGTGCTAAGTGACTTGCCCAGGGTCACATAGCTAGTAAGTGTTAAGTGTCTAAGGCCAGATTTGAACTCAGGTCCTCCTGACTCCAACGCCGGAACTTTATCCACTGTGCCATCTAGCTGCCCCGCCCCTTATCTTTAAAAACATAACAAAGCAAATGTTCCAGAATATGAGTTATTTGTAGCCATTTAGCAATAATCATAACAACAAGGAAGAAAACAAGGATTTATTAAATGCATATGATGGGCCAGGGACTGTGCTAAAAGCTTTACAAATATTATGTCATTTGATTCTCACAACAACCTTGGGAAACAGGTGCCATCATTATCCCCCTTTTACTGTGAAGGACATTGAAATAGACAAAGTTTAAGTGACTTTCCCCAGATCACATAGCTAGTAAGTGTCCCAGGCAGGATTGAACTCAGATCTTCCTGGCTCCAGACTCAACACTCTATCCTCCATGCCACCTAGCTACCTCTAAGCAATAAACATTTGTTTTCAATAAACCTATCAAACATGAGCCTGTATCCCAACATTTTCATTCAAATACCTATACATATGTACATATACATATTTATATGTATACATTCAAATAAATATACACATACATTACATAAACATATTATATATAATATATATGTATTATACATCTGTGTGAGTGTGTGTGTGTACATATATATATACATATATATATATATACATACACATAAAATTACTTTATCCATCTGCATGTTATCCAAGGAAATATTAAAATTCAACAGACAATAATGCTTCTCTATAAACTTCATTATGCACAAAGAAGAGAAAGAAAATGAAATAACAATAAAAACTGCTCACATTTCCAGAGGGCTTTAAAGTTTACAAAGTTCTTCACTTTGAGCAATGCTATAGGTGATTAAGACAAATACTGTTATCCCCCATTTTAAACTGAGGAAAGTAATTTTGAAAGCCAAATAGCATTCTGGAAAGATGGAGGAGTAGTTCAGACATTTCCAGACTCTCCAGATTTCTCCACAAA
Source organism: Phascolarctos cinereus (assembly GCF_003287225.1). Classification (NCBI taxonomy): domain Eukaryota; kingdom Metazoa; phylum Chordata; class Mammalia; order Diprotodontia; family Phascolarctidae; genus Phascolarctos; species Phascolarctos cinereus. Next base: position 379,013,085 of record NW_027555625.1, read on the forward strand.
TAGACAGAAAATCTCTACAAAATGAACACTGAGTAGCAAAAATAAAGCAGTTGCCCTCCTAGGACATCTTGAGAGGGCCTCAGAGAAGACTCTAGGGGCTGAGGTTTGGTCTGAGTAAAGTGTAAACACTTCCAGGATGACTCCACTAAATCAACACACAGTCCCTGAGGGAAGCAGAAATTTCACCTCAGCTTTCATATCATTCAAGGCATCAAGAACTTTCATCTCAGGAACTTTCACCTCACAAACTTTCATCTAAAGAACAGCAGATGCTAAGTGAGAAAAGATTGAAGAACCCATTGCTGTTTCCAGAAGTCAGGGCTAGCAGTGCTGACCAGACAAGATCCTGGGCAATGGCTGTGGGCTAGGAGGAATGAGCACAAGCCTGGTGAGTGCAGTACTGCAAGTAGGAAGTACATGTTGGGGACAGCATGGCTAGGCTTAGGGGAGGAACAGTCCCTGAGGTTGAGCCCCCAAATAGAATTCAGAAACAACAATAAGAAAAACTTGAGTCCCAGGGCAAAATTACCCACAACTAAGGACTAAAACTTGATAATGATAATATTAAGCTTATAAAAATAAAACAAAACAAATTAAAAATAAAAGCAATTAAGCAAAGGAAAAAAAATTGACCACTGAAAGCTACTTTGATGTAAAAGAAGATCTAAGTTCAAGTTCAGAGGAAGACAATGAGATTTTAGACAGCCATTCTGATCCTAAAAAGTAATGTCAAATGGTCATAAGCCCAAATAAGAAACCTTCGAGGAACTTAAAAAGGAATTCAAAAATCCAATAAGAAAGAACAAGCGACAATTAGGGGGGAAAAAGCAATGTAAGAAAAGTTTGAAAATATGGTTAACCAATTGGAAAAAGAGATACAAAATCTTAAGGAAGAAAATAAAAAAATTCAAAAATCAAATAAGAAAGAATGAGTAAAAAATGGGGGAGGGAGGAAAGCAATCCAAGAAAATTGTGAAAAGAAAGTTGAAAGCAAAATCTTAAAGAAGAAAATAACTCCTTGAAAACTAGAATTGGGTAAGTGGAATCAAATGATGTTCTAAGACACCAAGATATAGTAAAACTAGAGAAAATATAAGAGCATCTGAAACATCTCATTAAAAAAACAACTGATCTTAAGAACAGATTGAGGAAACAGTATAAGAATTGTTGGACTACCTGGAAGTTATGATAAAGAAAAAAAAAGAATCTGGATATATTACAAGAAATTATTAAAGAAAACTGCTCTAGAGTTCTATAACAAGAAGGTAAAGTAGAAATAGAAAGAATCCCCAAATCACTACCTTACAGAGATCCTAGAAAGAAAATTTACAATAATGTCAGAGCCAAGTTTCAAAATTCCCTCGTTAGAGAGATAATTTACCCCCATCCTACTTCTCCCTTTCCCTTTTTCCCAGCACATTCATCTCTCATTCCTTAATTTTATTTTTTTAGATATAATCCCTTCACATTCAACTCACACCTATGCCCTGTCTCTATATACTCCTCCTAACTGTCCTAATAATGAGAAAGTTCTTATGTTACATTTATCATCTTTCCCTCTAGGAATGTAAACAGTTTAACCTTATTGAGTCCCTTATGAGTTCCCTTTCCTATTTATCTTTTTATGCTTCTCTTGAGTCTTGTATTTGAAAGTCCAATTTTCTATTCAGATTTGGTCTTTTCATCAAGAATGCTTCATTCCACTATTTCATCAAATATCTATTTTTTCCCTTGAAGGATTATACTCAGTTTTGCTGGGTAGGTGATTCTTGGTTGTAATCCTATCTACTTTGCCCTCCAGAATATCATATTCCAAGCCTTCTGATCCTTTAATATAGAAGCTGCTAAACTTGTGTTATAGTGACTGTGGCTCTACAATACTTGAATTATTTCTTTCTGGCTGCTTGCAATATTCTCTCCTTAACCTGGGAGCTCTGGAATTTGGCTATAATATTCCTGGAAGTTTTCATTTGGGGATATCTTTTAGATGGGGATCAGTGGATTCTTTGAATTTCAATTTTACCCTCTGGTTCTAGAATATCAGGAAAGTTTTCCTTAATAATTTCTTGAAAGATGATGTCTAGTCTTTTTTTATTTTATCATGTTCAGGAAGAACAATAATTTTTAAATTACCTCTTCTGGATCTTTCCAGGTCAGTTGTTTTTCCAGTGAGATATTTCACATTGTTTTCTATTTTTTTTTCATTCTTTTGGTTTTATTTTATTGTTTCTTGATTTTTCATAAATTCATTAGCTTCCATTTGCTCAAATCTAATTTTTATGGAATTATTTTCTTCAGTAAGCTTTTGTACCTCCTTTTCCATTTGGCCACTTTTTAAGGAGTTCTTTTCTTTAGTGAATTTTTGTGCCTCTTTTTGTATTTAGCAAATTTTGATTTTTAAGGCATTCTTCTCCTCATTGGCTTTTTGTATCTCTTTCACTATTTGACCTAGTCTGGTTTTTTAAGGTGTTATTTTCTTCAGTATTTTTTATCCCCTTTACTAAACTGTTGACTCCTTTTTCATGATTTTCTTGCATCACTCTCATTTCTCTTCCCAATTTTTCCTCTACCTCTCTTATTTGATTTTCAAAATCATTTTTGAGCTCTTCCATAGCCTGAGACCAATCCATATTTTTCATGGAGGCTTTGGATGTAGAAGCTTTGGTTTTGTTATATTCTTCTGAATATATGCTTTAATCTCCCTTGACACCATATTAACTTTCTATGGTCAGAATTTTTTTTTCTGTTATTTGCTCATTTCCTCAGCCTATTTCTTGACTTTTAACTCTTTGTTAAAGTAGGTAGGGCTCTGCTTCCAGGGTGGAAGGCTCATTGTCCCAAGCTTCAGGGTTTTTAAAGCTGTTTTCAGAGACACTTTTAGGGACCTGTAATTGTTCAGTTCTTCCAAGGTGATATGATTTAAGGAGAAGTATTTGCTACTCTCCTGGTCTGTGCTCTGGTTTGTGAACAACCCCAAGCACTCTTTTCTGTCCTGGAACTGTGAGACGCATTCCTGCTTCACTGCAGTTGCAACTTCTGGTGTGCTAGTGCTCCTTCTTGCCCTGGGACTGCCACCCAGGACTGTAACCTGCATCCAAGTATGGGCAAAGGAATAGAATCCTGCCTCAGTGCCAGCAAAGACACCCCTGTAATCTCCTTCTGATCAGTTGTTAGACCTCCTTACCATCTGTGGGCTGAGGGCTCTGGAAGTAGATGCTGCCACTGCTGATTCTGTGGCTCCCAAGACCTGCTCCTGATTTTCTGGGACCAGAGCTGTGTGGGTGTGGACTGTGCTGGACTGTACTCTACTCTCCCTGTTGCAATAGACTTTTCCTGCTGACCTTCTAAGTTGTCTTTGGCTGGAAAATTATTTTACCCCATCCTTTTGTGGATTCTGTGGCTTCATTAAATGTTTTATGACATTTAGAGGTGTTCAAAGAAGTTTTAGGTTACCTCAGGTGAGTCACTGCTTTTTCTCTATCTTGGATCCTTTTCTTAAAAGAATTTTTAAAAGGTTAAAGAAAAGGCCAAATAGGAGGACCTTGAGTATAGGAGAAGTTCCACACCAATGTTCATCAGACCAGCACTTTCCAGACACAAACATGTCAGTGCTCATTAAAGATGAATTGATGACATTAAACAGTTGTCGTGAGTTGCATGGATTCTAATCACAGCTGGATTTTATTGGGGTCCCAAATAATTTTTGTGGCCTGTGTATCAAAATTGACTTGTATAGATTATCACTTTAATCCCCTCTACAGATAAGTCCAAACACACACACACACACACACACACACACACACACACACACACATTCACATTCATAGGTCCTAAAAGTCTTCATGTTCTGGAAAAATTTGAGCTTCACCTGCTTTGTGTTGGCTAAGCACTGAACTTCTCACCAATAATAATTTCAGAGTTATGTGAGTAACACTCTCATGTAAGATGAATGCTGTAGAGCAACATGAATATGGTATGGCACATTATACCAGCAGATTTTGGCCTTAGTTTAATGAATGCATTATGGAAAATGTGATTATTAATTAAAGTGCAATATGGTGCTGCAAGAGAATTATGAGAATTAGCCAGTATAAGTAGCCATCTGGAGAACTTTGGTTTCAGAGCCACAACCCAATTGTCACCTCTCGATGAAGTCTGTCCTTGGAAAGGCTATAATAGTGAAAATGCCAGCAAAGTCTCCTAGGAGCATGGAAATAAAAGCAAATGCTGGTCAGCCAGTGGGCTAGGACTGCCTGCCAGGGAAAGGCTCACTCCAACAGAATGACATGATGTGCAATCCCATGTACTTCATATTTCTGTGGACCAGATGAAAAAATGTCCAAGCATGTGTCAAAGTACTCACCAGAGGAATCACAGTTCCTAAACTACTTAACACATCTAGTGATCGTGGCTCTCTTTCACTAATTAGGATTTCCATTCATCTGAGCTCAAAGAGCTCAAAGGAGAAGAGTCTTAGGCATTGATGGGGACATAGAGCTGCTGGATGATGAATGCAGTTGTGGAGGTACTGCAAAGGTGGACAGCATTAGCATTAGCACTGAATTTTTCAGCCCTTTTTGAGGCAACTAGGTGGCAGAACAGATAGAGAACTAGTCCTAGAGTCAAGAAGACTTGAGTTCAAATTCAGCCTCAGACACTTGCTAGCTGCATGTACCTGAACAAGTTACTTAACCTCTGTTTTCCCCAGTTTCTTAAACTGTAAAATAGAGATAATAATAACACCTCTCCTGCAGGGTTGTTTTGAGGACTAGTCAATAATATTTATAAAACATTAAGCACAGTGCATGACACATATTAGGAATTTAATAAATGCTTATTTCCGTACTTTCTTCTCTTTCCTCCAATTAGTAGGTCATCACAATAGTTAGCATGTATATAGTGCCTTAATATTTGCAAAGTGCTTTACCAGTATTATCTATCTATACTCATATGAAAAAATGCTGAGAGAAATAGAAGTTACAAATTGAGAGGAGTGCCCATCAATCAGAAAATGGCTGAACATGTTGTTGCATATGATTGTGTTGGAATATTTTATGCTATAAGAAATGATGAGCAGTATGTTTTTAAAAAACCTTGGGAAGACATATGAATTGATGCAAAGTGAAGTGAGCAGAACCAAATATTGTATAATGATCAACTGTAAATGACATATATTTTGAGCAATACAATGATCCAAGACAATTCTGAAGCACTTATAATGAAAACTTACACTTCTAGAGAAAGAACTGATGGAGTCTGAAGGCAGATTGTAGCATTATTTTTTCACTTTATTTGTCTTGCCCCTTTTGCCACATGACTAATACAGAAATAAGTTTTGCATGATTTCATATGTACAATTTATATCACATTTCTTCCTTCAGCATGGAAGGGAGAGGAGCAGAAAGTAGGGAGAGAATTTGGAAAATGTTTTAAACTAATATTAAAAATGAATACATGAGAGGGAGATCTAAGATGATGATGTAAAGGCTGGGAATTGCCTGAGCCCTCCAAAGTTCCCCTCCAAACAACATTAAATAATGCCTCAAAATAAATTCTGGTGTAGCAAGGACAGCAATTTTCTAGCCCAAGACAACTGAGTAGGTCAGCAAGAAAGGATTGTCTCACTGGGGAGGGAATGAAGTGCAATCTAGCACAGGCTACCCCCAGGACTCCAGCAGTGAGGATCCACAATGTGGCACAAGGCATCAGCAAGGCCCTTCACCACTGCATCAGGCATCCAATAGTGGACCATGACCAGTGCAAGTCCTCATTAATCTTTGAGGATAAATGAATCAGCAGAAGAAGCTCTTGGGCCAAAAATAGTAAGGTGAGAGAGGGGAGAGGGTGAGAGTCAGACAACTGATCAGAAGGAAATTACAGCAGCTCATTTGCTGGCACTTGGTGCAGTACTCTGTTGCATTGCCCATATACAGTTCTGGGTTGCAGTCCCAGGGCAAGGAGGACCACCAGAGGCAGGGGCTCTGGTCACAGTTCTGGGTTGAAAAAAGTATTTGTGGCTGCTCATAAACTAAAGCACAGCTCAGGAGATCATTGACCACACTTCACCTTAGATCATACCACTTTTGAGGAACTGAAAACATACAGACCCCCAGAACAGACTATTAATGCAGAGACACAAAAATCCTGAAGCTTGGGAAAGTTCCCTATCTACCCAGGGAGAATTTTAACATGAAGTGAAAAGTCAAAGGGGGGGGGGAGGAGGCAGAAAAATGAGGAAGAAGAAGAAAAAAAAGAAGACAGTTGATAATAGAAAGTTACGATGGTGACAGGGTAGATCAAAACACAAACTCAGAAGAAGACAATAAGATCAAAGAATCTACATGTAAAACCTCAAAAAATAACCAAATAAGAGAGGCAGAGGAAAAATGGGGAAAAGAATGAAAGTGATGTAAGAAAGAGTCAACAGCTTAGTAAAGCAGGCACAAAAAATACTGAAGGAAATAACACCCTAAGAAACACAATAAGTCAAATATTAAAAGAGGTACAAAAATCCACTGAAGAGAAGAATGCCTTAGTAAGCAGAATTGGCCAAATGGAAAAACAGATACAAAAATTCACTAAAGAAAAGAATTTCTTAAAAATTACAATTGGAGGGTCAGTTTGGTGGCACAGTAGTTAGAGTACCAGCCCTGGAGTCAGGAGGACGTGAGTTCAAATCCTGTCTCAGACCAGACACTTGACATTTACTAGCTGTGTGACCCTGGACAAGTCACTTAACCTTATTGCCCAGCTCCCCCCAAAAAAAATTACAATTGGACAAGTAGAAACTAATGACCTCATGAGATATCAAGAAGCAATAAAACAAAATCATATGAATGAAAAAAAATTAAAAATTAATAATAAACATATTAAATTAAATAAATAAAATTATAATTAATTATAAAATTAATTTTAAAAAGAAAAAATTTAAAAATAGAAGAAAATTTTCTCACTGGAAAAGCAAGTGACCTGGAAAATAGACATAGGAGAGATTATTTAAGAGTTATTAGGCTACCTAAAAATCCATGATAAAAAAAAAAGAAAAACAGCTTACACCTCATAAATTTTAAAAGAAAACTTCCCTGATAGCTGAGCTCTAGAGAGTAAAATAGAAATTGAAAGAATCCACAGAGTACTTCCTGAAAAAGATCTCAAAATGAAAACTCTCGGAAATATTATAGCTAAATTCCAGAGCTCCCAGATCAGGGGGGAATAAATATTGTAAGCAGCCAGAAAGAAACAATTCAAATATTATAAAGTCATAGTCAAGATAACACAAGATTTAGCAGTTTCTACATTAAATGATCAGAAAGCTTGAAATATGATATCCAGAAGGAATTACAACCAAGAATCAACTACCCAACAAAACTTAGTATAATCATACAGGGGGGGAAATGGACATTTAAGGAAATGGAGACTTTCAGGTATTCCTGATAAAAAGACCAGAGCTGAATAGAAAATTTGACTTTCAAGTATAAGATGCAAGGGAATTATAAAGAGTAATCACAAGGTAATCAATACATGGGGAGATAATATTTGTAACTCCTAAGAAATTGGTCTTTATAGAGGGATTTAGAAGGAGTATGTACAGATAGATGGCATGAGTATGAATTGACTATGATGGGATGATATTTAACAAATAAAATGAAATTAAGGGATTAAAAAAAAAGATATGCTGGGAAGAGGAGGGGAGAAGTACAATGAGATAAATTACCTTACAGAAAAGATGCACAAAAGAGCTTTTACAGTGGAAGGGAACATGGGGAGGGTGGCAGGCAGCTCTTGAACAACACTCTCATTGGAACTGGCTAAAAGAGGGAATAACATATACACTCAGTTGGATGTAGATATATATCTTGCCCAACAAGGAAGTAGGAAAGAAATGGGGGAGGTGGTAGTGATAGAAGGGAGGACAAGTTAGAGAAGGCACTAGTCAGAGGCAAAACAATTTTGAGGAGTGACTGGGTGAAAGGAGAGAGAAAGAAGAATAAATGATGGGGGGAGAAACAGGATGAAGATTAAAAAAAACCATAACTATGAATGGGAATAGGACACACATGAAGCAAAAGTAAAGGGCTGGAGGAGAATCTATTATACTTCAGATGAAGTAAAAGAAAAAAGACAGGGATAGTAATCATGATCTTAGACAAAGCAAAATCATAAATAGATCTAGTTAAAAGAGATAAGCAAGGAAGGTACCCATATATGCACCAAATGGTATAGTATCCAAATTCTTAAAGGAATATATATTTTTTTAAATGGCACATGGCAGCTACACAAAAATGTATTAGGGCATAAAAGCCACACAGCCAAATGCAGAAAAGCAGAAATATTAAATGTAGACTTTTCAGATCATAATATAATAAAAATTACATGCAATAAAGTGCCATGAAAACATAGATTAAAAAATTCATTGGAAACCGAATAATCTAATCTTAAAGAATGAGAGAGTCAAAGAATAAATCATAGACTAAATCAATAAGTTCATTAAAGAGAATGACAACAATGAGACAACATACCAAAATTTATGGGATGCAGCCAAAGCAGTACTTAGGGGAAATTTTGTATCTTTAAACTCTTACATCAATAAAATAGAGAAAAAGCAAATCAATGACTTGGGCATAAAACTAAAAAGAAAAATTAAAAATTAAAAATCCCCAGTTAAATATTAAATTAGAAATCCTGAAAATCAAAGAAAAGATTAATAAAATTGAAAGTAAGAAAACCATTGAATTAATAAATAAAACTAGGAGCTTATTTTTATGAAAATAAAATAAATAAACCACTGGATAATTTTATTTTTAAAAAAGAAAGAAGAAAATCAAGTGACCAGTATCAAAAAATGAAAAGTTGAATTCACCACCAATAAAGATGAAATTAAAGGAAATATTAGGAACTACTTTTCCCAAATATGTGCCAATAAAATTAAGAATTTAAGTGAAATGGATGAACATTTACAAAAATACATAAATTGCCCAGATTAACAGACGAAGAAATAAAATACTTAAATAACCCATCGTAGAAAAAAAATTTTAAAGCCATAATTTTTTTCCCCAAGAAAAAGTTGCGAGGACCAAATGTATTCATAAGGGAATTCTATCAAACATTTAAAGATATAGATATAGATATAGACATTTATGTGAGTATATATATGTATGTGTGTGTGTTTGTGGATGTCTGGGTGTGGGTGTGGGTGTGTATATACACATATATATATATGTATATGTACACCTATAAATATGCTATTTGGAAAAATAGGCAAAGAAGGAATCCTACCATATTCTTTTTATGACACAAATATGGTGCTGATACCTAAACCAGGAAGAGCAAAATCCAGAAAGAAAGAAAACTAAAGACCAATTTCCCTAATAAATACTGATGCAAAATTTTAAAATAAAATATGAGGAAGGTGTTACAGCAATCTGTCACAAGAATCATACACTATGACTAGGTAGGAATGCAAGGCTGGTTCAATATTAGGAAAACTATCAGCCTAATTGACTATATTTGTAACAAAACCAACATAAATCATATGATGATCTCAATGGATGCATAAAAAGAATGACAAACTATAGAACCCATTCTTATTAAAAACACTAGAGAGCATAGGAATAAATGGAGCTTACCCTAAAATGATAAGTAATATTTAGCTAAAACCATTATTAGGCATTAGCTTTAATGGGGGAAGCTAGAAGCCTTCCCAATAAGATCAGTGCTGAAGCAAGGGTGCCCATTATCACCACTATTATTCAATATTTCATTGGAAATGCTAGCTATAGCAATAAGACAAGAAAAAAACCTGAAGGAATAAGAATAGTCAATGAGAAAACAAAAACATTACTCTTTGCAGATGATATGACGGTATACTTAGAGAAAACTAGAGAACCAATGAAAAAAACTAGTTGAAATAATTAACATCAGAAAAGTTTCAGGATATAAAAATCATCAGTATTCCTCTTTTTTTTTTATTATTTTTTTGCTTTTTGGTGAGGCAATCAGGGTTAAGTGACTTGCCCAGAGTCACCCAGTTAGTTAGTAAATGCCAAGTGTCTAAGTCCAGATTTGAACTCAGGTCCTCCTGACTCCAAGCAGTATTTCTATATATCACCAACAAATTCCAGCAGAAGAGATAGAAAGATAAATTCCACTTAAAATAACTGCAGACGATATTAAATACTTGAAAATATACCTGCCAAAACAAAACCAGGAACTATAGGAACACTTTTTACACAAATAAAATTCACATCTAAAGAATTGGGAAAATACTAATTTCTCATAGGTAGGCTGAGCCAATATAATGTAAAGACAATTCTCCCTAAATTATTTGTTGCCATACCAATCAAACTACCAAAAAAAAAAAGAAAGAAAGCCTTATAGAGCAAGAAAAAATAATAGCACACTTCACATGGAAGAACAAAAAAGGTCAAGAATATCAATGAACATCAATAATGAAAAAAGTGGCCTACCAATACCAGATCTGAAAAACAAAACAAAACTAAAAACAAACAAAAAAACCCCTTATATTGGTTAAGAAATACGGATCAATGGAATAAATTAGCTATACAATACACAGCAGAAAAAGATTATAATAATATAGTGTTTGATAAACCCAAAGATCCAAGCTTTGAGGACTAGAACTCACTATTTGAGAAAAACTGCTGGGAAAACTAGAAAACAGTTTGCAAAAGGTATGTGCTAGGTGGCACAGTGGATACAACACTGGGCCTCAAGTCAGGAAGACCTGAATTCAAATCTAGCTCAGACACTTACTAGCTGTGTGACCATGGGCAAGTCACTTAAACTTGTTTGCTTTAATTTTGTCATCTATAAAATGAGCTAGAGAAGGAAATGGCAAACCACGATAGTATCTTTACCAAGAAAACTCTTAAAAGGAGTCACAAAGAGTCACAAATGACTAGAAAATGGCTAAAAAGCAACAATAAGTGTACAGATCAACCTCTCACACAGTATACCTAGATAAAGTCAAAACGGGTACATGACTTAGACATATTATATCATAAGCAAATTAGGAAAACATGGAAGAGTTTTCCTGTCAGATCTATGCATAAGGGAAGATTTTATGACCAAACAAGACATAGAGAGTACTACAAGATATAAAGTGGATGATTTTGATTATATTAAATTTTAAAGGTACTGCACAAGCAAAATCAATGCAGCCAAGGTTAAAAGGAAAGGAGGAAGCAAGTGACTCTGTAAAGACTCATTTCTCCAACATATAGAAATTGAGTCAAATTTATAAGAACACAACTAATTCCCCAATTAATAAGTGGTCAAAATATGTGAAGACACAGTTTTCAAAGAAATCAAAGCTATCTATAGTCTTATTAAAAAAAACCCCAAAACCTCTAAATCACTTTTGATTTAAAAAATGCACACAAAAATAACTCTGGGTTACCACTTCACACCTATCAGATTGTCTAATATGACAAAAAAGGAAAATGACAAATGTTGGAGAGGATATGGGAAGATTGAGACCCTAAAGCACTATTGGTGGAGCTGAGAACTAACCCAACCATTCTAAAAAACAATTTGGAACTATGCCCAAAAGACTATAAAATCATGTATACCCTTTGACTCAGCAGTACCACTAATAGGTCTGTATCTCAAAAAGAGCAGACTGGTACAAAAATATTTATAGCAGTTCTTTTTGTAGTGGCAAAGAATCAGAAATTAAGGAGATGCCCATCAACTGGGGAATGGCTGAACAAGTTGTGGTGTATGATTGCAATGGAATACAATTGTGCTATAAGAAATGATGAGGAGAATGCCTTCGGAAAAATCTGGAAAGACTTACATGAACTGACAGAAAGTGAAGTGAGCAGAATCAGGAAAACATTGTACACTGAAACAGCAATATCGTCTGATGATCAACTGTGAATGACATAGTTATTCTTCATAATACAATAATCCAAGATAATTCCAAAAGACTCATGATGAAAAATGCTATACACCTCCAGAGAAAGAACTGATGGAGTCTGAATGCAGATGGAGGCACACTATTTTTCTCTTTCATAATTCTTTTATGTGTGCATTTTTCTTTGGGGGGGGAGGTCTGTGCTTTTTTTCACAAGACTAATAAAGAAATGTTTTGCATGATTGCACATGTAAAACCTACATCAAAATGCTAGCTGTCTCAATGAGTATAGGGGGCATCAAAGGAGAGAATTTGGAATTCAAAATTTTTTAAAAATGAATGTTAAAAATTGGTTTTACTTGTAATTGAAAAATAATTATTCAAAAATTAAGAGAAAACATGTATTATCTCATTTGGTTCTCAAAATTACCCTGGGACAGTGGTGTTATTATTGTCCCCATTTTGCAGAAGAGGAAACAGGTTGAGAGGTTAAGTGATTTCCCAGGGTCACATAGCTAGGAAGTGTCTGAGGAAGGATTTGAATTCAGATTTGGCTGACACCAAAGCCAGTTCTTTATCCACTTACTGAACAACCTACTTCCCCACAGGTTGTCTACCCTCCCCATCTCCTAACAACTGGTCCACGCTCAGTACTCAAAAAAATCAGCCCAAGGGAAGGAGCATGGTTCCAACAGTACTATGTCACTCTCCTATTCAATCAACACCATTGTCTTCCTGTTACTATATCTCTAATATCAAATACAAATACATCTGTTTGGCATCTAAAGCCTTCTGCAGTCTGGCTCTAATCTACCTTTCCAATCTTATTATCTATTATTTTCTTTGACACACTCTATGGGACAGACAAACTAGCCTTTATGTTTTTCACACAGAACACCATCTCCCATCTTTGTGCCTTTTTACAGGCATATCTCCCATGCCTAGAATCCATTCCTTCCTCATGTCTACTCTTAAACCTCTAGTTTCTTTCAAAACTCAGCTTAAATATCACTTTCTACATGAGAACTTTGCTGATTTACCCATCTGCATGTTTCTGCCCACCCCCTCCAAATTACCCTATGTCTACTTCCATAAATTTTACATATACATGTATTTACATGTTGTCACTTTCAAAAGAAAATAAGATCCTTGAGGGCAGGGATTGTTTCACTTCTATATCTATATTTTCAGCACCTATCACAGTGCTTGGCACATAGTAGGTCTTTAATAAATAAATTTTTGCTGATTGATTATTATTATCCCTATTTTACATACCCCTATTTTACAACATCCCTATTATCTATATTTTACATATATGGAGACTAATACTGAAAGACATTAAGTCACTTTCCTTCAGTCATGCAATTAGTAAGTGGTACACCTGAGTCCTGAAGGTAGGTCTCCTGGTTTACACTGCCTCCTCAAATGAGTCACTACAATGCTCTATGTTCTCAGCTTCTTTGGCTCTCAGATGAGGAATCCAGAATCAAGAGTTTCAATCAAAATATTCCTAAAATAAAAATATTTCAGTGATGTAGTCTCTTTGGAAAACAAAAATTGCCAAAAATAGGTAATAAAAGAAATTTTGTGCTGTTTACGTTCAAAAAAATTGTCTTATATTGTTCAGAGAGGACACAGGGAGGAAAAGTGATAAGCGAGTTTTACCAACAATCTAGGTAAAGATAAAAGTATTGAGAAACCTGTGGGTGAATAGAAGTTAACATCAAAATAGTACATTTTGCACTGTGATTTTGGTGAATGTGCAGGTTTTCTAGCTTCGCACCTGTTTTGACAATGCCTCTGTAAGCAGCTGTAACAGGAACGCTTTCTGATTTAGGAGATGCCTAGCCATCTGTGGGCCATTCATTAGGGATGTGCTAAGCATATTAGGGACATTAGGATATGAAGGAAAACAGTGGAAAGGAAAAAGGAGAACAAGGTCCTGTGCACATCTACACACTTGCATGAGCTTTTAGGAAATCAGGAATCATTGTTTTGGTAGCTAAAATCTTTGCAAGGTGTGCTAAGAAATAGCAGTGGGGATCATAATGAGACATTGACACCCTTTCCTAATGTGTCTTTCGAAAAGGTTGCTACATTAATATCTCCTGAGGGAAATGTGATCCAGAATAAGGTGCAGTCAGGTCTGGCTTATTATTCTAAATGCAGACTGTGGTGGGTAGTCTTAATATTAAGAGAAAAGCTGGCTAGCAAATTCAGTTATTTTTACTCCAGTACAAACTAATTCAATTTATATCAAGTTATGTCAAAATGAGACCACAAGGATTCATGATTCACTGGCTGATAGAAGGAATGTGTGAAAGCTGTACTGATAATTCTATAGTATTTTTCCAAAGGTGGTAGGTGACTCAGCATGGAATCATATGATGTCAGATTGCAGAGAATAGAAGAAATCATTGAGTTCAGTGCTCTACTTGGTATAAAAATTATTTTTACAATATCCTTGACCAATGGGCATCTAGCCTTTGCTTGAGCATTTCCAGTGACAGAAATTACTTACAACGGAAGGCAGGTAGGCAAAAAAGGTGGTGGTGGTGGTGGTGGTTGCTGTCCTTCACTCTGGAGGATGACCATGACATCAGGCAGGTGATGCCATGACGTTCAAGTGAACTGGATTTAAGTGAGGGAAGGTTGTTCAAGGTCACCAGCCTCACTTTCTCCTCCAGAGCCATCTGGGCTCAGTGGCCAGCTATAGATCAGGACAAGTGGAGATGGCCCAGGACGCAGTGGGGGACCTTGGCCTTTTCAAGCTAAGGTCTTTGGGGCAGCTAGGTGGCGCAGTGGATAGAGCACAGGATCTGAGTTCAAATTTGGCCTCAGACCAAGCACTTGACCCTTCCTAGCTGTGTGACCCTGGGCAAGTCACTTAACCCTAACTGCCAAAAACAAACAAACAAGCTAAGATCTTTAACAAGTCTCAGTCTGACTGCTGCGATACCCCAGTTCAATGATTAAGACTTACTAGGAAATGAGGTAGAGAATGACCTCTTTACCTAATCAAAACTCAAAAAGAAAAGTAATCTGGGTGGAGAAGACCTTCTGGGCAAAATAGAAACAATTGCTATTTACATTCATTCTGAGCCAATCAGATCACAAACAATGACCAAGTGGGGCTTGGCCTGGGACCTGTTGTTGGCTAATCAATGAGATTAAGGCTGGCCTTCTGGTGGAAAGAAAAAAGTTTCAGAGATTAGAATTTACATTCCCTTTGCACTATGTGAACTCAGGGAAAGGAAGCAAGGAAAGAAGGAAGGAAAAAAGGAAGGAAAGAAGGAAGAAAGGAAGATCATGACCCCATTTGGAGTTTTCTTGGCAAAGACAGTGGAAATAAAGGGAAAAAAATATACTTCCATTTGCATTCAGAGTTCATCACTTTTCTCTCTGGGGGTGGATAGTGTGAGAGATGATCTCTCAGAAGTGAAGCCTCCTCAGGGAATCAATGGTTCTTTCAAAACCCTCCCCGGCTCAGACCCTGTCTTTAAATGCTTAGCAGAAAGAATAGCCCTGCCCCCCAACCTGAACTGTTTGCCCTTTGAAAAGCTTCCTGCCTTTTCTTGTCTCTGGGAAGGGGGTTAGGGAGGGGAAATTGCAGTAAATTTCGGTTTCCTAGGAATTACCTAACTCATGGGAATTCGGCCCTAAACCCCCTCCTGATCACCACATCACCGCTACATCAGCATTAGGTTTGCTATACCCTGTTTCCTTTGTTCTTTGTCTTTGAATTTTCCCGCCTAGAATGTAAGCCCACCTCCCAGCTAACGGGATAGGAAGATTTTGCCTTGGTGCTGTGGAGAAGTTTCCCCACTTAGACTGTGAGCTCTGAAGCCCAGCCAATGGGAAGAAGAGTCAGTGGGTGGGTGGGGGGTGGGGCGGAGATTGTGATTAGGATCTATATAATCTGCTGAGCTGAACACACTCTCTCTCTTTGGTGGGAACCATCTTGTGGGTACTGTGAGGGAGCCTTTCTCGAGAAAGCCAATAAACGAACTATTCTTTTTGCTAATATCTCTGAGTCTCCGATTTACTGGTAAGGGTCTTCGTACCCCACACAATACCATTTTTCTTTGTGAGTCCTTCAGAATTGTCTTTGATCATTACATTGGTTAAATCTTTCACAGTTAATCATTATTACAGTATTGCTGTTCCGATGTACAATGTTCTCTAGTTTCTGATCACTTCATACCAATTCATATAGGTCTTCCCAGGTTTTTCTGAAACTATCCCCCTTGTCTTTCCTTATTGCAAAATAGCACACTATAACAATCATATATTACAATTTGTTCAGACATTCCTTTTCCCTTTTCTTTGATTTCTTTGGGACACAGACCTGGTAATGTTTTTGCTGGATCAAAGGATATGCACAGTTTTATAGTTTTTTGGGCAAATCGTTCTCCAGAATGGTTGGATCAATTCACAACTCCACCAACAATGTATTAGGTGTCTATATTTTTCTATATCCCCTCCAATATTTGTCATTTTCCTATTTTTTCACATTAGCTAATCTGGTAAGTGTGAGGTGGTACTTCACAGTTGTTTCAATTTGCATTCTTCTAAGTAATAGGGGTTTTAGAATTTTTTCTAAGATTGTAGATAGCTTTGATTTCTTCTGCTGAAAACTGCCTATTTATATACTTAGACCGTTTATCAATTCAGGAATGGCTCTTATTTTTATAAATGTGGCTCAGTTCCTGATATATTTGAGAAATTAGACTTTTAGGGAGTTGAAGCCTATGTTTGTTGCTGTTCAGTCATTTCAGTTATGTCCAACTCTTCAGGACCCCATTTGGAGTTTTCTTGGCAGTGGAGTAGTTTGCTATTTCCTTCTCCAGCTCATCTTACAGATGAGGAAACTGAGGCAAACAGGGCTGTGTGATCACTCAGGGTCACACATCTAGTAAGTGTATGAGGCCAAATTTGAACTCAGGTCTTCCTGACTCTAAGATCAGGGCTCTATCCACTGTGTCACCTAGCACTGAGTTTGAAGTTAGGAAGACCTGAGTTCAAATCTCACCTTAGGCAATTGGCTAGCTGTATGACCCTGGGCAAGTCACTTAACCTCTGTTTCCCTTAATCTACTGGAGAAGAAAATTGCAAATTGCTACAGTATCTTTGCCAAGAAACCCTCATGGGCAGTATGGTCCATAGGGTCCTGAAGCGTTGGACAAAACTAAAGGACTGAACAATAATACCTGAAACTATATTGGTTTTTTCGGACAACTCCTCTTCTTCTTTCTTATTGTGATGATTTCTATTTGTATGTCAGAAGTTTCTCCTTGAGAACTTTCCACCACTCCTGGGCTGATTTTCCCCTCTAGAATTTTAGTATGTGGGATTCTACAATGTTTTCTCCAAACCTTTGAAATCTACTCTTCTACAATCTTGAGTGCATGTCAATTCTATGTCTTTCCATTATTTTTTTTTTTTAGGCAATTAGACTTAAGTGACTTGCCCAGTATCACATAGCTAGTAAGTGTCAAGTGTTGGAGGACAGATATGAACTCAGGTCCTCCTGACTTCAGGGCCAGTGCTCTATCCACTGCACCACCTAGCTGCCCCCATGTCAATCTATGTCTAACTTTCCTATCCTCCACTGCAAATTCTAAGAATAGGAATAAGGACTAGGCCATAGTACCAGGAAACTTTTTGGTGAAGAAATTCCTTTTATTAATGCAGGTCAACATTTTCCCTGAAATTTGTAATGTTAAACAGTTGCCAAAAGCAGAGGGTTTAAGTAAATTGCCTTGAGTCACACAGCCAGGAAGTACTTAAAGTAGCTCTTAATCCAATTCTTTATGGCTCTGAGGCCACTATACCGTCATAGCATAATAGATAGAGAAGTGACTGAAATGAGGGAAACATGGGTTCTCCACTGCTAATTTTCTTCCTTCTCTGAAATTACTCTATGTGAGATCTAGCTTAGTAGAAACATGTGTGTGTGTGTGTGTGTGTGTGTGTGTGTGAAGTAGAAATATATATCAGACTTTTCTTCTTCCTTTCTTCTTCTTTTCCATTCTTTTTCATTTAAAGCTCTTTAGATTATCTTCAAGTTTATAAGCAAGTACTTTTCTTTTTAACAGCCCTTTACCAATCCATTCCATTCCTGGCCGAGATTCAATCATTTCTTTATTTTAAATCATGGTGCAGAAATCCAAACTGCATTTTCAGATACCATCTTCTTAATCAGCTATTCACTTCCCAAATTAGCCTTTCTCTTGACTTCAGTCAGTAGCAGTGAAGAAAACAATACATGTCCCCAAAGTATTCAGTTTCTTGCTCAAAAAACCTTAGCATGATTTTCTAGCTGTCTTTCAGTAGTATCTTTTGTGTTCAATTGAACAAGGAGAAGTAGATAGTAGTCACGCAGTTAGATTCTGTCACATCTCAGAATATGTTTCAGGAATATAACAGATCTTTTTATCAGATCTCCGAATAAAAAAAAAACTAGAAAAAGCTTGAAAGGTCGTCTTATTGATCACCCTACCTCTAGGTAGAATGATGATAGCTAGACCACTTGAAAAATTACCTCCACTAGTTTTAATAACTGAGAGTTTCCAAACTAATATTAACAAATGGTCCAGGGTCTAAAGTCTAACAACGCCCATGCTCACAAATTTCTTCTGTCTATCTAACTTTGGATATCTAGGTGGCACAGTGGATACAGTGCTGGGCCTATAGTCAGGAACACTCTTCTTCCTGAATTCAAATATGGCCTCAGACTCTTTTTAGCTATGTGACCCTGAGCAAGTCATTTAACCTTGTTTGCCTCATTTTCCCCATCTGTAAAATGAGATAGAGAAGTAAATGGAAACTATTCCAGTATCTTTGCCAGGAAAACCCCAAGTGGGGTCATGAAGAGTTGGACATGACTGGAAACAACTGAACAATAATGATCTAACTTAAAATTTATCTACTATCATTTAATTTCTTAATTTTCTATGCCTGATGGAGGCATGGGTTCATTCCCAGGTTCCGATCTCTAAACATTGGCAAAACTGTAAGGGAAACAAATTATATTCTGTCATCTGGGGATATAGGAGGCTTCCCTTCTTTCTCCATCTGACCCATGGGTTTAAGGACCTCATGCTTTCTTCCCTATCTATCATTGATTTTGAATCACTGACTCTAAGAAAATCATAAGACTTAAATTTAAATCCCCATTCTGCAACTTACTATCTATGTGACCTTGGGCAAGAATTTAACCTGTATGGGTCTCAGTTTCTTAATACATAAGATGAGGGGATTATAGTTGATGACTTAGAAGATACGTTCCAACATTAAACTATGATTTTAGTATCTTGCACTTCTATGATGCTCTATAGATGTCTGATAATAGTTTGATATATTATCCCTTCCCAAAAAGATTTACTATTCTGAAGAAATCAAAGATTTAAGAAAAAAGGGTGTAGGAACTCTAAGTTTTACAATTTCACGCATGGATTTTGGAGAATGCATGGGCTTTGTCACTCCTTCTTTGTAAATAAGATCCTGGGCTCAGAGAGACTAAAAAAAGTCAGAGAAAGACAGAAAGAGAAACAGAAAGAAAGAGACAGACAGAGAGCGACATGAAGATAGATCCAGAGAGAAATCAAAAATTTCTTCTTCCTTTCCCCTTACCAACATACAGTGGAGTCAAGAGAAGTAAGAGTACTTCAAATTTAGAAGAGGGTATAATTTTCTTCTCATCCTTTCCTAGCCCATCTTTAGAGGGGGAATATTCCCCTCTCTCAATGAAATGTTAATTCTCCCTTGTTGCTGTTGGCAGGAACATTTATCTTACGTCACTTTGATAAAGTTGTGCATTTAATGTTCCTTCAGTTAAGCAAGAGAAAAAAAAACCCTAACATTTTGAAAATGAGGCATTTCAAACAGTAGAAGGAACATAATGTTGAATGACTAATTCAAAGGTAGTAGGGTTACTTCAAAGAATATACATCATCCTCCAAACTCCTGAAAATGACAGATATTTTTCATATTTCACATGGGCACATACCTTCATCTCTGTACTCTCCTACCTTTTTGCTTGTAACTTTGAGCATATTTAATATGTAGTTTCTAGGGCACAAAGAAAAGTCAAGCTAATCCCATTCCCTCTTGGGTCAAAAAAGGTAATTCCAGTGGAATAACATAAAAGTATGGACTCATTGGGGAGAGGGAGTACTATAGTGGAAAGTACACTGAACTGGGAAGCAAGAGACTAGTTTTCAGCTCTGGCTCTGTTACCAACATGTTGTCAATAAAGACAAGTCACTTCAGATTTCTGGGCCTTGGTTTTCTCCTCTTTAGAATGAGACAATCAGACCATATGAGCTCCGAGAACCCTTTTTCTTCTAAAAAAAAATACTATGATTTTAGCAGGACAGGTGAAAATGGTTAAGAACAAACTACCCAGAAGAATTTGGAAATGATTAGGCCCATGTTGGCCTGAAGCTTACTTGTTTTCATGCTGTTACCTTGGTTTAGTCACGTATATTTAGAACAACTGAGAATCCTTATGCTACATATTCCCTATTTCCTCCATATCAGGTCTGCTTATTAGAGTGTCATGTTCCTAGCAAAGTATTGACTAAGGTAAGGGGGGGGGGGGTATAGGGGGATAAAAAGGAGAGAAGGTATTTAAAAGGCATACAAAACAAAAACCACTTCCTGTACTTATGCTTTTTTCTCAACACACACACACACACACACACACACACATACACACACTGAGAGAGAGTCCTGGGACAATGCCCTCCTGCTTTTTATCCATCTATTTAAGTTCTATTCAACTCATACCTTTTCTTTGAAACTACTCTTCTCTATTATATAGAATGCCAAAGTTGAATGGGGCCTCAGAGGATATCTAGGACAACCAATACCTAAATAAGAATCTCTTCTACAATTGTCCCGACAATTGATCATCTACTTCACTAAAAACCTCTACTGAAGGGGAAATTCCAAGGTAGCCTATTCCATCTTCAGGTAATGCTGATTATTACTAAATTTAAGCTGACACTGCCCCTACATCTACCTCTCTGTAACTTCATTTCTTACTCTTGATTACGCCTTCTATGGCCAAGCAGGACAAGTCTGATCCCTCTTCCCTGTGGACGTCTTTCAATTATAAGGAAGGTACTATTTCTTTTTCTTCTCTTCAGCAATCTAATCATCCTCAAATCCAACCCATCTTCATCTAGCATAGCTTCCAGTCTCTTTACCATCTCCAGTCTCTTCACCACCTCTACTGCTCTCTTCTTTCTATATATGCCTCAGCTCGTCAATGTCCTTCCACTAATCTAGATCTTAGCACTGAACACAGAACTCTAGAAGTGGTCTGAGTGGAGTACAGCATAGAACTAGAACCTACTCCTCCTCTGGCAACTGCCTCTTTTAGGGCAGCATTAGATTCCAAAGTTAGCCCGTTCGGCTTGCAAAGTCAAACTGGTGATACATGCTGCTCTTACAATCTATTAAAATTTACACTTTTTTTCACACCCCTCTTCCATCCTGTACCTGTACAGTTAATTTTTTGAAGTTAAGTGGAAATGTTTACATTTATCCCCCTTATATTTTTCATACAGTTCTGTTGTCTGTTTTCTCTGAACTCCTATGGAACTAGGATTTCTAGCACACAGTTGTCAATGGTGCACAGAGAATTGGGGTCAGGTAAGATTGGACTAATTCTTCTGAGGTCCCTTCTAACTTAGTTATAGACAACCTTGTGTTATTTTGTAAGGGCTTCTTTTGTGTTTGTATTACCAGCCCTAGACTATAAGCATGTAAAGGTCAACGATTATTTATTCTATTTCTTCAGAATGCCCCACAGCAGTTGGCACAGTGCTACAGAAGTGTGAAATTCAGTAAATACATCATGGCTTTTTTTTTAATGATGGAAAAATGGCTGAAGGGAAGGAAAAAACCTCAGCGCTAAAAGGCAATATTGCTAGCAATAGAGAAAGGAAGAAGATATTATCAACCCCACTCACAACCCTTAGGTGTCAGTTGGCTCAAAAGTTAGGTAAAGAAATCAGCTAGGGTGGGATCTTGCTTCCCTTACATCATAGATATCAAACACTCCTCCCCAGACTGTCAAGGATAGCTGGAAACTGATTAAAATGTAATTGGGGAATTTTTAACAAAATAAATGAAAATACGATAGACCATAGACAATGTTAATACGTGGTTTTCTAAGTCAATGTGTGGTCTGCAGGGATCATTATGTATGGTTTAGTGGCCCCACTTTTTAATTGAGTTTGACCCCACTGTCCTATACCATGCCATTCCCACATGAGCAGAGACTTGGCTCAGAGGGAGAAGGACACACATAGCACAAGTTATCCTTGAGAAACATAACTAGAATCTCTTATATAGGTACAGATTATTTTGTGTGATGAAGGGTGATGATGAAGGTTAATGAAGAAAATGAAAAAGTAATCCTTCGATATTTTGCATCTTTGAAACAATACATGTTTTCTCTCTACATGGAAGAAGCAGAATAGAAAATAACACATCCAACTTAAGGAGTGAATCTTTTCCAAAAACCAAATTACTCCTTAAAGGGATAGAATACCAAAGCACCAAGAGAAATGTACTAATAAAACTACAGTCAATCCTCAACATTCACACTTCTAACTTTTAGTAATGCAAGCATTCTGTGATTTGATTAGTAACCTCATTTTCACTTTCATTACTATGCACAGAGTCCTGCCTTCCCTGGCTGCCCATGCTGCCAGGCCAAGCCATCCCAGATGAGAGTTCTAAACTCAGACTCAGCTGGGCACTCACCCTGAGGCATGTGTTTTTCATCTGGAGCAGTTCAACCATGGAGCCAAAAAAGAGATTTGGAGACAGCAAGTTCCCCCTTTTCCTTTTTACCTTGGGAGCTCTTCTGACATCACTGCCCCTCCGCCTCTCCTTCCTATCCGAGGTTGCCTCTCCTCTCCCAATATTTTAGGATAGTTTGTGATTATTGTGTTAGGAAAAGTATGTATCAGCAAGAATCAATCTTTTATTATAAAGAATTGTATGCAGAAAATTGTATTTACAGCAATCTCTAGTGGAAGATTATAATTTTTGGTAGTTGCAGGAACCCTCTATTTCCCATAGGTTCAATGAATCAATATTTGTGGGTTGTTTTTTTTTTTTACTTTCCCACCATTCTGTAAGAATGTTACACTTACAAAAGTTAAGCATTGACTGTATCTTGATTGTAGGCACCAGTCACCCTATATTTCAAAGGATTTAAACATGGATAATATCGCCTATGTCTGCTTTGGTACAGAAATGTCTGTATGTCTCTGTGATAATTAAAGTACAATGCATCTGATACATTCTTTATAGTAAATTGTTACTTGTGCCTTATTTTGCCTGCATATGAAACATTCCCCACTACTTGGAAGGGATTCTCTTCCCTATAAGTAACATATGGAAAGAAACGCCATGAAAAAGTACCATTCATCTGAGGTTCAGGTTTGTTCAGTAAATGACCATTTATTTTCTTCCTCTCATATCCAGTGGACTTTTCTTCTCTCACACATTGAAATATAGAGGTGATTTTGAGGTACTTAAGGGAGAAGCAAAATAAAGTGAGACAAGAGCTTAAGGAAGGACAGAAGGAGAGAAATACTGAGGGAAAAGAAGATACACTACATTGCCAGAACTTCCAGAACTTCAGAAAGTTTCAAGGATATGATCCTACAACCTGAGAGGGCAATTCTCCCCCAATTGGAATAAGTCTTTCACATGATAACAGTTCCAAAGCATGAAAGTATATAGAGAAACCAATTGCCTTGAGCAGCCTGCCACATGCACCACACACTGGTATTTTGTTTGGTATGTTAATGGCAGAATGCTACCTAAATGCAATAGTCATCTATACTCTGCAAAGCCAAGCTGAATTTCCTTTTTGAATACCCAAATGAAACACAGGTGACATGGAACTTGTGTTTAATAAACTATCAGAAAAATGATTATGATGAGATGGACAAAGAGAATCTTATAGGAAATGTGTGTTGTAAGGGAAAAGTATTCAGCTACTCCTTAATACATAAAGTGATGTATTTGGAGTCAGGGTACCTCAACTAAAATACAGCCTCTGCTATCTGAGACTTCATGAGATTTTATGTGATCTCAGGAACTGTGCCTTGGTTTCCCCATCTGTTTAATGAGAGAATTGGACTAGATGACCCCTAAGGGCCTAAATCTGTATTTCTACAATTATTGAAGCTCATGTTCAAAGGGAGTCATCTGAAGTAATAGTAGACCTCTCTGTGTGAAGTTGATTACAAAGTCCAAAATGAGTGGTGTAGCTTGTTGGTGGTGGTGGTGGTTTTGGTTTTGGTTTTTGTTTAATTTTACGGCTGAGAACAAACAGTGTACTTGTCTCCCTTTTTATATAAATGTCTGCCATGGTAGAAAGATCAAGTCAACCCAAGAAAATCTGATATAAACATATAGGAATATAAGGTCTTTGAAGACAGGGAACCTTTCATTTCTGTGTAATGGAGGACTGGCCCATGTTAAGAATACCTCTGATACTCTTCCTCACATGGAAGAGGCCGGGTAGCCTGCTTTCTACAGCACTGTAATGGCAGGTAAGGGAGGAGCCTTGGAGAGCCTTTGGAGCACGTAGACATAGTCTGTTAAACACAACGTGAACAGCAGCTTGGATGGGTGTGTTTGTGAAACCTGAACTGGACTCTACTTGAAAGGCTTTCATCAGCGTTGGCCTTTTTCTTACTCTTAGCCAGCTCTTTCTCTTGTTTTGACTTTTTGCTGCTTGCATCTAGTGAGAGACAATGTTTCAAAGAGAGAGGTGATGGGCCTTTTGTAGCTAACATGTGACCCTATGTATAGTACTCTTAAGTTTTTTGCCCTTCTCAGTGCTTAGTTTTTTAAGTGAAATAAATTAATCTAGAGGCTCTGACCTTGTGAATTTGAAAAGATAGGAGAGCAACTCTGTAGTCTGGGTCTCTAGGAGTCTAGAAGTTAGATCCCTTTTGGGTTTTACAGCGAACGCAGCATCAGTGTCACAAGGAGTGACCTTCAGGATCCAGCCCAGGAATAACCGGAGCCAGGCCTCATCCACGTCCCATATAGACATAAATTTGGTGTGACCAGTGCTATACAGAAACTGCTAATTCTGAGCCCATTCTCTCCAAAGACCAAGGTGGTATAGAAGAGACTATGCCTCTGAAATATTGTGAAGAAATGCCTTTACTCTTGTCCTTCCTTTATACTCAAAGTAAATATCTCTTCATGAAAGCTAATTGATATTAAGTAGTTAAATGGAGCTGTGGGTGCTAATTATTCACTAACAGTGAGCAGAACACAGTCATTAGGGGTTCAAACAGATGTAATGAGAGCAGAGAAATTGTAACCTCTCAGGGTATCTCCAGAAGCACAAGAGGGAGATATAGCCACCTGGCTCTGGGATAGCAAGCCCAGCCAGTTTTTTTGTTTCATTTGTATCCCCATCACTGCGGCATAGTAGAAAGACAGCTGGCTTCAGAATCTAGAAAACCTGGGTTGAGGTCTTGTTTTGATCTACTAGCTGTGTGACCATAGTCAAAATGCCTAACCTCCCGATGTTCTCAGCAACTCTCTAGAGAATGGCTGACTAAACAAAGGGGGAAAATTACTAAACACTGGATATGTACATTTTAATAAGAGTTGGAGATATAAAATGAATAAAGCAAGACACTGACCTCAAGTAGTTTATATTCTAATAAAAGAAGACGGTATACATAAGAGAATGGTGGCCAAGTAAGAATGTTTTGGACAGAAAAGTCCAAGGGAATTGTGATTGTCATCAAAGCAAATTGATTAATAGGTCTTTGAAAAAGGAGGTTGATTTAGCTATAGTTCTCAGATCATGATCTGGAAAGCAGGGTGGGTAAGTATTGGCAAAGAAATGGCCAGGCTATGCCTACAAAGATACTTATATAAGCTAAAAAGAAAGTGACAATCTACAATGGGAAAGGAGGATTCCTTGTTGGAAGTTATCTATATCATTAAAATGATATGTATAGTAAAAAAAAAAAGCCAGAATTTACCAAACAGCAGCTGCTAATAAAGTATTATTGAATTGAACCAATTGGTGATTCACAACCATTATTTGAATGATGGATAGATTGGTTGCTACCACAAAAAGAATGGCACTAGATCAAGCAATCAAATACTATCACATCTCCAGCGTTGGGATAGACACCATAGGGCATATAAAAGAAGCATGATATAGGATTCCTATATTCAAAAAGTTTATCATCTAGTAAAAGAAACAAACAAACAAACAAACAAAATACATGTGAAATAACAAGAGACCAACATAAGGCAGTTACTGGCTTAATGGATCAGTCAGTTACTCAATGTGGTTTGTCCTTCATTCTTGAAGAGGATGACGACATCAGGGAGATGACAACATGACTTGCAATTGACTTTGATTTGAGTGAGGGAGGGAGGGCTGTGCAAAGTCACCAGCCTCACTTTCTCCTCCAGAGCCATCTGGGTCCAGTGGCCAGACATTGATCTAGATGACTGGAGATGGCCCAGGATGCAGTGGGAGACCTTGGCCCTTTTAAGCTAAAGTCTTTTCAGGTTCTCACTTTGAGGGAGGCAACACTCACTTCTT
Organism: Phascolarctos cinereus; assembly: GCF_003287225.1. NCBI lineage: Eukaryota > Metazoa > Chordata > Mammalia > Diprotodontia > Phascolarctidae > Phascolarctos > Phascolarctos cinereus. Next base: position 379,039,586 of record NW_027555625.1, read on the forward strand.
TAAGAATTGAGTCAAGGGATGACCCCTTTAATAAAAAAAAAAATCAAGCGCGGAGGGGAAGACCCTCAGGGTTGCTGGCCAAAAGAGAAACAGTTACTATTTATATTCACTCTCAGCCTGGAAGGCCCAAAAAAATAACCATTAAGTGTTGCTTGAGCGGGGACCTACTGTTGTCCAAACCAAGAGATTTCAGAGGGAATTCGATTTAAGGCTTGGTCTTTGACAAAAAAATCTAGCAAGTAAACCTATTATACCTATTAAATGCCTACTATAAGTCAGGCACTATTGTAAGTACTGGGAGATACAAATAAAAACAAAGATAGTTCTGATCCTTAAGGAATTAACAATCTAATGGGTCAAAAGTCAGGAAGACCTCCCAAATCCTTCCTCTTATACATCCTATCTCATTAACAATGAGCAAGTTATTCTCAATCCCACCCACCCAACCAGGCATTTCTCTGAAAAGTGAGTCACCTGGTCAATATGGAGGGCATTTCCTTGCCAAGAATTTCCTTCGCCAGAGAACTTTCAGGTCCAGACACTCACCACAACAAACAGCTTGACTGTATAATTATGTGATAAAATGTATACTATAGAACGCAAGTTCCGTAAGAGTTCAGAGAAGGAGTGAATCAGTGTGAACTCAGCCTTGCAGAGTAAATAGGATCTGGATAGACAGAAAGAAGGAAGGAGGGTATTACATGCAGGGAAACTGCAGAAGGAAAGGTTTTATGCCTGGAATATAATATGAAGCAATTCAAATAAGTGGATGATATATAATTCAAAATGGAAATCAAATTCAACTCTCATAAAAGAAAGCTTTATGATAAATGAATAAATGGATAGGTGGATAATGGACAAATAAAAAAAAGAATTTATTAAGCTCTTCCTACATGCAAAGCACTAAGACTGCAAGCAGAAAAGTAAGATATTCCCTGCTCTCAAGGAACTCGCCTAATAGGGTTTTCTGCTTCGGGACTGATGTATAGTGGAAAAACAACTAGAGTCCAAACAATGAAATGCCTTTGAGGATTCTTAAACTTTTGAGTCAAGCTTTCCTTTTCTAAAAAAAAAAACAAAAAAAAAAACAGAAAAAAAAAACACTGCTGAGTTTTACTTACATCTGTTAATTGGTTCCTAGTTTACGAACAATTCTGGGGTGGATCTCAATTATATGTACTTACCAGTTCTCATCTTATTCCCAATATTAATTCAGCAATAACATTCTTCCTTCCAGCTCTGGTCCACATTTCTCCCAGCAGTCCAAAAACAGATATCAAATATACTTAAGAGCCAAATTATTGGTATTTTTTTTTGCCTCTGGCAACAAACATTCCCATCCTCTTTCCTCCTCTCTTCTAAATATACTGATTATTTTCTTTACTCTAGTATACAACAAAACAGCCCAGTGGGAGTAGAGGAGGCCTGGCCCAGATCAGCCACGGCTGACAGATGAGAAGGGAAAAAAATAAAATAAAATCCATCTTTAAAGTATTCCTGTTGTTTCCCTTCAGGGGATTTTTCCTCTCCTTGTGTCTCTCAGCAATGCACATCCCAAACATCTTTGCTTTCGAAAACAGAAATAAGTTTTCCCTCCAGATCAATACAGGAATAACTGATGTTTCCTTCTGACATTAAATTTTCATTTCAGTGAAGAAAGAGTAAGGAACAGGGGAGAAAAGAAGGTTTCCCTGAATGGAGCTGACTGCCGTATATTGAAAGGAAAGAAGCCCAAGTGGGGATCTACTTCTAAGTGCTCTGTGAAATCTCTCAGATAAAGCCTGGCTTAAAGAGGCCCTGGGAAATAGCCATGTTTTGTTCTCAAGCATGAAATAAGGGGACATATCCAAAGGGAAGATTACAGAGAAAGAGTAGGGAACTGGGATGGGAGTGGCAAGATTTTAAGCTCCCTGTGGACTTGATCTCCTTGAAGTCTTTCCCACCTCTATCTCTATCCACAAACCCATACCCCAAGTAGCCCTGAAAAGTCCACACATCCAAGAGGCTCAAAAAGGTAAAAAATACCATTGAGATTTCCTCTCAGCTTTCACCGTTCCAAGACTGAATTTGAATGTATGCACATCATAATGGTGCTAAGGAGAGAGCTGTTCTGACCTATTTTAACATCTATCTAGATATGCCCCATGGACACTTACAAGCCACTTTACAAACACAATTCTGTTTCCCATTAAATAAATTTAATTGTTCTTGATGTAATAACAAATGGTTGTATTTCTGGGAAAGAGCCTACCAGGCTTAAAGCATTTCCAGCAACATGGCCTTACTAGAAAGTTCTATCTACAGTTTTGAATACCTTCAAAACCAATGAGTATCATAAACCAATGAGTATCATAGATGATGTGGCTGATATGGATCTTTCCATAGAGAATTTATCCCTCTCCTTTTCTTAATAGCTATGACAAGCTTTCCTGTAACAGTATCTTTTGGTCATCTTGGTCATCTAAATGCAAAACTCTTTTTTTTTCTTCCTCAAAACAATTCTCTCTGGAGCTTAGGTATTAAAAACTTTTTAAAAAAATTGGATCAATTTTAAAATTTTCAGTCTCAACTTCAAGGAGCTGTTAATTTGGCAGAACCACTCAGTCACTTACTAAAGTGTTTGATAATAATCAACATTCATGCAGCACTTTAAGACCTGCAAAGAACTTTACATGTTATCTTATTTGATCCTTACAAGAATCTGTGATGGAGTTGCTACACCCATTTTACAGAGGAGGAAACTGAGAATGAGAGAGGTCAATTGACTTGCCTAGAGTCAAACAGCTAGCAAAAATCTAACATAGGGCTTGAATTCAGGTGTTTTTTGACACCATATCTAGCATTCTATTTCATGGCACCACCTGGCTGCCTCAAGACTTACTGTGGACAAAAACAAACAAACAAACAAACAAAACCCCTTTAAATAGCTGAAGGAATATTAAGTCTCATTGTTGGGCTCTGTTAATATAATAGAAATGACAATGCTACCAGGTTAATTTATAGTTTTAATGCTATCACATTCCAATCATTGAAGTGATACTTTAGAGAACTGAGCAAAATAACAGAATTTGTTTGGAAAAATAAAAGATCTAGAATATTAAGGGAAACAGTAAAAAGATATAGGGATGAAGGTGAAGTAGTACTTGCAAACTTCAAACTGTGTTGTAAAGTAGCAGTCATCAAAACCATATGCCTCCTCTGAACTCTACAATAATCGGGGCTCATTGAAGAAGACCAATTATACAAGGCCTGGGATAGTTCTATTATGTCTTGATGATCTTAAGAAAAGAAAGGAAAGGGAAGAAAAGAGGAATATACTGGAGATGGGAAGGTTGTCAGGGAGAAGGAAAAGGAAGGTTAGAAGAAATCTCACATAATCAGGGTGCACAAAGATATCTATATAAAGACGGGAGAGATGTGGAAAGAAGTGGATGACACTTGAACTATTTGAGCTCATCAAGAAAATGAAGAATTTCTATGTGTGTATGTGTCTGTCTGTTGTATGTTTCTCACTCTCTCTCTCTCTCTCTCTCTCTCTCTCTCTCTCACCCCACCCACCCACGTACACACACACGGACACACAAACACACACACAGAGGAAGAGAAATACATTTCACTCAATAGGAAACAGGATGGAAATAATGGGGAGGATAAGTTAAGGGAGGGATTAGTCTTAAGCAAAATAAACTCTAAGAATGTGAAAAATTATTTATAACTTTTTGAGGTGGCAAAGAACAGATAAACAAGTTATAATATATAAATGTGATTGTTTTAAACTCTTATCAGCCTAATGACAAATCATGATTCCTCTGGAATCCTCTGGAAACCTGTTACCTACCTCCTGATAGAAAAGTGAAAGGCTCAGACTGTAGAATGAGACCAAAAAAAGAAAAAATGGAAATAACCAATGTGGAAATATGTTTTGTCTGATATCTCTATGTTTGTAATGAGTTTTTCCTTTTCTGTTTCAGTGGGGAGGGGAGTTAGGTGGAGGATGAGAAAACTGATATTGGTTAATTAAAACTTTTTTTAAAAGGAAATCAATTTTGAACTATAAAACTAAAGAGATTAAAATGTTCATAGCCTTTGACCCAGAGAGTTCACCACTAGGTTTATCTCCAAAGAAGCCACTGGTAAAAAGAAAATTCCTACAAATATCAAAATATTTACAGCAGAACTTTTTGTAATAACAAAGAATTGGAATCAAAATAATTTCCTATCAATTGGGGAATAGCTAAATAAATTATGGGACAGGAATATAATGAAATATTACTATGCTATAAGAAATGATGAATATAGTAGGGAAAGATCTACACAAACTGATGTGGAGTAAAGTAAGCAGAGCCAAAAAAAATATACACAATGATTACAACACTACAAAAACACCAAAACTATCACACAAAAAAGATGTTAAAAAATTCCAAAGGACACTCATGATTTCACAGTAACATTTGAGAAAACTTCCCCAACTCACCCCTTAGTAGAAATAGGAGGTCCATTAGTTTAGGAGACAGCACATATTTGCAGACTTTTTAAACATGTGAATCAGTTTTGTTTATTTTTCTCTTCTCTATCTTTTTTTGCCTTTAAAAATATGAATTGTTACAAGGTATGGTTTTTAGGAAGGAAAGAAAGGGAAAAATTCTGGGGAAGTTTTTCTTGACATAAACAAAATAAAAATTATTTTTAAAGAGATTTACCATGACTGAAAATTTCTTACCTTGTGGCCTACCTGAAGGTTCGCCTCTCAGTTTTAGCCGAGCTGGTACCCAGATGGCAGGCCCATGGTCATTCAACAGGTTCATACTTAAACTTCCGCTTAATTATTGTCTTCCAGAGCTTATCTTTTCCTGAGAGCATAGAATCATCTGCATAATATAAAAAGGTATTAAAGAAAGATGTTAGTGAGGGAACATTAACATATCCCATGAAAGTATATGGGAAGATGATCAGTGTTCAAAGAACAATATGAACTGGACAAGAAAAAACATTCCTTAACAGCATTCAAAAGGAGTCCTCAGTAGATACTAATCAATCCTAAACATGATTATTTTTTATCATGGATGGAACTTGGATAAAAGGATCACAAGTTCATTTTTACCTCACGCTACAATTATGAAACATTAATACCACAAAGGACCTTAGATGTCATCTAGAGTCCAATAGTGTCAAATACAAATAGAAATAGATCTCTGGTGTCACATTGATTTAGAAAAAAAACACAAATTATCATTATCTATGTTGCATAGTATCTTTATTTTGTTAAGCATATCTCAATCACATTTTAATCTGTTTTGGGCCGCATTGGGATATTAGATGTAAGTTTGATATTTCTGACTAAACAAACTAGTTCTTCAATACAAGAATCTTTCCTACAACATCCCTAATTAATAATCATTTAGACTTTGCTTGAATATTTGTAGTGACAGATGAATAAACGGTTCTTAAAAGAATGGCAAGCTATTAACAATCACATGAAATAATGCTCTAAATCACTAATAATACAACAAAAATGCAAATAAAAACAACCTTGAAGTTTTACCCAATATCCATCAAACAGACAAATAATATAAAAAGAATATTAATGTTGGGGGTGAGTGGAAAGACAGGTACACTAATGCGTTATTGGTGGTATTGTGAATTGATTCAACCATTCTGGAAAATATCTTATAATTATGTAAATGAGATGACTAAATTATCCATACAATTTTTTTCCACTGCTAGATATATACAACAAGAAGATCAATGAGTTAAAAAAAAAAAAGCTCTATATAAAATAAAATACTTATAGCAGCACTCTAATTGTTAGGAAACTTTACTTTCATCAAGAATAATTCACGATCTGTACCTCCTCCCCATTACCCCTTGTTTTGCCCTCTGGAGTAAAAAAAAAAAATCTAATACCTCTAATCCACGTGATAGGGCATCATATGCTTGAAGTCAGCTATGAAGTCATCCCAACTTCTTCAGGTTAAATTTCCAGATTTCTCCATCTCCTTTAATCAATCTTCATACAGCATAATGGCAATACCTCATACTCTCTTGGTTACACTCTTTACATCTCTTCAGCTTACCAATGTATTTCCTAAAACTTGGTGTCCAAAACCTATTATATTGTGTTTCCATATCATGCCTATAATCTGTTTCCTGAATTATTAATCTAATTCTTACTTTAGTACAAGTGGTCTGTTTCACATGCACATTTCCACATCTCTTTCTTTCTACCTCCATAGATCTTTGCCAAAATACTCTCCATTCTTCTTCCTCACTTTACTTTCTAGGGCTTTTTTTTTAATATGTAGGTGTTCTTAATATATAGTACAACTCATTCTTCCTCCCCTTTTTACCTGTTCTCCTCCTTCCCAATAAGTTAAAAACACTTCTGTAACCATATTTCAGTAATAGGTGCCATACCATCAAGTTTCAATGAAACTTAAGAGATCAAATTCACTATTTTTATTAGAGTATCTAGTTTCCTTTGTCCATCATGCCTTTGTGCATAGATATTCATGGTTTGGTCTTCCTCCTCTGAGAACTCTCAAATTTTTTAATGTCTCTGTTAAAATATGTCACCCCAAACTTAACACAATGCTCCAGATGCTTTCTGATCAATGCAGAGGACAATGGGGTCATTAACTTCCTTTATCTAGAAACTATGCTTCTATTAATCAAGCATGATGTTTTGTCTTACCTTTCTCTCAAACTATCTTATTTCCTTTTTAAAAATAATCTTTTATCTGTTTAACAACAATTTCATAAAATCAAAAAATAAAAGCTTATATAAAGCCACAGACTCCCAAACTAGTTTCAGTTTTCTAAAGATAAATCATATATATGGGTATACATGTATACATATATAGGTATATGTGTGTGAGTTGTGGGAGGGATTGTATGCATATGTGTGTGTGTGTTATTAACATATAATATAAAAATGTTAACAAACTAGTAGCAATTATGCTCTTAGACTATTGCCAAGCAACCACTTCTAATCGTTTTAGATTGAATCCCCTCTGCCTCTTAGGGTTAGATTATTTTTTTTCTTTTTTTTTTCCTTCTCAGTTTCTACCTTGCTCTATCCTGACCATCTCTCAGAGTGAAGAAAGAAGTATGGGGAACAAAGACCAGGAAACTGATACACATTAAATTTCAGGATCTGCACAATCAATCAGCCTCACTTTGAGGTCCAAACGTTATACTGTTGGTGGTCCATGTTATCTGCAAAGAAACACTTAAAGTTGCTAAGATTCTTTAGGGAAACACATTATTGTTAGGCAAGCATATAACTAAATACAAATTCAATCAGTCAAAAAGTCTCCTAAGTAGTCTATGATGCAGACTGCTAGAGCAAACAATCCTTTTGAAAAGCAAATTCTTTTTTTTTCCTCAACTGCCTTGGTTTATTTTTATATCGATTGTTCAAAATATGTCTTTATGATTCTTGGCATTCTTTGAGGGTTAGGCTTTTTTTTTTCGATTATCCTTTACTTAATTTGAAGCCTCACAGCCATATACAGATTTTCCACTTTAAATCGTACAGTGATTTCAATTTATGTCCCTTCTCTTCTAGTTGTTGTGGTTTAACAAACCAATGATTATTTATAATATCCCTGCAGGAAGACACAGTAGCGGTTGAAGTTAGAAGGGCTTTCTATATAAGTCCTATGATTCATATAGTATGTAACATCTTAAAGAATCCTTTAGAAACAAACTCAAGTTGTTTGGGGGAACATGGAGGGAAGAGAATGAAGCATTTGCAAGTAACTAGGTTCTAGAAATTCAAAGCTATCTATGGACTAATTAGCATGAATTGGAAGTTTGGGAATGTACATCTATTACATGTGTGTATCTGTATATTTTTTCAGAAAGAAAAACAGGCAAAATTAAGGATGTCAGCATATTTTCCACCTTCTGCTTCACAAACAATACATATGATGTGATAAGAATGTGCAAAATGAAGACCAAGCTGCCCAGGGCTTGTGTTTTGAAGCTGGAAGCATGACAATCCATTTAAGGAGTTATCTTTCTGCTCGCTGAGATAAACACTTTCTAAGTGTGCCATATAAATCTCTAAACCCAGGAAGAAAATAACCCCAAACTTTGTGTTTATTTGGCACCAATTAAAGTTCAAAGTGGAGGATTTACAATTCCCATCCAAGCAGACCACCTGCAATTTGCAGTCACACATAAATAACCAGGTTGACTGCTATAAAAGGACAAGAAGGGTCAACTCAACATGTTTACATGGGAGAGAAAAAACAAATCTCTCCACTAAGGGTTCCACAAATACTTGCCTTTGCTGCAAGGTATTAAGCTTCAGATGGTTCCTATGTCTGGCCACAAGACAAAACTTTGACTCATTCCAACCAATTAAAAGCAGAGCTCTATCTCCTAGACAGATGAGCTTCATTCTTTGCCAAACAGGAGGAATCATTAGGTGGCTTCTTACTTGCCTTCCAATCCAAGGATCCCCTGAAAATTTCAGCTGTATATTGAAACACTGAGATAACCAGCCTGACGTCATTGTGTCAGAAAGAAACATTTCATTGATACTTCAAAGGAAGACACAAATACATATGACAGAATGAACCAAGGGAAAATACTTTCTGAGCATTGGTGAAATAGTCTTTAGTAAGGGAAAAACTCCTTTCAAATGACAAGATAAATTGGCTGTTCCCAGGAAAGGCACTCATCAATGTGTTTTAGCCAGGATTGTTTTTTCTTTTACTTTTATCACTCATATTTTAACATTTGAGTGCAAAGAGAATCCTTAACTTAGGCAGAAGGGTGATGTGAATTATGCACCTAAAAAAAACTGTGAATCTCCCACTCCCATTTGATCCCATCTACACTCTGAGCAATGCCTAGCATAGCTCATGTTAAGAAATACCCAATATTAGCTCATAACAGAAGGCTCATGTCTAGAGAGAATAGAATAATAGAACATACTTGAGAAGGTATTAAAAGAAAACTTCAATTATTTGTTGATATGTTCACTAAGCACTTCATATGAAAGTTGAATGCATATTCTTATGGTTTGATTTACATTTGCATGGAAAACTTTTCCCTTATCTGGAACATAATTCTACTTTTGAAAAAAAGTAGTTGCAGAGCCAAGTATGTCTTCATCAGTCACTTATCTGGTTAATATCTACTCAAAATTTTAAGGGAAACAGTTACTCTGACTCAGGGCTCTTAAACAAGTGCCCACTTGAATGTAAAAAGCTAAAAGATACTAGAGAAATTCGAAAATACAGCACACTTCGGATTTTTTGTGAATAAATGAAGAATTTTTATGTTAATAAAGTCAGTCAGACAACTAAGCATTTATTAAGCACCTACTACTTGCCAGGCAGTGATATAAGTACTGGAGATCCAAAAAAGGGCATCCTAATGGGAGGAGATAACATGCAAATACTCATATATAAACAAGATATATACAGAATAAATTAAACATAATCAGTAGAGGGAAGACAGTAGCATTAAGAAGGAAAAGGAAAGCCTTCTTATAGAAAGTGGGATTATAGCAGGAACTTAAAAGAAGCCATAGAATATAGGAGATAGAGATGAAGGAGAGAATTCCAGGCAGGCACGACAGCTAGAGAAAACACCCAGATTTGGGTGGTCTTGTGTAAGGAACAGCAAGGAGGTTAGTATCATCAGATCACAGAGTACATGGAAGCGAGTAAGATGTTAGAAGATTAGAGAGGAGGGGCAATTCATGAAGGATTAAAAACTCCAAATAGAATATTTTGTATTTGATTCTAGAAGGAGCCACTGGAGTTTATTGAATAGGGAAGAGACATGGTTAGACCTGTGCTTTAGGAAGATCAATTTGACAGTTAAGAGGATGATGGACTGGAAGGGGAGAGGCTTGAGGCAAGGAAATCTACCAGGAGGCTATTGCAATACTCCAGTCATTTGGTAACGACGGACTGTACCAGATGGTAGCAATGTCAGAGGAGTGAAGCGGGGCATATATGAGAGATGTTAGATATTAAGGAGAGTAAGGAGTTAAAGGTGATGGCTAGGTTGCAAACATAAGTGACTGGGGAAATGGTGGTATCTTTGACATTAATAGAGAAGTTAGGAAAGAAGGAGGGTTTGGGATGAAAAATGATGAGTTCAGTTTTGGACAGGTTGAATTTAAGATGTCCATAAGACACCCAATTTGAAACATACAATAGGCAGTTAAAATGTTTCTCTTAATTTCAGCACCTTTCCTTTCTCAATTATTTCCTATTTATCCTGTATCTCTAGATTGTTTATGCATATTTATTTTATTGTTGTTTCCCCCTTAGATTGTGAGTTTCTTGAGAATGGAAACTGTCTTTTGCCTGTTTTTGTAACTCCAGTACTTAACACAGAGCCTGGCACTTAATAAATGCATGTTGACTGACTGATTGATTGACTGATAGGAATATGGGGGTTAGGAGAGAGTTTAGAGTGGGTAAGTATATCTGAGAATTGTCAGCATAGAGATTATAATTGACCATACAGGAGCTGATGAGATCACTAAGAGAAATAGAATAGGAGGAGAAAAAGGCCCAGGACAGAGCTCTGAGATACCCACGAGTAGTAGGCATGACCTAGATGAAGATCCAACAAGTAGGAGTGGTCAGAAAGGAAGTAGAAGGATTCAGGTAAGAGGAGAACTGAAATAGAGGGGTGTCAAAGGATAGTGCCGGTTATTGACAGCATCAAAGATTACAGAGAAGGGGGCAGGGAGGTGGTGCAATGGATAGAGCACCTGCCCTGGAGTCAGGAGGACCTGAGTTCAAATCCAGCCTCAGACACATAATATGTCCTAGCTGTGTGACTCTGGGCAAGTCACTTAACCCCAACTGCCTCACCAAAAAAAGAAAAAAGAAAAAGAAAAAAAAGAATAATAAAGATTACAGAGAGGTCAAGAAAGAAGATTAAGGGAAGGCCAATACATTTGACAATTAAGAATCGTTGATAACTTTGAAGAGATCAGTTTCAGTTGATTAAGGAGGTAGGAAGCCAGATTGTAGAGAATTAAAATGGATATGAGAAGACAGGAAGTGGAGGTATCAATTATAAATGGCTTTCTCGAGGAATTTAACCTCACAAAGAAGATATATAGAATGATAGCTATTCAGTGCAAAAGCTACATTCATCAAGGACCTTTTATGGATAGTTCCTGAGGGAAAAAGAGGACACCAAAGTTTAAAATGTCATGGTTGTGAGTTACTGTGAGTGTATGCATTTTCTTTAATCATATGACTCCATGGTATATTTTTGTGCTTGTACACTTTCCTCCACAAATATTAGGTGTGTTGGTGGGAGAGTGTGATCCAGGTTTATGTATGGATCGTGATATAGTCATTAGCTCTGCAATGGTTTTAATATATGAATATTTTGTTTGATTATTTATTATGCTAAGCAAATAGTTATTTTTAAGATTGAAAAAAGTCATCAGTATGAGTGACTGGTTTACATAAACAGAAGTACACTGGTGGGTATTGGAGAGCCATAGTCATGAGCATCTGGAGCATATGATCACATAATAGAGTTACACCGAGGACACTAAATTTGAGCGTAACTATGTGGTGGTAATCCTACTCAAGGAACCTAGACCTTCCAGTGTGGGGGTATATTGGATTGGGAGAGCCAATGCAGAGAGATAGAGAGTAGTTCACCCTCCATCTGAGAGTGACATCATGGGAGCCCCCATCAGGCATGTCACATAGATGTTACACATTGAACAGGAGCCAATATCTCAGGTCGATGTTGACATTAGTCTATGGCTGGACAATAACTGTAGCTCATGTAATGTAGCCAAAGCAGTGTAAATGTATATATGTAAGTATAGGTAAATAATACTATTCACATCCTTCACCAGAAAATTATTCATGAGAGAGGAGAATAAGTATCTAGCAATGCAAAAGGAAGGAGTCTGAGTTCAGAAGAGACAAAGACAAATAAGGTAGTGTTGACACTATCATATAAGAACAGAAAAAAAAATTTGTTAAAGTTATACATAATAGAAATCATAGTTTCATAAGCAATCTTCTTTTATTGTATTTTATATATGGAAATATGCATTTTTGTGTTTGTCAAGTTCAAAATTTTAAAAAATATACAAAAAATTAAAGGGCCAGCTCTGATCTCGGGATAATATCTGACTCCCTGACCCATAAAGGCATATTGCCTGCTCAGTTATATCCTTGACCTGGCCTCTAGAGAAATCCTCCAACCCCTGAGGTGTGAGAAATAGTGTTCGGAGTAGGGAGAGGAGAATGAAATCTTACCCACAGTGAAAATTTTTAAAATGATAATAATAATAATAATTGTGATTCATATTGAATTCCAGTTTCTTGGGAAAGAAAGGATGGGACTGACCTGCACAAGTAGTTAGGGTCAATTAACAGGCTGAAAGGTAAGCCTTCCTGGAAAAAAGAGGACATAGCCCAAGTTATGAACTCAGAGAATAAATGGAATGGTACGATGAGTCATATCCAAGCTTATGGAGTAGCCAAATCCAAGATACTAGGCAGGAAGCAGGAAAAGAGAATGTAGCAGCTGTTTAAAGTCAAGAAAGGCAGCACAAAATCAGCAAAAACACATGAAGACCAGTAAGCACATACTAGACAATCCTTTACTCCACAGAACTTTCCTCACTCACTACGGCATTAGTTCCTGGCGACAGCGCCCTTGACACACCTCTTCCTTTTCTGCCATACTAATGTTGCTGTGGGCCTGGACAATTAAGCGCTACTGTTGTCCCAAGGATGCTGCCCTCTCTGAAGCATCTGAATACCTCAGGCCTGGGGTGGTAAAATTCTCTGCTTCTTTTGACATCAAATTTCTGCTGCTTGGGCTTCAGCACGCCAAGCAGAAGAGCCCAGGGGAACAGCAAACCATAGGCTGCTTAATAGAGCTAGAAGAGACCTTAGAGCTCGTTTGCTCCAAACACCTCATTTTACAGATGACAAAGCCAAGAAGCAGAGAAGTGATGTGATTGCTCAAGGTCAGAATCCTTGCAGAGCAGCCTGCTCATCCAAAGCATTGTGAGAATCTGAGGAGAGGAGAGAAGTGTTTTTGACAGTCTCATCTCCTCTAGCTTGGCTGCTACCTGAATTGAGGGCAGGGACGGAGGGGGAAATAGATATTGGCACACACTCTATGTTCCCAATTTATTTATTCAATCAATAAGTATTTCTTAACTGCCTACTCTGTACCAGGCAGAGTGTTAAGCACTGGGGATACAGAAATGAAATTGGAACATCCCTTGACCTCAAGTTTCAATTCAGGGGACAGGAGAATGATGATGGTTAGGGTAGAACACCATATGTTTACATATAAGTAAATAGAAAATAATTGAAAACAAAATAATTAAGTGGGTATAAACTGGAGGGAGATAGTGGCAGGAAAACGAATTGGACCCTTGTAACACAAAGAGAGCTTGTAAATTGATGAATTTTTCCAAGTCTGATGATATTAAGAAGCTAATCACATTAACTCATGTAACTTGAACCTTAGATGGTCTAACAATGAAAGGGAGGGATAACAAAACATTTAAAAAGAGATTGAAAACATACACACACACACACACACACACACACACACACACACACACACACACACAGATACACCTAAAAGAGTGCTTAAAAGATTATGTCGTCATTTTGTCAGGCCAGAATACTTGGTGACTAAATGTTTCCGGGGGGGCAATTACATAGCAAAGTAGATAGTAAGCTGGGCTTGAAGTCAGGAAAGCCTGAATTCAAATCTGAACTCTGATACTTACTAGCTGTGTGACCCTGGGCAAGTCACTTAACCCTGTTTGCTTCAGTTTGCTCATCTGTAAAATGAGCTAGAGAAGGAAATCAAAAACCACTTCAGTATCCTTGCCAAGAAAACCCCAAATGGAATCACAAAGATTCAGACATGACTGAAATGATGGAAAAATAACAAATGTATTCAAACCTTTTCTTCTCAACTGTCCTCACAACTATCCTCTGACTCTACCATTTCCTGGCAAGATTCCACTTCTCAGAGGAGAATCACATTTTATCTTCACTGGATCAAAAGAGACTATATTTGAAGATAAAAGAGACTTAAAAGATCATTGTATTCAACCCATTTTCTTGTACAGATGGGGTAATTGAGGTACAGAGAGGTTAAGCTAGTGGTATGGTGGTTAGAGTGCAAGGCCTGGAATCAGGAAGATCTGATTTCTAATAAGATCTCAGAAACTCACTAGCTTTGTGACCCTGGGTAATTCATTTAACCTCTGTCTGCCTCAAGTTTCTTTAAGTGCAAAAATAGAGAAAATAATAGCACCTACCTCCCACAGTTGTTTTGAGGACCAAATGAGATAATAACATAGCTCCTGGCACAGAGCAGTAAAGTAATAAAGGGACTTCCACTTTTTCCTCTTTTTTTTTTAAGGTAATTAGGGTTAAGTGATTTGCCCAGGGTCACACAGCTAGTGAGTGTCAAGTGTTTGGTCTGAGGCCAGATTTGAACACAGGTCCTCCTGACTTTAAGGCCAGTGCTCTACCCACTGCACTACCTAGCTGCCCCAGGCCTCCTCTTCTTTTAAGTGAGCTGTCCCCAGTCTCACATGCATTAAGTGAAGGAGGAAGAATCTGAATGCAGGTCCTCTGGGAGCTGGTGATATTCCCTTCACTCTACCATGCTATCTTTCTTGCTTTAGGAGAAACAGGTGATAGTCACTCCCTCCACATTCCTCTCTAAGTTTTCAAAAATATTTCAAAGATTAAAAGGCAGTAATCACAAAACAACGTCAAGGTATGAGAATTCTCATTCCCATGTGAGACTGTTAGAGAAATACAGTCTGGTATTTTTGCCCAAAAATATAGGAGAAAATTGGTTGAAAAGGCAGGAGATGCAAATCTCTGTTTGTGGAGAACAGCACATCTTATCTCTGAAATCGTTTCCTTTCCCAGAGAGTCATTTAGAATCTCCTTTCCATCCCCCTAACCCCCAATTGAATTGAAACTGTTTTAAAAGCTGAAAACTGAGACAAATGCTAGGCTTATTTCTGGGAGGCCATTATATTTCTAAGTCATTTTCAAAACAAAATATGCAAACAAAAGAAAATAAAACAAAACAGATTTGCATTTTCTTTTTCCAATGGTCCACAGCAGCATTTGATATCACTGGGCTAGGCTTTCTGGGTCACAGGTCATTAAAAGGGGTTCATGAATCTATATTGGACATCAGTAAAACGTTCCTTTCTGAGCAGTGACACTTTTTCAGCATATGAATATTATTTCTTTATTCCCCCCAAATGAATTTGTCCTCATTCTTAATGTCAGGAATTTGGCATAAAGAAAAAGAAAAAAGGAAGAAAACAAATGTGGAATACATTATCAAGGATAACTTTCCTTGATGTTCTGCCAGACACCAAGAAAGTCCAGTTGTAAAAAGACTAATGAACCTTCTTGTTATGCAGCTGTTATACACTCAAGGAATCTAACAAACTCACTTAACACTCCTAAATAGTCCAACATAGAGATTAAATGCTCCTCCTTTCCTAAGAAGTATGTCATTATGTCAAGACAGATTTGTCATCTCCAGAAAGGAACCCAAGCTTGAGCCCTGGGCCCCTGGATTCTTAATTAGTGAGTGTTCTCTGCTACCATTGCTTGTTCTGTACTTATTTTCATGAGTTCCCACTCTCCCTCATGCCTCTACACACACACACACACACACACACACACACCCCTTCTACTTCTAGTTCTGGAAACAGTAATAAAATCACAACTACTGTTCCTAAAAAAGACATGTAAGACTTGTCCTTTGGCTTCAACTCTCCATCCCTGTAACTTACCCCCACCTAGCCACTACACCCCTATATGTTTTGCCTTCCCCTGCTAGGACATAAAATCTTTGAAGGGAACAGTCTTTCTCCTTCTATTTATATCTATAGAACATAACAGTGCCTGACACTGTAGTGAGCACATAGTAAATGCATTTTCATTCATTCATGTGTTCATTCATTCATTCATTCTATATCATGACTGAACTGTCAGAAATTTAGAAAATGAAAAATAAAACCCATTACCAGCACCTAGTACAATGAGTAGTACATGGAAGGTACCTCATAAATGCTTGTTTATTGATTAGGAGATAAAGGAAAATGGGGAAATAATTCATTAAGCACCTATTATGTGCCAGGAACTACCTTTTTTTAGCTATTTTTTTTGATTTATCAGCAATCATTTCCATATACTTTTTAGTTTAAAATTTTTCTTCCCCTTCCTGCCCACCACCCTCCCCAAGACAATGCACAATCTGATATAGGCTATACCTTTACATTCCTATTAAACATATTTTCACATTAGTGATGTTGTAAGTAAAAATTAAAACCAATAGGAGGAACCATCAGAAAGAGAAAACAAAACTCAACAAAAGAGAAAAAAAAGATACCAATTCAACTTCCAGAGTTCTTTCTTTGGATGTGGATAGCATTTTCTATCACAAGGCCTCTGGAGGTGTCTTGGATCCTTGTATTGCTGAGAAGGATTATGTTTATCAATATTAATCATTGCACAACATGGCTATTATTGTGTACAATGTTCTCTTGGTTCTGCATCAGACCATACAGGTCTTTCCAGATTTTTCTGAAGTCAGCCTGTTCATCATTTCTTATAGCACAATAGTATTCCATTACATTCATATACCACAACTTGCTCAGTCATTCCCCAATTGATGGGCATCCTCTCAATTTCCACTTCTTTGCCACCACAAAAAGAGCTGTTATGAATATTTTTGTACGTGTGGGTCCTTTTCCCGTTTGTATGATCTCTTTGGGATATAGCCCCAGAAGTGCTATTGCTGGGTCAAAGGATATGCATATTTTTATAGCCCTTTAGGCATAGTTCCAAATTGTTCTCCAAAATGGTTGGATCATTTCACAACTCCACCAACAATGTATTAGTGTTCCAATTTTCCCACATCTTCACCAATATTTATCATTTTCCTGTTTCGTCGTGTCGGCTGATCTGATAGGTGTGATGTGGTACCTCAGAGTTGTTTTGATTTGCATTTCTCTAATAAATAATGATTTAGAGCATTTTTTCATATGGCTATAGATGGCTTTAATTTCTTCATCTGAGAACTGTCTGTATCCTTTGACCATTTATCAATTGAGGAATGGCTTGTATTCTTATAAATTTGTCTTAATTCTCTGTATGTTTTAGAAATGAGGCCCTTATCAGAGAGACTGGTGGTAAAAATTCTTTCTCAATTTTCTACCTTCCTTCTAATCTTAGTTGCATTGGCTTTGTTTGTGTAAAAACTTTTCAATTTAATGTAATCAAAATTATCCATTTTGCTTTTTGTAATGTTCTCTATCTCTTATTTGGTCACGAATTCTTCTGTTCTCCATAGATCTGACAGGTAAACTATTCCCTTGTTCTCCCAGATTGCTTATAGTAGCAGCCTTGCAATCCAAATCATGAACCTTTTTGACTTTATTTTGGTATATGGTGTGAGATTTGGGTCTATGTTTAGTTTTGCTCTTTTCCAGTTTTACCAGCAGTTGTTTCAAAGAGTGGGTTCTTATCCCAGAAGCTGGGGTCTTTGGGTTTATCAAATAATAGATTACTGTAGTCATTGGCTACTGTGTCTTGCATATTTAACCTATTCCACTGATCCACCTCCCTATTTCTCAGCCAGTACCAAGCAGTTTTGATGATTGCTGCTTCATAATTCAATTCAAGATCTGGAATTGCTAGGCCACCTTCCCCTGCATTTCTTTTCATTAGTTCCCTTGATATTCTGCACCTTTTATTCTTCCAAATGAATCTTGTTATTATTTTTTTCTAACTCTATAAAATAATTTTTTTGTAGTTTGATTGGTATGGCATTGAATAAGTTAATTAGCTTAGGTAGGATTGTTATTTTTATTATATTAGCTCAGCCTACCCGTGAGCAACTGGTGGTTTTCCAATTATTTAGATCTGATTTTATTTGTGTGAAAAGTGTTTTGTAATTGTGTTCATATAGTTCCTGGGTTTGTTTTTGTAGGTAGCCTCCTAAATATTTTATAATGTCTACAGTAAGTTTAAATGGGATTTCTCTTTCTGTCTCTTGCTGTTGGGCTTTGTTGGTAATATATAGAAATGCCAATGATTTATGTGGGTTTATTTTATAGCCTGCAACGGGGTGCTAAAGTTGTTTATTATTTCAAGTAGTTTTCAGCCATGTTGCTAAATGCCTTCAATGAGGACGAACACAGCATCATGGTCAGCTACCACCTTGACAGTAAATTCTTTAACTTGAAAAGGCTACAAGCCAAGACAAAAATGGAAGAAGTGTTGGTGTGATTTTCCGTTTGCAGATGATTGTGCACTCTCTTCAGCCTCTGAAGCTGAGATACAACAAAGTATGGATCAGTTATCTGCTGCTTGGGCTAATTTTGGCCTAACAATTAACATCAAGAAAACACAGGTGCTGCCACCACACTATCCATATGTGGAACCATCAGTTAAAGCAAATAGAGAAATTTTGAATGCTGTGGATAAGTTCACTTACCCTGGTAGTGTACTTTCCAGGAATGAAGTTGACACACCCATTACCAGAGCTAACTCAGTGCTTGGGAAACTCTAAAAGAAAGTATGTGAGAGAAGAGGTATTAGACTGACTACCAAACTGAAAGTCTTCACAGCTGCTGTGCAGACCTCATTGTTGTATGTCTGTGAAACCTGGACAGTATACCAATGCTATGCCAGGAAACTGAATCACTTCTATTTGAATTGTCTTAGGAAGGTTCTGAAGATCACCTGACAGGATAAGATGCTAGACACTGAGATCCTTTCTCAAACTAAATTTCCAAACATTCCAACTCTGTTTCCATATCGTTCAAATGTAAAATGTATGCTTGCCAAAAACACTACTTCAAGGAGAACTCACACAGGGCAAGTGTTCACATGGTGGTCAGAAGAAGAGATATAAGGACACTCTCAAGGTCTCTCTTAAGAACTTTGGAGTTGATTTTGTGACATGGCACTGTCATAAGACCACTCAGCATGGTGTGCCCACTTCAGAGAAAGTGCCGTGCTTTATAAGCAAAGCGGAATTGAAGAAACTCAAAAGAAACATGAGATGTGCAAATTTAGAGAATGCACTCCAAATGTTCACAGGGACTATTTATGCCCCAACCTGTGGTAAAATATTCCGAGCTCATATTGGTCTGATCAAATACAGTGGGATACACTGTAACTTGACTCTAGCATAATGATGTCACTTTGGTTGTCTTTGAGAATGAAGGGAAACAACCAACCAGGTAGAATGTTTGTATTGAAAACTAGACCTTAGCTGTTATAGGAGGTTTGGGGTCAGTAAAAAGCTTCGCAATTTTTGTACAGTAATCCATTGCACTCTCTCCTTTTCAACTCCATTCTTAGTTTGTTGATCATCTGCATTATCTATCTTAGACATGCACACTATCAATAATGTTCTATGAGATGTTTATCCAGAGGTATATTGAAATCTGGGCAAAGACATTCTTCATCCATGTGGACTTTCTTTTGGGAGAGAACACATCAAACTCATTGACATCCTTACAAATGTCTTCCAGGAGATCCTGTTGTCATTGTCGTTCAGTTATTCAATCATGTCCAACTCTTCATAATCCCATGGACTATAGCATGGCAGATCCTTCTATCCTGCACTGTCTCCCAAAATTTGTCTAAGCTCATGTTCATTGCTTCTGTGACTCTATGCATCTCATCCTCTGCTGGCCTCTTCTCCTTTTCCTCCAATCTTTCTCAACAACAGGATCTTTTCCAATGAGTTCTGTCTTCTCATTATGTGGCCAACATAGTTAAGCTTAAGCCTCAGTTTTTAACCTTTCAATGAGTGTTCTAAATTAATTTATTTAAGCATCAATTGATTTGATCTCCTTGATGCCCAAGGGACTCTCAAAAATCTTCTCCAGAACCAAACTTCAAAACTGTCAATTCTGTGACATTCAGCTGTCTTTATAGTCCAACTCCCACAGCCATACTTTGCTACAGGAAGAACCATAGCTTTGATTATATGGACATATATCAGGAAAGTGATGTCTTTGCTATTTAGTATGCTGTCCAGATTTTCCATAGCTTTCCTTCTAAGGAGTAAGCACCTTTTAATTTTATGGCTGCAGTTTCAATCATCAGTGATCTCTGAGCCCAAGAAAATAAAATCTGACACTACTTCCATTTCCTCTCCCTCTATTTGCCAGGAAGTTATGGGACCAGTTGCAAGATCTTAATTTTATTTTTTTAATGTAAGTTTTTTATTAATGTTAAGCTTCACCCTCAGCAAGAAGCTTCTTAATTCTTCTTCACTTTCTACTGTCAGAATGATATCATCTGTATGTCTGAGATGGTCGAGATTGATATTTCTCCCAGCAACTTTAATTCTGGCTTTTAATTCATCCAGCCTGGTATTTTGCTTTATGTACACTCCATATAAGTTAAATAAATAAGGTAACAACATATAATGCCATCATTGTACTCTTTTTCCGTCTTAAACCAATCAGTTATTTCATGTCTGGTTCTAACTACTGCTTCCTATCCTGCATACAGGCTCCTCAGGAGATAAGTAAGATGATCTGGTACTCCCACCTCTTTGAAGACTTGCCACATTTTGTTGTGATCTAAGGCCTTGGTGTAGTTTATGAAGCAGAAGTAGATGTTTTTTTCTGGAACTCTCTTGCTTTCTAATAATCTAGCAAATTTTGGCAATTTGGTCTCTCATTCTTCTGCCTCTTTGAAAACAGCCTGCTCTTCTGGTAATTCTCAGTTCACATATTGCTAAAGCCTAGCTTGCAGAATCTTAAACATAGTCTTGCTGACATGTGAAATGAGCACAATTGTTCAGTAACTAGAACACTCTTTGGCATTGCCTTTCTTTAGGATTGGGATGTAAACTGATCTTTTCCAATACAGTGGCCACTGTTGAGTTTTCCATATTCCTTGGCATGTGAGTGCAGTACTTTAACAGCACTATCTTTCAGGATTTTGAAAAGCTCAGCTGGAATTCTATCACCTCTACTAACATTGTTAACAATGCCTCCTATGGCCCACTTAACTTCATTCCCTAGGATGTCTGACTCCAGATCAGTAACCTTTGCCTATCTGTGATGTGAAGATAACTCTGTGTATTCTTGTCACCTCTTCTTAATCTCTTCTACTTCTGTTAAGTCCCCACCATTTTTGTCTTTTATCCTGCCCATTTTTTGCATGAAACATTCTCTTGAGCTCTAATTTTCTTCAAGTAATGACTTATCTTTCCCATGTTATTGGTTTCTTCTATTTCTTTACATTGCTCACATAAGAAAACCTTCTGACATCTCCTTGCTGTTCTCTGGAATTCTGTATTCAGTTGGTTATCTTTCCCTTTCTCCTTTGCTTTTCACTTTCCATCTTTCCTAAAATATTTTCAAAGTCTCATCAGACAGCCATTTTGCTTTCTTGCTCTTCTTTTTCTTTGGATTTTGTTGTTGCTGTTGCTGCTGCTGCCTCCTGCACAATACTGCAAACCTTTGTCCATAGTTTTGCAGGCATTCTACCAGATCTAATTCCTTAAATCAACTTATCACTTTCACTTCACATTCATAAAGGATGTTATTCAGGTCATGCCTATAGAGTCTGATGGTTTTCCTTACTTCCTTCAATTTAAGTCTGAAATTTTCAATAAGAAGCTCATGATGTGAGCTACATCAGTTCCAGGTCTTGTTTAACTGATTGTATGGAGCTTCTTCACCTTTAGCTTTGCAGCTTGATGCAACTGACACAAAGGCATATACAAATAGGATAGCCCAAAGTACATTACCTGTCCCAGGGAACTTCTCTTCTGCTTGGACCTTATACTGGATTGCCTCTAGTATGATGCAAATCCTTTTGTTGAACACACATATCCCTGTTTTATATCTCATCTGATATTGATTATCAGAGGGCCATTTAACAAGGTTATTTTTATTGTCCTATATCCCAAGGAGTCATGAATGATATTACTATATGGATGGGAAATACTTTGTTGTTAAAGAGCTTTATGAGGCAGCGTTTTTCTCTGTGAAATCTAATGATTTTTCATAATCAGCAAATAATAAGCATAATGGAATTTTATGTTCTTTTCAACTTTGAAAAATCTTTTGTGAGATCATAGGTTTTTTTTTCCCCTTCTGATGCTGTTATCAAGGATACAGTCAATTCATGTATTAATGACTCTTATAAAGATGTTATACAGGTGGGAGAGTAAGCATGTTGGTTGGTAGTTACTAGTACTTTCTCACTTGCATTTTTTTTAACAGTAACAGGGCCTGAGTTTTTTTTTTCCTTTCTATTAGTATCATCCCTTCTTCAGCAAGTCAGACTTATCTTGTGTGTCCTTCAATGCCCTCAGAATTATATTACCTCCAGCAGAGAACTCCTCCATATATATTGATCCAATTTAGATGCTCTCCTCATCTTTGTCTTCTCTAGTTCCATTTCTACTTTTTCTGTAAGCCTCCTAGGTAACATGATGTTAGGGTCCAAATGCAGTGGTTCCACTACACAATAGAGAAAATAGTTTGTTGTTATGTTTTAGCAAATCTTTTTGCATTTTTCTTCTTTTTGTAATCTTTCTGTTTTCATCCTTGAATGCTTTGTGGAAGAGTTCTGTTAACTGGATATCTTGGAAAGCTTTTTCTATGCTTTCTATGCTTTATGAGATGATACTTCTCATAATTGTTAAATATCCTTCTTTATAAGATGTAAAAAGTTTATATTCTAACCTGGTTGTACCTTTAGAAGTCATCTCACCATTTAGCAAAGAAGTCAAATATCTGCTGACTAAAGTACTTTCTGGGCTCTTTTGGACACTTATCTCAAAGAAAAGATAAAACTGCACGTAATGCGTGCAAGTCTAAGTGTGACTTTTATAACTAGAATGTAGTTTTAAGTAAGAAACATCAAGAAAATGTGAAAGTCTCTCAGTTTTAAAATCTTAGACTTAGCCTTCAGAATCCTAAACTAATACTACTGAATTATAAAAATTTATAAATTACAATCAGAAAACATTTTAGAATTTTAAAAATAGATTTTATTTTTATTTTTTATATCTCTGTTATTTTATTATCTCCCCCTATATCCTCCCTGAAACAATTAAACCAAACTTGCATAGTAAGCATGTCTGGCAATGTATGCACAATTTTGTTCCCATAGTCCACCAATTCTTTGCATCAAAAAGTCCAGTCAACAAGTATACATTTAGTGGTTACTATGTGCCAGCTAATATTTTACATATTGGAAATACAAATTTAAGTGGGAAAAAATACAGTCCATGTCCTCAGTAAGCTTATATTCTAATGGAGCAAGATAACACATAAAAGAAAGCTGAAAAGCCAAGGGGTAGGTAAGGGACATGGTACAAAACATCCTGAGTGAAAGGAGTACAGACTAGAGCAATGAGAATATGGCTGGCATAGATATCCTCCTTAAAATAAGGGTTCTGGAAAGAACTAACCACTCAGGGAAGATGCCACAAGGCCAAAGGGTATTTCCAATATGAGAAGTGCAGAGATAAAGTAAACTTCAAGGCTGAAGAAGTTTCTGAAGCGTGGTAAAGAAAGTACAGGAGTTAGGACTGTATCCTGGAGAAGATGTGAATAAGTCCTCTGAAACCAATATTCATTATTACATTACATTAATCGATGATGTTTTCCTTTACTCTAAGTGCTCATTATGTGTGTGTGTGTGTGTTTTCTTTTATGTTCCCATTTAGTCTCCATCTAGTCATTTGAATTTTCACATTGTTCTCTGAATTTCTGATATTATTAATTGATTCTGTCATGAAAAAAATACTTCATTACATTTATATGTCAGAATTTGTTGAATGTTTCCCCAAATAGTGAGCATCTATTTTTTTCTATTTGTTTTACTACTAATACAAAAATTGTAGCTATGAATATCTTAGTTTACATTTTTCTTTTTTTAATATATTTCATTTTTTAAATATTTCCCAATTATATATAAAAAAGTTAATAGTCTTTTTCAGCATTTTGTATTCCAAATTCTCTCCTTCCTGCTACTCCCCTCTCCTTGGGAAGCCAAGCAATTTGGTATTGATTATGCATGTGACATCATGCAAAACACATTTCCATGTTACCCATGTTGTTAAAGAAAACATCGACAAAAATTAGAACAAGTTTAGATTAAATATGTTTCAATCCACATTCACACCTCATCAGTTCTCTCACTGGAGGTGGATTACATTTTTCATCATGGGTCCTTTGGAACTGTCTAGGATCATAGTCTTGATTACCTGGCTAAGTCTTTCACAGTTGGTCATCCTTACAAATTGCTATTAATGCGTAAATTGTTCTTCTAATTCTTCTCACTTCACTATGCATGGGTTCATATAATTCTGCCTAGGTTTTTCTAAAACCATCTTGTTAATCATTTCTTATGATGCAATAGCATTTCATCATAATTATATACCATAATTTTTTTCAATCATTCCCCAAATGATGGGCATCTCCTTAATTTGTAATTCATTGCCACCACAAAAAAAAAATACTGCTATAAATATTTTTGTACAAATGGGCCCCTTTCCCTTTTCTTCCATATCTTTGGGATACAGACACAGTAGTGGCATTGCTGGATCAAAGAGTATGCACAGTTTAATAACCCTTTGGGCATAGTTGCAAATTGTTTTCCAGAATGGTTGTAGTAGTTTACAACTCCACCAATTGTGCATTAGTTTCTGAATTTTTCCACGTACCCTTCAGCATTTACCATTTTCTTTTTATCTCATGTTAACCAATCTCATAAGGGTGAGGTGGCACCTCAAATTGTTTTAATCTTCACTTCTCTAATCAGTAGTGATTTTGAGCATTTTTTCATGTGATTATTGATAGCTATGATTTTTTTCTTCTGAAAGCTGCCTGTTCATATCCTTTGACCATTTGTCAACTGGGCAATGGTCTTATTTTTACACATTTAGCTCAGTTCTATATATATTTGATAAATGAGGACTTTATCAGAGAAATTTGCTGCAAAATCATTTTTTCCCAGCTTGCTGTTTTCCTTCTAGTTTTGGTTGTATTAGTTTTACTTGTGTAAAGTTTTTGTTTTTGTTTTTGTCTTTCCATTTCATGTAATTAAAATTATCCATTTTACTTTCTGTTATCCTCTCTCTCTCTCATTTGGTTATAAACTCTTCTGACAGGCATATTTTCCCATGCTTCCCTATTTACTAATGGTATCACCCATTATGTCTAAATCTTTTATTCACTTTGACCTTATCTTAGTATACAGTGCGAGATGTGGAACTATGCCTAGTTTTAGCCAAACAGTATTACAGTTTTCTTAGAATATTTTTTGTCAAATATTGAGTTCTTACCCCAAAAGCTTGAATCTGTGGGTTTATCAAGCAATAGATTACTGTTATCATTTACATCTGAATATTGTGTATTTAATCTATTCCACTCATCTACCCCTCTATTTCTTAGTCAGTACCAGATTGTTTCAATGATTACCACTTTCTATCATAGTTTCAAATCTGGTACTTCTAGGCTGCCTTTATTTTTTCATTTTTTTTTCATTAATTCCTTTGATGATTATGACTTTTGTTTTCACAGATGAATTTTGTTATTTTTCCTAGTTCTATAAAATAATTCTTTGGCACTTTGATTGGTACAGCACTGAACAAGTAAATAGACAGGTAAAATTGTCATTTTTATCATATTGGCTCAGCTTACCGTAAGTAATTAATATTTCAACAATTGTTTAGATCTATATTTATTTGTGGGGAAAGTGTTTTGTAATTGTGTTCATATAATCCCTGAGCTTTTCTTAGCAAGTAGATTCCCCAGTATTTCATATTGTTTGTAGTTATATTAAATGGAATTTCTCTTTCTATATTTTCCTGTTGAGTTTTGTTGGTAGTATATATAAATGTTGATGATTTATGTAAGTTTATTTTATGTCCTGCAATTTTGTTGAAGTTGTGAATTATTTCAACTATTTTAAACAATTTTAAAGTTCTCTAGGTATACTACCATAACACCAGCAAAAAATGATGGTTTTGCTGCCTCATTTACTTGTTTTTATTCTTTCAATT